>NC_134842.1:24089616-24437236 GCF_965363235.1 Mytilus galloprovincialis
CACATGCAATGTAGTAATATATTATAAGTAGATGCAATATGATTGCCAATGAGACAACTATCCACCTAAGATCAAATGACGTAGATGCTAGCAACTTTATGTCATCAAGAGGCCTTTAACATTCAACAATGAGCAAAACCATAGTTCTTAGCAAGTTATAAAAGTCTACGACAAAAATGTATAGGAATTCCTATAAGAAAACCACCAGCCTAAGTTCTATTTAAAATAAATAGCTAAATATGATATACAGTTAACAAAGATATTCACGGCATTACAGAAACTTAACTTGAGACAGTATATACAAACTATTGCGGAGTCAATCATGTTTGACTGGTTCCCAAACCTCTCTCTTCGCCTTTACCATAGCCGACATGCAAGATTTACCAGATCGGTTTTAAACAATACAATCAAGTTGATTTATTTGGACCTAGTTTCAAAACCAATAACAAATTATAGAAAGTCATGATTCCAAGATAGCTTCCTTTCAAATTGCAGGATGGAATTATGCTGCCTATATTGTGAGCTTTACAATTTAGACATATTTTCACTTCAGGACACACCATACTAAATTATTACATAAAAAGTAAAATGTTTGAAAGAATTAAATGATACTATACTATACGATGCATTTATACAATATTGCTGCCATTTTATATAAAGTGCGAATCCAATTTGTTCATTTCACTGTTATATGCGAGTATGTCTATTGTAGAATAAAGGATGACGGGATAAACTGCATTTGTTTAGTTTTTGAAAGTACGAAATAATTGGTTCAAATGTATGTTTAACACAATATAATAAAAAATCACTTTCTACTGTATAACCACAAGATTAAAGTCCAAAAAGGTGTAATTAAAGCAGCGGAAGCCATAATATCGTTGACTGGATGCTATTAATTTTAACTATAGTTGCGATGAAATATCACTGAAAGTGTAATCATTTATGATGTGTGATTTTTGCAGGTGCGATGAATTTTTATTATTATTCTATATGATAATTCGACATGCAACAACTGAAAATAGTCTTAAAAAATGACTTTAATACTGATGATATTTAAAAGCAAGCTGGTCGTAGATGATCACTTGAATATACACGGGTATAACCAACTTATGGTTGATTTCGGACATTGTGTACTGTTCATCGATATTTTTTTTATAAAAATAAATATAAATTGAGAATGGAAATGGGGAATGTGCCAAAGAGACAACAACCCGACCAAAGAGCAGACAACAGCAGAAGGTCACCAACAGGTCTTCAATGCAACGAGAAATTTTTGCACCCGGAGGCGTCCTTCAGCTGGCCCATAAACAAACATATACTGGTTCAGTGATAATGTACACCATACTAAACTCCAAATTGTACACAAGAGACTAGAAGTTAAAATAATACAAGACTAACAAAGGCCAGAGGCTCCTGACTTGGGACAGGCGCAAAAATGCGGCGGGGTTAAACATGCTTGTGAGATCTCAACCCTCCCCCTATACCTCTAGCCAATGCAGAAAAGTGAACGCATAACAATACGCACATTAAAATTCAGTTCAAGAGAAGTCCGAGTCTGATGTCAGAAAATGTAACCAAAGAAAATAAACAAAATGACAATAATACATAAATAACACCAGACTACTAGCAGTTAACTGACATGCCAGCTCCGAATCTTAATTAAACTGATTGAAAAATGATGTCTTCATCATATGAATATCAGGCACAATCCTCCCCGTGAGGGGTTTAGTATCATACCATCATAACATATATGAGAAGAACATAACCCGTATCATGCCAACAACTGGTTTTTTAATAATAAATGTGTTTAGTTCCGATGCAAAGACCAAATAAGTGAATCAATATTAACGCCAAAATATGCAATCTTTAATGACCTGACAACAGTATCGTATCTATATCCCTTCTTAATAAATCTATTTATGACTGAGGTGACTACTGACATTTTTGTGCTTTATAAAAAATATTTCAATAAAATATTGGATGTGAAATACTTGAACGTATAAGAAGTCTGCATGTTGAGCTATCTTTACGAATGATGTCCTTATACCGATGATAAAATTTAGTAAATGTTTTGACTAGTTTGTGATATCGAAAACCCTGGTGTAATAATTTTTCAGTTATAATTAATTTCTCTTGTTAAAATCTAACACATTGCTACATACACGAGCGAACCGTACAAGTTGAGATATATAAACACCGTAAGATGGTGACAAGGGAACGTCACCATCTAAAAATGGAAAATTAACGAAAGGAAATGAGAAATCATTTCTTTTATCATAGATTTTAGTATAAAGCTTTACTTTGGTTTTTTTTTCGTCATTGTTTTGTACCGTTCGTAAGTAAAACATCGAGAACATAGTTATGAGAAATTCAAACATATATCGAGGTAACTCGATTGTTGCTCGAACTTTCTTTACCGTATAAGATGTATATACAACGGCATTACAAAAAATAATTATTCAGCAATCCAAACGTCAAATTTAAAGCAATTGTTTGTGCGGGACGAAAACGTTACCGCTCCTCAATCGTGAAATGAAGATCTGTATGCGACTCCTCTTTGATTTTCATTGATGCGTCAATTAGAGCTATTTTTATAATGCTTGTAGTTAAACGGTTTGGATGGCTTGGTTGCATTTTTAGTATAAATGTGTGCTCTATCTCAATTACAATGCCTAGGCAAACATGAATACAAACCAAGCACGCAGTTCTTAAGTATGTGCTTTATATTTAGACCGAAATCGTAAACTGCTTCTCCGGTAGCAATCATTGGATTTTCGGGGGAGGGGGATTGAGTTACTTGAAATGGCACATTAGTTTATATAACAAAAGATTTCTTTTTCGAAAAAAAAACTATATTAACATGATTAATGTGTAATTGAAAAAATGAGTATAGTCTAATTTTCAAAATTTTCCTAGGGGTGAAGGGAGGACACAAATCATCCTAGCAGGTTCGGATTACTACGTGAAAAAAATAATTGTTTTTGTGATTGGCCCTGGTAAAAATTAAAAGTTATTTTTGCCTAGAAAAATTAAAGGTATTTTGCATGGAAAAAAAAATACAAGTTACTTTGGTTCAATGTAAAAAAAAAAATCCAAAGGCCCACGCCCCCCCCCCCCCCGTCAGAAAATCAAATGGCTGCTACTGTAGCTGTCCAAGATATATGTATACAATGATGGCGTGTCATAGGAAAGGATATACTTAATCTTACATATAGATCTGGGTCTGAGCAAATTATCAGAGAATATAGAATTGACAACACAAAAAAGAAGATGTGGTATGATTGTCAATAAAACAACTCTCAACAAGAGACCAAAATGACACAGAAATTAACAACTATAGGTAACAGTACGTTCTTCAACAATGAGCAATAAATGCCATTTCTACGGCATTTATAGATATATTACCTCAGACTTTCACTCACAAAGCGTGCATATATAATCAATCCTTCTAACTTCATTAATTATGTTAGAGAGTCGGCTAAATTACGACTTTCTATGATGAAAATTAATTAAAATCCTTCTGTTAAAATGCATCGAATATACAACAGTAATGAATCGCTCTACAGTGAAAATGAAATTTTGATATTATTATATAACAGTAAACATGAATCGCATCACAAAAACAACAAAGTTGAATTTGATTTAATATCAAAAAGATGAACAATAAACCTTGTTTAGAGTTATGCTACAGTATTTATCATGTTAAACGTTACATTTTTCTACAAATGAAACTTGACTGCTACTTTTAAAACTCTTGTACGTTCTGTTCGTTAACTATTCTTAATAAATTTATGCCTACAAAATTGTGTAGTGATTGAGTTCCAATATTGCTGTCATTTGTATAATACATGGACATTAAATCCTGACGTGAAACTATTGCCGATTTACTATGATAATATATATATATTTACATAATCAAGTCCAAATATGGTCAGTCTTGGTTGGTGCGGTCAAATAATTATGTTATAGGATTCAGTCTAAGGTTTCAAAACTACCGATTTTTTTAAGCATCAATATACCATGTATAGTGAACAAAAAAGATAACTTGCTTTAAATTTAAGCGGACAAAAGTTTGTAGTTATTTTGTTATAATATTGCTGACATTTGTACTGTACATTTAATCCTGACATAAAAGCATTGCTGATTTACTATGCCGAAATATAGATTTACATATCAAAGTGCTAATATAGTCAGTTTCGATTGATGCGGTTAAAACATTTGTTGTACAAGTCAACATGAGGTATCAAGACTACTTAATTTTTTGTTACGTATCAGTATAATGAATAAAAGCACAATATGTGGACAAAATTGTTTAGTCATTAGTGTTCCAATATAGCTGTCATTTGTAATATACATTTAATCCTGACATGAAAAATGTTGCTGATTAACTGTGGGGCTATATTGATATAATTTGATTTTGGATGTAACGCGTCTTCTGATTGGCTGACGTCGTTTTGTTTATCCTATCATAGACATAATTCTGCTATGTGACCGTGACGTCATCAACGTTTTTTATGATTGACACAGGTTTAAAATCTAATTGAGAATTCAATTATCAGAAATGATTGTACTATTTTTTCTGTTTATTCAAAATAACATAAAAAAAAATGTTGTGCACACTTATAATAATAACCCGCTACGTAGGTTATTAAGTGTGCCCAATATTTTTTTATGTTATTTCTTCATAGACAAAAAAAATTACAGTCATTCCTTAATTACTAAAAAAAGTATGGTCCGTTTGGATACCGTAAAATAATTGTACTAAAAGAGTCAGTCTGAGCTATCAACACTACTGTGATAGTGTTGCGAGACAATATTTTGAATAAAAATAGAACATTCTGGAAATCTAAATTTATGCAAACTGAATTATGTAGTAATTGTGTTCAAGTATTGCTATCATTTGTTTTATAGAATACATCTTGATATAAGATATAACTAAAATAGCTTGCAGCTATATAGCTTCACATGATAAAGTGCAATTATTGTAAATTTTGGTTGATGCGGTCAAAGAATTTTGTTAAACGAGTTGTCAGCCTGAGGCATCAAAACTTTTGATTTTCTTCACGTATCAATATATTTAAACAAAGGACAAAGTGATAGCACTCTATTTTTGTAGACACAATTTTGTAGTTATTGTGTTTCAATATCGCTGTCATTTGAATCACTCATTCTATCCTGACATTAAAATTGCTGATATTCTATATATTTACATAATAATGTGCAAATATAATTTATACGATTCAAATAATTTTATGTATTAGAAATATATATCCAATGCCCATTAGCATTGTAACCAATATTATTTTTTTTAATTTATTTAAAGGCAGATCACGGATAAATGTGTAAAACAAGCAAAGATTAGCGTGCTTTATTCGCAAATACATGTACTTAATCGCATATATATCGATGAAGTAAATTTTATTTTATTTATACCAAAAAACAAACACATAGAAAAATATTTTTAAAAAAATCGATGTAGAGCAATTCTGGTTTTAAGTTAACAGGGTGTTGAGCAGATCAACCACAAGTTAAATTGAGAACAGGTCTGGTTCGATCAGAATTGTCAAAATTAAAGTCAACGTATTTAAACTTATGACAGGAAGAGTTGACTTATATCAGTAGCGGACCTGTTTCTAAGTTAACAATTTCGGCAGACATAAGAGCAGTCCTATGACCAAATCCGCTTTCAAAGTTAATTAGATTGTGGTCCTAAGACTAGTCAGAGCAGTCCTAAATCCAGACACTTGTTAACTTTTATCATTCCAAATGACTGGTTATCAAGTTAACTTGCTATACAGGACATGACTGCATCCATTTGTATTTCAGCAATTATCCCCCGAAAAAAAAGAAACGCACACAAATATAAAATGCATGTTTTTGTAATTTGCACAAAAATAATGTACTTACCTGCATTCTTTAAGTACAATTCACCGAAAATAGACACCACAGATATGATTGCAAGGTCCATCTCAGAAAACACAACTAACATTATCTGTCATTTCAAAAAGAATACCAGTAATGACTAAATGTATTTTCAAAAAATGCTGTTGCGCAGTCGCGGTCTCGCTTTTGTTGTTTCTGTATTGTTGGCATTTATGCTAATGACTATTCCATAATTCCTTTTGATTATTTATATTTTGTCATAAATTTCTCGTTAATATTTCAATATCATGGATACCTGCAACATAGCTAAATGGAAAAGATAAAAAAAAAATATTTTGTAATAAATTTCGTGTTGTCTATCAATTTATATTTTACGAAAGATGAAGATAATTAAATTTATTTTAAATGTAACATAAATAATACATAAACACGAGTTATAACAAATAGCAATCCATATATAGTACTTTCTCCATCAGCAGGTTGTAGATATTGATATCATTCAAGTGTTTAATTTAATAAAGCTGGTCTTGTTTTCTTGAATACAATCACGAGTCAGTGGTTTAAGAAAGGTCACTTTACTCAGTTTACGAGAGTGTTGATTAACTCGACATTATCAACCTAAAGTATGAATAATTGCTGACAAATCAGGCTAGACTTTTTTTTTAAGAAAACAGGGGACCGGTTGTTGTCTAAATAGATTAGTAAAAAAAGTTAAATCACAAAAATACTGAGCTCCGAGGAATATTCAAAAATGAAAGTGTCTAATCAAAGACAACCTCAAATTATAAAACTCATCAAACGAATGGACAACAACTGTCATATTCCTGACTAGGTACAAGCATTTAAAAATGTAGAAATGTGGTGGGTTCTACCTTATTCTATAACGCTACACCTCTCGAGTTTATGACAGTTGCATCAAATTCAATTGTATTTACAACGATGCTAGAAAAAACCAAACATTCTAGGTAAAATTGTCAAAATAGGGATAAGCAATTCGTGTTGAATACTGTTGGTATAACACGAAGAGTTACATTGAATAACATACTCATATTTATTCATTTTAATAAGATGAATGTTGTTCTTATCAGTGTACGCAAGTAGTTTTTGGTTTCTTCCCAAACTGATGTTCTAACGATTATCATCTGATACTTGTGATACTTATGTTATATTGTCTCTATAGAAATGTACACATATAGTCTTTAGTCATGATGTTTGTTATACAGACTAATTTGGACTGTTCACTTTGCAAGTAACTTATATTGAAATGGATAAAAACCGTGTTTAGTCATGATGTGTGATAAACAGACTAACTTGAAGTGTTCACTTAGCAATTAACTTATATTGTCCCTAAAGAAATGGATAAAAACCGTGTTTAGTCATGATGTGTGTTAAACAGACTTACTTGAAGTGTTCACTTAGCAATTAACTTATATTGTCTCTATATAAATGTATAAATACCTCCTTTAGTCATGATGTTTGTTATACAGACTAACATGGAGTGTTCACACAGCAAGTAACTTTTATTGTCTCTATAGAAATGTATAAATCCAGTCTTTTGTCATGATGTTTGTTATACAGACTAACCTTACCTTACCTTACCTCTGTATCTTTAACCTCCTATATAGGAGAACCACACCAGTGTCTTCATAGGCACCAGTATGTCTAACATGTGCAGTAATATCCTCCACCTGCGTGCTTTATATATACATGTAGTGCGGTAAAAGTCCAATACCATTGAATTTTGTTTAATATACAGTTTATTTACACATTGTTCGTTTTCCACATCACTAATTCTTGGTTATTACACCTTTACGTTTGTCTTGTCCTTTTTCCATCCTCTTGACAGGAAACTATATCTGGTGGTGTGTAACAAAAAGAGAAGTCGGCGGCTACAGTATTCGATTTCGGCCATTAATTTTGTATCTAGTTTTAGATTTTCCCGTAGCATTGTAATGTCCAGTAGAATTTGCATCTTTACTTTTGATGTTTGCTTATGAAAGTCTACATTTCTTGAATCCTTCAAAATGGCACCAACTTCATCCATAATTGAATTCCTAGTATCGGATAACCCTTCACATTCTAGGATAAAATGTTCCAGCGTTTCGTCCCCTTGGTGACATATAAGACAGATCGGGTCTGTTTCATTTTCATACATTTTGATTCTGTGTGACTGCAGAATGTATGTGCCGGTTAGCATTTTTAGCTTTGGAGGAATTCTTCCTATGTCTCTAGCTGATTGACATTTGATTTTTAGTAGTGGATGTAGCTTCCCTTGGTGAAATTCCGTGTAATTTAAGTGTTGTAGGCCTTTGTAGTAAGGAACCATTCTTGTTATTGAGTCACTCCAGTGTTTTTGGATAATTCGGTTTATCAATGTGATCCATTTTTCTTTCTTCATAGGTATATCAAGGTAGGTGTTGATTTCATCCATGTTATATTTTGTAAGGATCTTTTTGAGTTGTATAAACCAGCTATTACTGTCCAGCGATTTAACACTGATTTGTCTCCGCGCCAGTTGTTTTTCCGTGCTGCTTTCATCTTGGTTACAGATGTTGTTAAATAATCCCAGTGCTCTTTTGTCAATTTGCGCTTCGACGGGTAGTATTCCTGATAATATGTACACCGCCGGGTCTGGTGTTGATGTTGGAAGTGAAAGCAGCTGTTTCAGTAATCTTTTCTGGAATTTTTCTAGTTGAAGTAGCATAGCTGTTTTGGGTAGTAATAGTTCCATTCCGTAGAGTAACACAGGGCTAATGTAAGTTTTAAATAGGTGTACCAATGTTTCTGGATCTAGTCCATTATGTCCATGGAAACCACCGCCAAATAAGCCGTATGCACTTCTAGCTTTCTTGATATTTTCCTCCACATTTATAGCAACGTTTTCCTTCATTGATGTTGTTCGAATTATTCCAAGATGTAGTGCCTGCTTAACATTTGGCATAACGTTATTTTCAATGTTGAATATGCACTCGTTGGTATTGTTCTTTTTATGAGTTTTTGACAGCAGGTTTAAGGCCACACTTTTTTTGGGCTGTAGCTCATAGCCTTCCATGTACGCAAAATCGTGCTCCATATTTATCAGGACGTTTGTGTCGTCTTTTTTTGTACTCATTAAGGCTATATCATCAGCTCAGGCGCTGGCATTGCATGTTATATTACCAATTTTTATACCAAGATTTGAGTTTTCCAATCTATCTAGTAGTGGATTTACGTACAGTTTGTATAGGTCTGTGCTGAGTATTCCACCTTGACGAACACCCAATGAGACTGGGAAGCACTCAGAGATATTTCCTCCCCATTTGATGGTACTGGCAGCATTTTGGTGCAGACTACTTATTAGTGACCAATGTTTGTCCTCGATACCTGCTTGGTAAACTCTTCTCATCATATGGGTGTGTATCACTTTGTCAATTTCCTGCATCATTCTTACTTCCTTTGTTTTTGAAAATTGGTGTGAGAAGTCAGATTTTTAGGAGATCTGGCACATATCCTTGTTGGAATATTTCATTTATGATGCTTTGGAGCAAGATGACCATGATTTCTCCCGCATTAACTATATGTTCAATTGTGATGCCATAGTAGTCAGCAGATTTACCCTTGTTGATATTTTTGATTGCGTTTGAAATTTCTTCCCTTGATGCATCAGGAATGATCTTGCCTTTGACCAGTTGATTTATTATATGAATTTCATGTTCCACATTTTGATGATAGTCGTTGTCAATGTTGATGTTTTCATCGTATGTTGCTAGTGTGCGGAAATGTTCCTTGAAACCTGCTAGTATGTTTTCATCTCCAGTATAGCAGTGTCCATTTACATTCAAGTCCATTATAATTTCTCCGCCTTTTTTACGTGTATTTCTGACTAGCCTATGGAATAGTTTCATATTTCTGGTTCTAGTTTCCATGATCAGCTTTTTTTCGTCCTCTCTTCTTTTTGCAATTTCTACACGGACAGTTTTTCGAAATAGTTGTTTTGTTCGTCGTTTCTCCAGGAAAAGGACATTATCTAGATCTTCATGTTTTCCAGATTTTACCCACGCATTGTAGCTATTTCGCATCTCCTTAAGAGCAACCTGTATTGCAGGTGTCCATACTTTGAGTTTCGGTTTTGCATTGTACGAGGGTTTGATGTTGGAGGATTGAATGGCTGAGTTGGCCATTATCTCACATGTCGTCTGAATAGATTCTTCCAGTCCTATCTGATTATTATCTAATTTTTCCAATATCAACTTTGATGATGTGTCGACCATAGCTTTATATAGGTCCATGTCCATTTTGTCCCATTTTATTTTAGGGGTGACGTTGCTACTTTTCCTTTGCTTTTGTGTGACCTTCGTAAAATCAAGCACACACGTCATTTGTACTGGATGATGATCTGACACATTCATTTTTACGGAGTGTAGAACTGTTTTGTTTGAGTATAACTTTGGGTCTTTGAGAGTGTGTAGAAAATAATCAAGTTCTGAACATTCTACTCCAGATGCCTTTAAGAAGGGTTTTCCTGCATTGTTGAAGGACAAGTTACACTCTGAGATAAAGTTTCTCAAATATCTATTTCTTTTGCTTGACGTCGCAGTATCGTTTAAGTCCTCGTTTAGGTCTCCTGCAATTATTATGTCGTGCGTTCCATAGTATTTTTGATAAAGTTCGTAGAGTTGGTCAATACATTCTAAAAATTCCTCAACATGGTCTCGACTTCCTTTGGACGGTAAGTAAACTTACACTAGCAGCAAGTTGTGCGCACTATTGCTTAATATTTCTATGCATTGTATCTTTTCTGATCCTTCAGATAATGGTTTTATTAGATGATCAATACTTGTTTGCCATATGATAGCAACACCGCCATAGCCTCTTGGCATATACATCGGGAGTAAAGGGTTATTAATATCGACTCCCTTTCCTGCATAGTTGATTTCTGAGTGCAAATCACTTAACATATGAATTTGTGATTGGAAAAGCCAGTGTTCTTGTAATAAGATTAAGTGATTTGATTTTATCAGTTCATCGATTGCATGGCCACAGGTTTTGATGTTTTTACAGTTATAGTAGGCTATTGTTAGATGTCCCTTCCCCTTGTTGCTATCGATATGTGATCCTGCTATATGTATTGCTTCTTCAGGCCTGGTCCGTCTAAAAAATGAGCATTTGTTGGTTGTATAATTTTCTCTGTGGTTGTATTGTTTATCATCTGTGGGTTGCTTCTGCCTTGTTTTTGGTTGAATGGGGCACCTGCTTGGTCAATAGGTTGTTGCAAACTGTATTTCTGGTATCCTCTGTATACAAGTGGTTGACCTGTTAGGCTGTTGGCTAGGTTCCATTTGTTAGCAGTATTACTTGGTTGCATATATCGTTGTGGATTGTTCTGTACCGGTTGCCCCGCATGGGGAGCAGTTTCTGCTGCGTTCTTGGTGGTAATAGGTGTTTGTCCTGTTTTGATTGCAACAGTGTATTTCTTTCGATGTTGTTAAGTTGAGGATTTATTTCTTCCGTTTCTTTTTGGTCCTGTTTTGATTGTAATGGTGTAGATCTTTCAACATTATACATTTCAGGATTTATTTTCTCCTTTTCATTCATATCTGCCAAGCTAATTTTGTCCAGTTGTTCGTCTATTTTAGAGAAGACTATGTTTGTTAGCTTTTCGTGTAGGGCCAGAACCTTGTTGTTTAGCTGTGTTTGCATTATATTGAACACATCATTCATTTCCGGCTTGCCTGTTTGCAAAGAATGCCTCACGTGTGTATGAACTGGTTCATTTCGGCTGGTTTTTCTGAGAAGTTGCTCATTTCAATGCTTTTCCTTAAGCTTTTTACAGTTTGTTCTAATTCACAGTTTCTTGCCTCCAGTCTCTGGCATCTTGTTTCTAGTAGTATTCTCTCTTTTTTGTACTCATTAAAACCACTTTTTCCCTAAGTTTAAGTTGCTCTTCAGTTTTTCTAAGTTTTAACTCTCTTTCTCTGAGTTCACTATGTTTGAGTTGGAGTTCTTCTTGGGTTTGCAGTGAAGCTTTTGTTATCCTTTCTGGTAGTACAATCTTTTTCAAGACACACTGTTTTGGTTGAGGACTGTTACTAGATATTACAGTTGTTGGGGTTGTCTCAGACTCAACAGTGCTTGTATTTTCCTCAGATATGTCCTCTATTGACTCGATCAGGTTATGTTGGTTTATCCGGATCCTATCTGTTTTAATTACGCTAGTGGTGTCTTCCATTATTTCACTACCTATGCATGCGTTACAGTGGTGTTCATTATTTTCAATGTTCATACAGGTAGTGTGGCTCACATTATTGCAAAGATCACAAACATCCCACGGTGTGTTATCAGTTTGTTGATCGCACACAAAGCACAGGTCTTTGTTGCCCATTGTAGTTTCATCTGTTCTTGATGTTACCTCTTCTTGTAGCAGGTCATTAAGTTGGTCGCAGTTGGCTATTTGCAGAGTATTTGGGATAGCTAGTTTCTTGGAGTCTCCAGTACAGAATGTACAGGTGTAGGTGTTATTTTCACCTTTTCCCACCTCTGTTATTTCCTCCTGTGTTAAATTTTGAGAATCTTTATCTTGTGTATTTTGGCTATTGACTTCTTCATACTTCATTTGATTTGCATTTAGTATGTTAGTCAGCTGTTACCGAAACATACGATTAAGGTCATCAATATTAAGTTTGGTGTTATTGCTTGTACTAGAAGAAATAATATTGTGGATGTTCTGCAAGTCTCTATTAATAAAGTCAGACACATTTTTACCATTCACCAGTAGTCTGCTTGTTGTATAGTATATATTCACTGTGTAGCTTTTGTTCGGTGGTTGTACTACTCGCACAGTGTTTTGGACTGTATGGAGTCGAGTGCTGTCTGTTGTTTTCTTTATGTGTGCGACTCCATGATTTGGGGGGGGGTGTTTCATAATATCTCATTGCTGCCATTCTGAAGATTTCAAATGTTGCTGCATCGGATGTGATAACCACGCCTCCGTTGGTAAATTTGTATTCAACATGTTGCAAACGTTTTGTGGCTTCATGTTTTTTCTTCAGTGTTTTTTCAACATTAAGAGTGTAGTCACCAATTACAAGCTCTGTTACCTGTTTGTGTGAGTCTGTTGTTTTTGTTCTCAGTACATGGAGTGTTCACACAGCTAGTATCATATATTGTCTCTATAGAAATGTATAAATGTCGTCTTTAGTCATGATGCTGTGTTATATAGAGTAACTTGGAGTGTTCACATTGCAAGTAACTTATATTGTCTCTAAAGAAATGGATAAATATCGTCTTTAGTCATGATGTTAGTTATACAGACTAACTTGGAGTGTTAACATAGCTAGTATATGTTATTGTCTCTATAGAAATGTATAAAGACCGTATTTAGTCATGATGTTTGTTATACAGACTAAGTTGGAGTTTTCACATAGCAATTAACCTATGTTGTCTCTATAGAAATGTATAAATACCGTCTTTAGTCATGATGTTTGTTATACAGACTAACTGGAAGTGTTCACACAGGAAGTAACTTTATATATTTTCTCTATCAGTCTATATAAATGTATAAATATCGTCTTTGGTAATGATGTGCGTTATTCAGACTAATTTTGAGTGTTCATATAGCAAGTAACATATATTGTCTCTATCGAATTGTATTTTCCTCGACAGGTCCCTACAACAGAGTTTAACACTCGACGTTATTTCAATTCAATTCGGCTAATCGCAAGGTTTGTACTACTTTTTTCATCATACGGTTGCCATCATAGTCTAATGGGTTGCTGATGTAGTAGCTTAATTATGAAAAAGAGTTAAACAAATAGGTATTGAAAACATTGCTATCAAAATTGTACTTGCAGTGTTTAATGCATACACAATTATTGAAAACAACACGTTTAATAATTATCTTGTAATAATTAGGGTCTGTTTTGGGACATTAGGATAGTCCACTGAATTATATAAATTTTGAAACAAATGAGTATTACAAAAGTATAATGGTTCCAACGAGTACATTTGTCGTCAGAAATGTTGCCAAAGTTTTTGAAAATGGATTTGAGCAAATACTATAGTTATAAAGTTAAAGATTAAACGATGATGTCATAATTTTATATTCCTCTGATTAATGCAGTAAGGAATGCTTTGTGAATGTTCTATCAATAACGATAAGCTTTTATTGGTTTCCCTTCATCGGGAATGCAAATCATTTTACTTTGGTAGGAAACCTTCTTTTCTGTCTGCTTCGCTTGCTGTTGTGTCCAGTTGACAGTTATGGTGTTGTTCGATATTTGGTCTTTGTTGAATTGTTTCGCATGGGTAATGATAACCACATTTTAAAAACTATACATTTTCTGTTTGTGGCAAGGAAGTATATAACAATTATTGCAATAAGCTGAAAGAAGTATTTTTTCCTTAAAACATTGAGGTATAAGATACATTAATTGATATACCTATAAGTATGAGTGTAAGTTTTCTTCACAAAGCTGTATTTTATAATGCAGTGCATTAAACAAAACAATACAAACAAAACAAAACGACAACGATACATAAATTAATAAAGAACTACTAGCAGTTACAAGCAGTCACTGACATGGCAGCTTCAGACCTTAATTTAATTGATTGAAAGATTAAGTCTTCATAATATGAATATCAAGCATAATCCCCCATTAGGGTTTTAGTATTGTACCATCATAAAATATAGGGGAAGATCATAACTAATAGTATGACAACAACTAGTTTTATAATAAATGTGTTTATTTCCAATGCAAAGATCCTATAAGGGAATAAATATTTAAGCCAAAATAGTCAATCTTCAATGACCTGACAACAGTATCGTAACTATATCCCGTCCTGGGATATAAAAACACCATAAGATGGTGACGAGGGAACGTCATCATCTACGAATGGATATTTAACGATAGGAAAGAATACATCATCTCTTTCATCATGAATTTTTGTATTCAGCTTTCCATAAACGAGGAAGATAACAAGATATCGAGGATAAGGCAGTGTACATTCAATTTGATAGTATTTGCTTCTTTAAAAGTTAGGTCAACAACATAAATTTCCGTAGTATACACACTGAAGTCGTCATTATTGTGAACCAATATATCACCCAAATATCATAAAAAGTAAAATCACAAAAATACTGAACTCCAAGGAAAATTCAAAAAGGAAAGTCCCCAATCAAAGGGCAAAATCAAAACTACTAATAAAGTATTGTTGAATAATTTATCAGATGTTGATTCCATGGGTCTTTGCTGAACATAGTTTGTTGAAACATAGTTTTAAAATATTTATCCTTCTCTAACAAAATTTTTTGATTAATTATATAAGCATCCCTTGTCACAGAATATACACGTTAACACCCGGTTTGTTAAGAAATGCCTGTACCTTGTCAGGAACATAACCGATGTTTTCAATTCGTTAGATGTGTATTACCATGTGTCATTGAAGAAAGGTTATCAAACTCATAGTATAATGTTTGATAGTTAAAAGAAGAAAGTTTTGCATTGTTTAAGTCAAATACACAGAAAATAGATACCACACTTATGCTTTTATTGTACATTTTAGAAAACCCAACTAATACTGTATCATCTCCAAAAGAATATCAGTGATGATTAAACGCATTTCCAAAAAAAAAAAATGATGCTGCGCAGTCTCGATCTCGCCTTTAATATTTCTGTATTGCAGGCATTTATGTTAATTACTTTTCCATAATTCATTTTGATCATTATATTTTATCATAAATTTCTCGTTAGTGTTTCGAACTTCATAGATACCTGTAACATAACTAGATGGTAAAAAATAAAAGTTTTATTTTGTAATGAATTTCGTGTTGTCTATCAATTTATGTTTGATGAATGAATGCATGAATCTATTTATTTGCAAAAAGTATTTACATGCTATGGCAATCAAAACATATATTACATATATGACAGATGAAGATAATTAAATTTATTATAATTATAACATAAATAATAAATAAACACGAGTTGCAACAAATAGTAGTATATACACATGATATAGTACTTTCTCCATCAGTAAGTTGAAGATATTGATATAATTCAAGTGTTTCTTGGCATGTAAGGCAAATTTAATATTTTCTTGAATACAATCATTAATCAGTGAATCCTCATTTAAGAAAGGACACTTTAATCAGTTGGCAAGAGTGTTGTTTAACTCGACTTTTTCAACCTAAAGTATAAATAATTGCAGATAAAAAGGGGGCCGGTTAATGTCTTAATAAATTAGTCAAAAGTAAAATCAAACAGATACTGAACTCCGAAGAAAATGAAAGTGTCTAATCAAATGACACCATCAGATGACAAAACACATCAAACGAATGGACAGCAACTGTCATATTCCTGACATGTTCAGGTATTTACAAGTGTAGAAAATGGTGGATTCTACCTTATTCCATAGCGCTTAACCTATATCTTTTATGACAGTCGCATTAAATTCTATCATTATTTACAATAATGCGTGAAATAAAACATACTAGGTAAACTTTTTAAAATAGGGGTAGGCAATTCATGTTGAATACTGTTGGTCTAACACGGAGATTTGTATTTCATATTCATATTTATTCATATTGAGAAGATAACTGTTTTCTCATCTGTGTACGAAAAAAGTCTTTAGTTTTTTTTCCAAAACTGATCTTCTAACAAATATCTCCTGATACTTGTAATAATTAGTATGTTATAGTGTCTACAGAAATGTATAGATACCGTCTTTAGTCAAGATGTTTGTTATACAGACTTACTTGGAGTGTTCACAAAGTAACTTATATTGTCTCTATAGAAATAGATAAATACCGTCCTTAGTCATGATGTTTGTTATACAGACTAACATGGAGTGTTCACACAGCAAGTAACTTACATTGTCTCTATAGAAATGTTTAAATACCGTCTTAAGTTATGATATGTGTTATACAGACTAACTTGGAGTTTTCACATAGCAAGTAACATATATTGTCTCTTTAAAATTGATAAAGACCGTCTTTGGTAATGGCGTTGTGTTATACAGACGAACTTGGAGTGTTCACACAGCTTGTAACATATATTTTCTCTTTAGAAATGGATAAATACCGTATTTAGTCATGATGTTTGTTATAGAGACTAACTTGGAGTATTCACATAGCTATTATCTTATATAGTCCCTATAGAATTGTATAAATACTGTCTTTAGTAATGTTGTTTATATCTATATTTGTTTAAATGTTTTGCCTTACATGCCAACAGTGTATTACGGGTAAACAGTTAGCTACTTGCATGTCATCTACTATCGATAAAAATGTACTCCTATTTTCGAATATGACCTTTCCTGAGAGGTCAAACGATTGAAAGGTGAACTTCATTATTTATTGGTTTTATAATAATGTTTTGTACCGATTAATTTTATGTATGGCATATTTTATTCTTTAAATGTCTGTCTTTTGGGATTTTTCCCTTACGTTCATGTTTAAGCCCTGTCAGGCTCAAGATAATTGAAACCCCGATATTCAAATTCACTGTCTTTATTGTATTTGCATTTTTGATTACACAACTCCCATAGTTTGAAGTTAAAAGTACAAATAATGTTAATTCTTATTTCTCTTATTTCATATTTCAAATCAAAAAGATTAACTTTATAGATTAAACGGTTAATTTAATAAGATCATTTATCATTGTGAAATACAGTTTTCAATTATCGATTCAAAAGAATATTAAATTCGGTAAATACCCGTTAAAGACAACTTTTGAAAAGATTTTTTTTTTTATTATTAATCGAGTTTGACTATTAAACAACATTATACTATTGTTGCTTATATTCGATCGGTCCTACTTGCCCATCTGGAACACTCAAGTGTTTGGTGGATTCGATGTGCTTAATGTTTAGTTTCCATGTTTTATGTATTGTTGTTTGTCTGTTTGTCTTTATTTTAGCAGTTCTATTCCATTAAATCAAGAGTCAAAATGTCAACACGTGCACTTACCTTAATAATGTATATGTAAGTAAAAAACGCGATGCCTCATTCATATACAACTTATCTATTTGCAAATTTTTCATATAAAAGAACTCAGAATCCATATATTTTGTCATATAGATACATAAACTGATTACTGAAGACTAAAAATGACTTCCAACAAACCGGAGTGGCCAAGTATCTCCCATTCTATATACAAAAGTAAGTATATAGAAACTATATATTTTTGGAATCAGTGTAAAAGAAGCTATCATATAAGACCGGAAGTGACATTTATTTCACCGGAAGTAGCATTTATCTCCCTTTTATCACTCATCAATATACTTAAACCATTATTTATCGCATCAGTAGGAAGAAACTATCTTATCAAAATTTCTTTGATGTGGAAAGATTTTCAATTGTTCCCTGAACAATTGGTTTTTAATTATTATTATTATTAAAAGTCTTTCCACTTTTCTGTGGAAAGACTTTTTGTTTTGTTTTTCTTCTGATTATTAGGTCTTTCCACTTTTCTGTGGAAAGACCTATTGTTTTTCTTCTGATTATTTTTTTTTTCTTCCGCCAAATTTTGTTCTTGCGATAAACATTTGTTTCTCAATATGTCGCTTAGATATTTGGTATATGATATCGAACAGTTTATGTGCTTTTGAAATTTACCCTGCGTAACCGAATACTTTTCTTTGTAGGAGTTATCTCCCCAAACACTGTTTTCCTTGTGTCCACGACTCCTTCGCAACCGTAAAAGATTACGACAAATTTATTTTACAAAATTGCTCGTTATATCCTTCGCAAAATTTGTCCTATTTTGACCAAAGCGATATGAACACTCCATATGAGAGTTATTTCCCCTTATGCATTTGATATAAGTGATATGCATTTCTATCTTGTAAACCATATGTGATAGAGACCTAGGATCTTTTGATTTGAGGTCCTTGGTCCAAAAAAATGAAAATTAGGTCAAGGTCAAAGGTCAAGGTCATATTCTTATTTTTGAATTTTGCTTATTTTCACTCATTTTCATTAACCTTATAAGATATCGACAAATTATTTTGACTAAATTGTTAGTTGCGACATGTCGTAACTTAATAATTTTAGTTGAAAGGGTGCGTAGACAATGAATGGGAGTTTTCGGCCCTATCATATCTAAAATTATGTTTTAAGTGATATAACTTATTTAACATACATATTAGAGACCTAGGGTCTTTTGATTTGAGATCCTCAGTTTGTGACCTTGAAATTTAGGTCAAGGTCATAGGTTAATTTGACGTTCTAGATTTTGACCTTTGCTTTAAATTCATATCTATACATCATAAAGCCATATGAACTGACATTTTAGACTGAATTTTAATATTTTAATATCAAAATAGATATTAACTAGTGGAAAGACTTCAATTTTTTTTTTATTTCCGCGAAATTTTGTTCTCGCGATAAATGTTTGTTTCCCAATATTTTGCTTAGATATTTCTCATATGGTATCGTATAGTTTATGCGCTTTTAAATTTCACCCTGCTAAAGCAAACCCTTTCCTTTGTAAGAGTTATCTCCCTATTCACTGTTTATCATGTGTGTGCATCTCCTTCGTAACAAAAAAAAAGATAACGACAAAATTCCTTTTACAAATTGTTCGTTAGATCCTCAGAAATATTTGGCTAATTTGGATCGAAGCGATTCGATGATATTTTATAGGAGTTATCTACCCCTACACAATGTCGGTATGTGTTTTCAACTCATCAACCGTTAACAGTATAAGCCTGGGATATTTTTATTTGAGGCCCCTATGTCCTATCTTAAAAAATGAGGTCAAGGTCAAAGGTCAAGGTCAAGTTCTCAGTTGTGACTTGCTTGTTTTTTTGCATTTTCTCAGACACTTTGAAAGATACATATAAAAGAAAAAGTGCAAAATGTCTGCTTTATTGTAATGAAGATATGCTACATTTAGTCTTATACAATTTAATGGCATCTTTTAGGAGTTGGTGCCCCTGAAATGTCTTGATATGAGGTTATTTGAATATAACTTCAACTTACTTCATTATAAAGCCATTTGACCTTGTACAAAGGTTAGGTGACATATGACCTTGAAAATGACTACCGGAAGTGACCTTGAGAAAACCGGAAAAATCCTTTTTTGCAATTTTTTCATATAAAAGTACTCAGAATCCATATATTTTGTCATATAGATACGTAAACTGATTACTGAAGACTAAAAATGACTTCCAACAAACCGGAAGTGGCCAATTATCTCCCATTCTATATACAAACATAAGTATATAGAAACTATATATTTTTGGAATCAGTGTAAAAGAAGCTATCATATGAGACCGGAAGTGACATTCATTTCACCGGAAGTAGCATATTATCTCCCTTTTATCACTCATTAATATACTTAAACCATTATTTATCGCATCAGTATGAAGAAACTATCTTATCAAAATTTCTTTGATGTGGAAAGATTTTCAATTATTCCCTGAACAATTGGTTTTTGATTAAGTCTTTCCACTTTTCTGTGAAAAGACTTATTGTTTTTCTTCTGATTATTTTTTTTTTCTTCTGCCAAATTTTGTTCTTGCGATAAATGTTTGTTTCGCAATATGTCGCTTAGATATTTCTCATATGGTATCGTATAGTTTATGCGCTTTTAACTTTTATGCTGTTAAGGCAAACCATTTTCTTTGTAAGAGTTATCTCCCTATTCACTGTTTATCATGTGTGTGCATCTCCTTCGTAACAAAAAAAGATAGTGACAAAATTCCTTTTACAAATTGTTCGTTACATCCTCAGGAATTTTTGGCTAATTTGGATCTAAGCGATTCGATGATGTTTTATAGCAGTTATCTACCCCTGCACAATAAATTTGTCGGTATGTGTTTTCAACTAATCAACCGTTAACCGTATAAGCCTGGGATATTTTTATTTCAGGCCCCTATGTCCTAACTTAGAAAATGAGGTCATGGTCAAAGGTCAAGGTCAAGTTCTCAATTTTGACATTTGATTGTTTTTGCATTTTCTTGAAATGATTTTGAAAGCTACATATAAAAGAACAAGTGCAAAATGTCTGCTTTATTGTAATGAAGATATGCTACATTTAGTCTTATACAATTTAATGGCATCTTATAGAAGTTAGTGCCCCTGAAATGTCTTGATATGAGGTTATTTGAATATAACTTCAACTAACTTCATTATAAAGCCATTTGACCTTGTGCAAAGGTTAGGTGACATATGACCTTAAAAAATGACTACCGGAAGTGACCTTGAGAAAACCGGAAATAGCCTTTTTTGCAAATTGTTCATATAAAAGTACTCAGAATCCATATATTTTGTCATATAGATACATAAACTGATTACTAAAAACTAAAAATGACTTCCAACAAACCGTAAGTGGCCAATTATCTCCCATTCTACATACAAAAGTATATAGAAACTATATATTTTTGGAATCAGTGTGAAAGAAGCTATCATATGAGGCCGGAAGTGACATTCATTTCACCGGAGGTAGTATATTATCTCTCTTTAATCACTCATTAATATATTTAAACCATTATTTATTGCATCAGTATGAAGAAACTATCTTATCAAAATTTCTTTGATGTGGAAAGACTTTCATTATTGTTTGAGAACTTTCGTATTCTCGTTAAAAGTTTAAATTTGAACACTTATCTTATTAAGTCCAAAGTATACATTATATTTCCAAAACTTGATCGGTTCTTGTGTCTAATTAATATTTTTAATTTGTCTTTGCAGGATTTGAAATTGCCGAGACATTTTACCTCTCTTTGTTTCTATAACGCGTTGTCTGAATATGTTTCGAAAATTTTGATGATATTCAAAGTTAACTCCACCATTACATAATATGCAATACTTTAGATATGTATAGACAATATTAAACCATCTCAACAAACATTGTTTAAGGGCATACGATACAGTTTGATCCCGTATTTACAGTTTAATGAAAATTTCCATAGAGGCTATTTTTGCCTGATTAAATCAAAAATGTAATAAAAAAATATACCTTAATGTGCTACTTTTTGAGTTAAATAAGGTCGAAACTTTGTATATTTGCTCAAACTTCGGATTTGTGGCCGTATTTTCCCTTTCGAAAGTAAGACATAACTTTTTTGTTTTAAAAGATAAACACAATTTTTTTTTTTTGTTAAATAATTTGTAATTTCTGTATTTTATAAGTATTATAGAATTTAGGCATTTTAAATTCAGAAATAACTCAAATTTATCAAATAGTCATGAATTGAGAAACAAACGTCATGATTTGCTGTATATTGATCAAAATTTAAAAAATTGCACTATTTACAGTTTTATAAAATTTGGTCCATAAATCTCTCTGCAAAATGAAACAAAATTTCGTTTTAAAAAATAAGGGTCCATGCACTCGTTATCAAATTAGATCAGTTTGAATGATAAAAATCAGTCGAAAAAAAAATTGCTGTCTCTTCAAATGTTTTACAATCTTTGTTTGATTCAACCTCATTCGGAACTGCCAATAAAACTGTGGTAAAAGAACAAAATGCGGAAAAATATTGTTATGGTTAGATTGTTCATCATGGATTTGGGTTTTTGTTTTATTTTTGTGCTACACCTACTGGCAAACTTTGCACAAATGGTTCCATTGAAATTATAAAATTAAAACATCCTAGTATGTAAGAGACCTTTAAATTGAAGGGGAAGTTCTTACAGTTATGTCTTGGTTTCCAAAAATGGAGATATGCTAGTTTTAATGCCTTACTTATTACTATCTGGTTGAAGGACAGTAACGTATAACTTGTGTACCTTTTTGTGAATCCATTGGCTATACAAAATCAGATATGTCGGTGTAATAATACTTCCAGACTTCACATTTTACAGGGACACTATGGGAATATCATAAAACACATGCCATGCCTCATCTCGAAAAAAGACTTACCAATTTCAACAGCTTGATCATCTTTGTCATTTTCATTACTACACAGTATGGTTAGTTTACACATTTTCTTTTCATTAGTTTTACCCTGGCGTCATATATCTGAAAACCAGTTGCAGGAAAAGGATCTGGATTCTTTTTGATGGAAAACAACAAACAACGTCCTGAGAAAATAATGTTTAATCTGTGTATTATGAAAGTAATAGATGAATAATAACAAGTTGTCTGTGAGGTTTAAATAAGTGTTGCGACATAAGTTTTCCTATGTTTCTTCACTTCATCAAATTACTCTTTATCATTCATCATGTTAATCAGTGAATCATGGTTTTTGAGTGAGATCAGATATTAATTAGGAAAAATGTTTAGAAATATTAACAAATATATTACATACCTGGGAACAGACATATGTGTTTCTTGTCATTGTATTCACATTAAGTTGTTCTACCCATACATGGAGTATTCTCTCTGGATACCTTGTAATAAAATAGCATGTCCCCACGAGCATCTTGTATTATTTTTCTCAAAAATAAGTAAAAATCTTCTAATTGACTATGTAATTATATCTTAAGCTTGTCCGATGCTATGGCCGACACACGTGTTGCTATTATAACATTGATTCACCTACATCTTGTAACTGATATGATTGGCTGGCATAGGTTATAACATACATTGGTGGATAACTTTGTTGAAATTTAAGTGAACATTTTTTTTATACTAATTCTCTGTAGTAAATACTTAAATTTTGTGGGCACACATAGTCACCTATCTTTCGGAAAATTGGGCTGATATGTAGATCCTATTAGGCTAGTCAAAAAAATGATGCCAACCGACATGTATTATACAATACTACACTACAGCTCGGGTGAATTTTGCTTTGTCCACCGGCCCACCATGGGAGTGGGCACTGGAAGGGCAAAATTTCTAGCTTGTCCACTCTGCCCACCCATAGGAGTGGGCATGCAATTTCTTTTGTTTAATCTAAAGACTTGCAAGTACAATCACTTGAAAAAAAACAGATAAGCATTTGTAATCAATATTTTTACAAAAAAAAGAGATTATAGCTAGAGTGGGCACGGGTGGGCTGCCCACGGTGGACAGGTGGAAAAAGCGCAAAATCCACTCGGGCTGTTGTGTATATATTGGTGTAGTGTTGTGAATTATGCAGCTACATATTTTAAAAAGAAACCAAAAAACAATTACTGTAAATTCAGAAATTATTGCAAGATTTTTATTAATGCGAAAAATCAAGTGCCTTCTCCGATATGGGAAGAAACTTTGGCTGAATTAGTAGAAAATTTAAAGAAAATCTGTCAACATCAGCAGAAAAATCTGTTGAATTTGAATGAAAAAAGAAAACAAATCGAAAATGAAATTCAAAAGACCCGAACATCAATCAACAACCATCTAGACAAATTACAAAAGGATTTGATAAAACAACTCAATTTTGTCGAAGAAACAGAGAACTCGAAAGTTTGTCAGTTGTTGTCATCACTAGAACAGAGAGAAAAAGAAATAACCAAATACCAGCAAAATATTGCAAGCATTAAACAACACGCCTCAGACCTTCAGATTTTTCTTTCACTTAAGCAAATCGAACAAGACATTAATATAAATGATAAATTCCTACAATCCGTAGTGGAAGATGGGGAATTGAAGCAATGTCATCTAGAATATAGAACCAGCATTGCTATTCAAGATATCATGTCCAATATCAAAAGTTTTGGAGAAGTACATATTGAAACTAAACCATGTGACATCGTTCTTAGCAGGAAGAAGACCAAACAAGCACAGATAATGGTACCAAACGTTCAAACAAGATCCATTGAAAATATAAAGCTGGAGAGGCACAAAACAGCAGTAGCAACTGAAGGAAGATACGTCTACGGGTGTTGCCTGATACCAGATGGTAGAATGGCTTTTACTTACTACCTTGATTGTGCAGTTAGAGTTTTCAGTGATAAAGGATCAAAAGACTTTGAGGTGAAGATGCCGTGTAACGTATACGGTATACTGTATATGAGTAAGGACGATACATTAGCCGTAACATCTGGTGGTTCAAGTCAGCATTGTATTTTTATTATAAACGTGGAAAGAAAACAAATCACGAGAACAATTTCACTAGATTCGGAAATTTATGGTATAGCACTTACAGAAAATGAATTAATATATTCGGGTCGTAGTAAAGGAATACGAATGATTAATCTTTTAGACGAGTCAATTACTCAAATAGTGGAATATTACAAATTCACAACGGTTCCTCTCATATATAAGATATTGAATTCAACAAACCATAAGAGGTTTGAAAATGGGTGAAAGGAATCAAGTGAACTAATTAATACAAACTATTACCTGGTTCTCAGATATTAACCATCTGGCTTCTTCAAATAACTAGTTGACCACATAACATTCTAATAGACTCGTATTTGTGTTAAACGATCGCTAAATCTCATGTTCAGTTTGAAGCTGTTTAGATATTTCATGCGCATTTCAGTTCCGAAAATAAAATACCAAAAGCTTCATGCTATATATCAAGCACACCCTATCAAAAGGTTCAAATAAGTACAAGTTCCAAAGTTGCGTAATCTGTTTTTTGTTTTTGTTTTTTTTTGTTTGTTTTTTTTTTTTTTTGTGGCCATTTCACCATCTATTTTACAATCTCCAATAATCGTTACTACTTCGGTTCCTACCACACAAAATGAGAAAACGAAATAATGTCTATTTTTGTACCTAGCGAATATATCATATTCAAAACCCATAAAATCCGAACACCTCTAAAACGAACAGGAACAAAAGTTTATAATAAAACCATTGTGACAGGCCGAGCTTTTTCTTTTTTTTTTCCCCCTGTTTTTCTGTTTTTCAGTTTTAGCTTTTTGTATTATGTATTATGCGGTTTTTTTTTTTTTTTTTTTTTTTTTTAAACACAATAACCTCTCAATCAGCAACGCTTATGCATTCGATCAACATAGCGATCATGCCCTAACTATGACCTCCAATTGAGTGACGATGAGACCAAGAGAGATCGCGCTATCTTATACTTTCGAGGTACTGAAAAGGGTAACTTGGAATAGTTAAAATATGTGTAATGGCCTTGATATACCACGGGTAAGGTGGTTGATATAGTTTATATACGTGTAATAGTCTTTATATACCATGGGTTAGGTGGTTGATATATAGTCTAGTCAAAATAGATGAAAAATATGGCCAAACTCAAAAAAATTGCAACAGAATTATTTTTTGTATTTTTCAAATTTAAAAGGCTTTCTTTGTAACATACTAAAAGTCTACCAAGATATCTGAGTGGGAAAATGGATTTTTTGGGTGAAAAATAGCAAAATTTGACAAAAATAGTGAAAAACTGGGAAAAGCTTGTTAAACATTCATTTTTGATGATAATAATTTCAAATCAAAAGTTTTACAACAGGTTATACAGTGTTTATGAAATATTATTATAAAAAAAATAGTTTTTGTTTTATAAACATGAAATTTTAGGTGAAAACATCCGATTTTTGTTGGAATTTGAGATCTTCAAAGCTTGCATTGATTACCAACAGGACTGGGAAAATATAAATATTGGTAATAGAGGTTCATTTGATAGTTCAAAAAAGACAAAATCCTTCATTCTAATCATTCCAAAACTTTACAGCAATTTTTAATAGGGTTAATGGTGATTTTGGGTAAAATATAGCAAAATCATCAAAAAATCGTTAAAAACTGGAAAAACACCGATTTGGAATTTTAACTGATTTTAAATCACTCCAAAAATAAAAAAATGCAAATCTTAATAGAATAATAATCAGATAAAACAAAATTCATTGTAAAACTAATTTGAAAATAACTGATTTTGTGTAAAAAAAAAAAAAAAAGAAGCAAAATTGGCCCAAAATTGACAAAACTAGAAAAAATTACAAAACTCATAGTTTTTTCAGAAATCAATTAAGATCTCAGATAACATTAATTTATATTCTTTATATGAAAAAGTGCAATGCTTAGATTCATACTATTTTAACCAACAAGAGATGTTAAGCGAAAATCATAGATTTGTTGACCATGCATAATGAGAGGTAAAAAGTATCATTGACCAAAACGGATGATTTAAAAGTAAATGACAAGATAAATGGAAACATTTATTTAAAGATCATTCCATAGTTTTCTGTATACAACACATATCATTTCATCAGTAAAGTCAGATTCAGCAATGGGAACAATATAAGAAAAACTCAAACCACAACATTCACCGCATCCTACCGACCATTTTGTCTACAGACACATCATTTGGTGTTGAAGTTTTGCTTACAATTGCATCTTACAATGTTAAAACTTTTATCAGTTGCAGGAGGAAGTTCAATCAAAATCAAGTTTTCCACGTGAAATTTACTAACCAGTGTCTGTAGGATCTATGTCAACTTCTTTATACATCCATTTTTGGCACCGATAATACATTCGAAGACTATGAAATTGCCCTGAATCAGATGCTTCTTCTCCTGCTTTGATGATATCTGCTTTAATAAAGCATTATTCATTAAAACTTTACATGCGTTTTCAGATATCCTTGGTTAAGTGTTTTTAAAACATGTCTTTACTTAATTACTTAGTCCTTACTATGCCTTACGGCACATAGGGCAAGGACAAGTTTCCTCCACTCTTCAGGGTTGTTTGCTTTTCTTTCCACTGTGCCCCAGGTATATTATCTTTCCTTAGGCTAATTTTCTATGGTGCGTCTTTATGTTGTTTGAGGTCGGCCTCTTTTTCTTTGTTCCTCTTGTGTCTATCTAAGGGCTAACTTGGTCATGTCATCCGATGTTTTGCGTATAACACGACCAAGCCACCTCCAGTTTTTTTATATAAGTAATTATATATAAAGTCTCCATGTCCTTGGTGCTTGTCATCTCATGTAGGTCTTTGTTGGAGATTTTGTTTGGCCAGAATATTTTCATTATTTTCCTCAGACATTTGTTATAGTAGCTGGAGAGCCTGTTGATAGCTTTCTCAGTCATTCTCCGGTACTCTGACCCATAGGATCAGATACAGCTGTTATAGAGCCTGAGCTTGGTCTTCTTTGAAAAGGCTGTTGTTTTCCAGATGTTGTCTAGTCTAATAAATGCGGATCTAGCTTTTCCTATTCTGATCTTTATATCTCTTTCAGCACCACCTTCTTTGATTATACAACTGCCTAGATAATTAAATGAATCTACTGTTTCCAGCTGTTTTCCTTCTATAAATATGATAGGATGTCTTTTTGTACATTAGCTTTGTCTTTTTGGCATTGATCTCAAGTCCAATCATTTTAGGTGTTTCTTCTAGCTTTTTGGTCTTTTCCTTCATATGATCTTTGGTATGAGATAAAAGTGCTAAATCATCAGCATAGTCTGTGTCCTGTGGTACAAAGTGTCCATCTCAGTCCATTGTTACTTTCTGCTGGGGTTGTTCTCATTACCCAATCAATAGCAATTATGAACAGCACAGATGACATAACACATCCTTGTCTTACTCCTCATTTTACTTTCCCGGTGTAAGCTGTCAAATGCTTTCTCGAAGTGCACAAAATTTACTAGTAGATTCATCTGCCACTCATGACACAGTTCTCCGTTGTTACGTAGGACCAATATGTGGTCTATACAGCCTCTACCTTTTCTGAAACCAGCTTATTCTTGTCGTAGTTTCTTATCAACAGCCTCTATAATTCTTGATATTAAAATTATGCAGAAGACCTTACTTGGAATCGATAGTAAGGTGATTCCTCTCCAAATATTGCAGTAAGTTAAGTCTCCTTGTTTTGGTATTGTAATGATGTTGCCTTCAGACCAACTGTTAGGAATAACAGCTTGCTCCCATATTTTCAGGAATACTGGGTGTACAGAATCCGCTGCTAGCACTGTATCTATCTTAAAAAGTTTTGTATTTAGTTGGTCTATGCCAGGTGACTTTTTGTTTTTCAAGCTTTTAATGGCTGCCTGTATTTCTTGTTTTGAAGGTGGATCTGTGTCTATTTCAAGGTCTAAGGGTGCCTCAGGAAAAATTGCTAGATTATCTGGTTCTTTTCTAATAAGATTCTCTTGAAAATGTTCCTTCCATCTCAAATATTGATCTGGTTCTGTTGTTAGCATATTGTCGTTTTTGTCTTTAATTGGCATATCAATTTTAGCTTTTTTATCACTTAGTTGTTTAGTTACTGTGAATTCACTTATTTTCGTGGATTGCTGAAAACTTGCATTTTCGTGGATATATGATTTCATGGTTTTGCCGGTTTCTGTATACAAAGCCGATTGGTATTATGCTATTCGTTGAATATTTGAATTCGTGGTGCAAATGTACCCACGAAACACACGAAATTAGTTTTCAACGAATAATATTGAATCCACAGTACTTGATAAATCTGTCCCATTCTCTGATTCACCCATTCCTCTGCCCCTGGTTAGACCTCCACAAGATTTGACACTTCCCATCAATATTTTTTCTATAGTCAAATCTGTTGAAAGACCACTCCAAAAAGGTCTGTTGTATGTAGTATTGATGAAGAAAAAAATCTATTATCCATTACTAAAAAGGAACTTTTCATGTCAAACAGTCAAAACAAACAAGCTCGTTGGTTTTCCCGTTTGAATGGTTTACACTAGTAATTTTGGGGCCCTTTATAGCTTGTTGTTAGGTGTGAGCCAAGGCTCCGTGTTGAAGGCCGTACATTGACCTATAATGGTTTACGTTTATAAATTGTTATTTGGATGGAGATCGATCGAGTTGTCTCATTGGCACTCACATGACATCTTCCTATATCTTATTAACGTGCTTTATGACAAGCCAAAAGATAATAACTTTAGATGTAAGAATGCGACTGGTGATGCAGATTGTGCAAACAGCTTTGGATTGTGCTTTGTCTTTAGTAGTCATAGTAAATGGTGAAGATACGGATCTATTAGTGTTCCTTATTCAT
Organism: Mytilus galloprovincialis; assembly: GCF_965363235.1. Taxonomy (NCBI): domain Eukaryota; kingdom Metazoa; phylum Mollusca; class Bivalvia; order Mytilida; family Mytilidae; genus Mytilus; species Mytilus galloprovincialis. The sequence continues at coordinate 24,119,275 of NC_134842.1, forward strand.
CATGTTAATCAGCAGTGCAAACCGGTTATTTTTAAATCTGAATTAATGACAATCAACCAAAAAAATGAAAATATGGAACATAAAACAGTCTAAAGGATTTCTTGGGGATGATGTTTGTAATTTGTTGCTCTTTTTGCATTCTATAACAGGTTGTGACTCATCATCTAAGCTTTTTGGAATAAGCAAAGGCTTTCCATTAAGATCAAGTTTTCATGAATAAGCTAGGCTTCATTAAAGCAGAAATCATCAAAGCAGGAGAAGTTCTCATATGTTTATATTGAGGACTTCCTCTAGAAGGACTTGACATTCTTCTCTGGAGAAATTTATAGTTATTACTGGAAACACATTGGTTCAGGTGTAAAGTTTACCACCAACATCAGATTCAGGGCAATTTCATAGCCTTCAAGTGTATTATCAGAAGAAGTTGACATAGATCCTACAGACCATGCAGACTATGGTTGGGAAATCAAACATGGAAAACTTTGTCCAATTTAATGGAACTTCCACCTGCTCCTGATAAGCTTCTTAACATTTAAATATTAGATGCAACTGTAAACAAACTGTGACACCAAATGATGTGTCTGTTGAAAAAATGGTTTCTGAAAAATATAAATAATTTTTTCCAGTTTTTGACGATTTTTTTTACAAATTTAGCTTTTTTCACCTAAAATCAGTTATTTTACTATTGTTTTACAATGAATTTTGTTTGATCTGATTATAATTATATTAAGATTTCCGTTTTTCTATTTTGGAGTGATTCAAAAACAGTTAAAACTCCAAATTGGTGTTTTTCCAGTTTTTAACGATTTTTTATTGATTTTACTATATTTTACCCAAAATCATCATTTACCCAATAAGGAATTGCTGTAAAGTTTATGAATGATTAAAATAAAGTTTTTTGTCGTTTTTAAAGAATAAAATGAACTTCTATTATCATTTTTTTATAATTTCCTGTCTGTTTTGATAATCAATTCACACTATGTGAATCTCAAATTCCAACAAAAATTGGATGTTTTCACCTAAAATTTCATGTTTATAAAAAAAAAAACTATTTTTTTGTTATTTCATTTCATAAACACTGTATAAACTGTTGTAAAACTTTTGATTTGAAATAATTATCATTAAAAATGAATGTTTTACAAGCTTTTCCCAGTTTTTCGCTATTTTTGACAAATTTTGCTATTTTTCACCCAAAAAAATCCATGTTCCCACTCAGATATCTTGGTAGACTTTTGGTATGTTATAAAGAAAGTCATTTTGAATAGAAAAATACCAAAACAAATTCTGTTGCAATTTTTTTGAGGTCAAATGCTATTTTGACTAGACTAATAGTTTATATACGTGTAATAGCCTTTATATACCACGGGTAAGGTGGTTGATATAGTTTATATACGTGTAATAGTCTTTATATACCATGGGTAAGGTGGTTGATATAGTTTATATTCGTGTAATAGCCTTTATATACCATGGGTAAGGTGGTTGATATAGTTTATATACGTGTAATAGTCTTTATATACCATGGGTAAGGTGGTTGATATAGTTTATATACTTGTAATAGCCTTTATACACCACAGGTAAGGTGGTTGCTATAGTTTATAAACATTTATCATATACTTAGACTAAATAACATATAAATTTTACCGTATGATAATAGCATTAAATTGACGTAAATTCCATAGTTTTCGAATTGGTGCTTAGCGGGCTGATATGAAAAGTTTATCACATGCTTCGATTGTTATCACATGCCTTTCCGTAACGTTTTCACATGGCATTCCGGTAGTGCTCGGCCAATTCCGGAAAATACACCTCAATGCTTTGTTTTCAGTGAAAAACATTACAAAGTAGTGTACAAAACAATTATTTAAATACTGGAAAGTATATTGTTTAAAATAATAAAAAAAATAAAAATAAAAAAAACCAAACAAATTATTTTTTAAGTTTTTCTTAAACATAATTTAGAAAGTTTCCTTAAAAAGTTGACTTTTCCAAACAATGATCATTAGGTATATTGTTGAATTATTTTTTGCCGATTCGTCCATATTAAAATGTTTGTTTTCTCTCTCTCTGTTGAGACATATGATAGAAAGATTTCATATTGAATGTATCAAATTTTGGGCCCGACGGCCGTGAACGTTTTTACTCTTTAAACTTCAGGAACCACATAAAAGGATCAATATGTGAATTTGTTATTTTTCTCTACTGTTGAAGCATATGATAAAAAGATCATAACATGTCATTTTTCATATCGCATGTTTATATAGTTTATATACGTGAATTAGCCTTTATATACCACAGATAAGGTGGGTGATATAGTTTATATACGTGTAATAGCCTTTATATACCACAGGTAAGGTGGTTAATATAGTTTATGTACGTGTAATAGCCTTTATATACAATGGGTAAGGTGGTTGATATAGTTTATATACGTGTTATAGCCTTGATATACCACGGGTAATGTGTTGAATATAGTTTATATACGTTTAATAGCCTTTATATACCACTGGTAAGGTGGTTTATATAGTTTATATACGTGAATTAGCCTTTATATACCACAGATAAGGTGGGTGATATAGTTTATATACGTGTAATAGCCTTTATATACCACGGACATGGTGGTAGATATAGTTTATATACGTGTTTTGGTCTTTATATACCATGGGTTAGATGGTTGATAAAGTTTATATACGTGTAATAGCCTTGATATACCACAGGTAAGGTGGTAGATATAGTTTATATACGTGTAATAGCCTTTATATACCACGGGCATGGTGGTAGATATAGTTTATATACGTGTTTTGGTCTTTATATACCATGGGTAAGGCAATTGATATGGTTTATATACGTGTAATAGCCTTTATATACCACGGGTAAGGTGGTTGATATAGTTTATATACGTGTAATAGCCTTTATATACCACGGGTAAGGTGGTTGATATCGTTTATTTACGTGTAATAGCCTTTATATACCACGGTTAAGGCGGTTGATATAGTTTATATACGTGTAATAGTCTTTATATACCACGGGTAAGGTTGTTGATATAGTTTATATACGTGTAATAGCCTTTAAATACCATGGATAGGGTAGTGGATATAGTTCATATACATGTATGAGCCTTTATATACCATGGGTAAGGTGGTTGGTATAGTGTATATACGTGTAATAGCCTTTATATACCACGGTTAAGGTGATGGATATAGTTGATATACGTGTAATAGCCTTTATATACCATGGGTAAGGTTGTTGATATAGTTTATATACGTCTAATAGCTTTGATATACAATGGGTAAGGTGGTTGATATAGTTTATATACGTGTAATAACCTTGATATATCACGGGTAAGGTGGTGGATATAGTTTATATACGTGTAATAGCCTTGATATTCCATGGGTAAGGTGGTTGATATAGTTTATATACGTGTAATAGCCTTTATATACCATGGGTAAGCAGGTTGATATAGTTTAGATACTTGTAATAGCATTTATATACCACAGGTTAGGTGGTTGATATAGTTTATATACATGTATCAGTCTTAATATACCATGAGTAAGGTGTTTGATATAGTTCATATAATTGTAATAGCCTTTATATACCACGGGTAAGTTCGTTTATATAGTTTATATACGTGTAATGGCCTTTATATACCACGGGTAAGGTGGTGGATGTAGTTTACATACGTGTAATAGCTGTTATATACCATAGGTGAGGTCGTTGATATAGTTTATATACGTGTAATTGCCTTTATATACCATGGGAAAGCAGGTTGATATAGTTTATATACTTGTAATTGCCTTTATATACCACAGGTAAGGTGGTTGATATAGTTTATATACATGTACCAGCCTTTATATACCATGGGTAAGGTGGTTGATATAGTTTATATAATTGTAATAGCCTTTATATACCACAGGTAAGGTGGTTGATGTAGTTTATATACGTGTATTAGCCTTTATATACCACGGATAAGGTGGTAGATATAGTTTATATACGTGTATTAGCCTTTATATACCACAGGTAAGGTGGTTGATATAGTTTATATTCGTGTAATAGGCTTTATATACCACTAGTAAGGTGGTTTATATAGTTTATATACGTGAAATAGCCTTCATATACCACAGGTAAGGTGGTTAATATAGTTCAAATACGTGTAATGGCCTTTATATACCACGGGTACGGTGGTAGATATAATTTATATACGTGTTTTGGTCTTAATATACCATGGGTTAGATGGTTGATAAAGTTTATATACGTGTTATAGCCTTGATATACCACAGGTTAGGTGGCCGATATAGTTTATATACGTGTAATAGCCTTTATATACCACGGGTATGGTGGTAGATATAGTTTATATACGTGTTTTTGGTCTTTATGTACCATGGGTAAGGTGGTTGGTATGGTTTATATACGTGTAATAGCTTTATATGCCACAGGTAAGGTGATTGATATAGTTTATATACGTGTAATAGCCTTTATATGCCAAGGGTAAGGTGGTTGATATAGTTTATATACGTGTAATAGCCTTTTTATACCACGGTTATGGCGGTTGATATAGTTTATATACGTGTAATAGTCTTTAAATACCACGAGTAAGGTTGTTTGTATAGTTTATATACGTGTAATAGCCTTTAAATACCACGGATAAGGTAGTGGATATAGTTTATATACATGTATCAGCCTTTATATACCATGGGTAAGGTGGTTGATATAGTGTATATACTTGTAATAGCCTTTATATTCCATGGGTAAGGTGGTTGATATAGTTTATATACGTGTAAAAGCCTTTATATACATTTGGTAAGGTGGTTGATATATTTTATTTACGTGCAATAGCCTATATATACCACGGTTAAGGTGGTTGATAGAGTTTATATAAGTGTAATAGTCTTTATATACCATGGGTAAGGTGGTTGATATAGTTTATATACGTGTAATAGCCTTTAAATACCATGGGTAAGGTAGTTGATATAGTTTATATACGTGTAATAGTCTTTATATACCATGGGTAAGGTGGTTGATATGGCTTATATATGTGTTCTGGCCTTTATATACCACGAGCTAGGTTGTTGATATAGTTTATATACATGTAATAGCCTTTATATACCACAGGTAAGGTGGTTGATATAGTTTATATACATGTATCAGCCTTTGTGTACAATGGGTAAGGTGGTTGATATAGTTTATATAATTGTAATAGCCTTTATATACCACGGGTACGTTGGTTGATATAGTTTATATACGTGTAATAGCCTATATATACCATGAGTAAGCAGGTTGATATAGTTTATATACTTGTAATAGCCTTAATATGCCATGGGTAAGGTGGTTGATATAGTTTGTATACATGTATCAGCCTTTGTATACCATGGGTAAGGTGGTTGATATTGTTTATATAATTGTAATAGCCTTGATATACCACGGTTAAGGTGGTGGATATAGTTTATATACGTGTAATAGTCTTTATATACCATGGGTAAGGTGGTGAATATAGTTTATATATGTGTAATAGTCTTTATATACAATGGGTAAGGTGGTGGATATAGTTTATATACGTGTAATAGCCTTTCTATACCATGGGTAAAGTGGTGGATATAGTTTATATATGTATAATAGCCTTTATATACCATGGGTAAGGTGGTTGATATAGTTTATATACGTGTAATAGCCTTGATATACCGCGGGCATGGTGGTTGATATAGTTTATATACGTGTTATAGGCTTGATGTACCACTGGTTAGGTGGTTGATATAGTTTATATATGTATAATAGCTTTTATATACCACGGGTAAGGTATTGAATATAGTTTATATACATGTAATAGCCTTGATATATATCGGGTAAGATGGTTGATAGTTGATATACATGTATCAGCCTTTATTTACCATGGGTAAGGTGGTTGATATGGTTTATATACGTGTAATAGCCTTTATATACTACGGGTAAGGTGGTAGATATAGTTTATATACGTGTTTTGGTCTTTATTTACCATGGTAAGGTGGCAGATATAGTTTATATACGTGTAAAAGCCTTTCTATACCACTGGTATGGTGGTAGATATAGTTTATATACGTGTTTTGGTCTTGATGAATAATGGGTAAGGTGGTTGCTATAGTTTATATACGTGTAATAGCCTTTATATACCACAGGTAAGGTGGCAGATATAGTTTATATACGTGTAATAGCCTTTATATACCACGGGTAAGGTGGTTGATATAGTTTATATACGTGTAATAGGCTTGATACGATGCTTTTTGTCCGCAATTTGCTTTTTGTCCGCTTATGCTTTTTGTCCGATAATTTTGCTTTTTGTCCGACACTTTTGCTTTTTGTCCGTTGCTTTTTGTCCGTTTTGCTTTTTGTCCGATAATTTTGCTTTTTGTCCGACATTTTGCTTTTTGTCCGTTGCTTTTTGTCCGTTTTGCTTTTTGTCCGATAATTTTGCTTTTTGTCCGACACTTTTGCTTTTTGTCCGTTGCTTTTGGTCCGTTTTGCTTTTTGTCCGCTGATTTTGCTTTATGTCCGATATAAAAACATGTATAGTTTTGCAGGTTTTATTTTGAACTTCGAAAAATCATCATTAGGGTATCTTATTTAAAAAGAAATATGTCTGATTACCTCACCTACCAACCAAGATGGCCAACATGACTGAAAAAGAACATACGGGGTAAAATTAAAGTTTTGTCTATTATTTTGAAAACCATTAAAAAGAGAGAAAATCTGACAACAGCAGGATGTTGAGCTCTACCAATTGTCAAAACTGTCAGATGACGTCCGAAATTGGTTTCCTTTCTTTAACTATACTTCGCCCCAAACCAATGTTATGGAACTTAAACGCAATGCTTATTACCACACATTCCAGATCAAGTTTGAATTTTGATGGCGTCACTTTTACTGCTCTAGAGTTTGGAAATGGAAAAACTGCTGAACTTTTTATATCCGTTCTTTAACTGCAGTTTGCCTTTAAAAAATGGCATGCAGCTTATACGCAAGGAGTATACCACAAAACACAGGTCAAGTATGAATTTGTATGGCATCACTTTTCCTCTTAAGCCCTATATAAATGGGGAAAATACTGACTTTATCGTTTGTGTTTCTAAACTTAATATAAAAAAGATGTGGTATGATTGCCAATGAGACAACTCTCCACATGAGACTGAATGACACAGGAATTAACAACAATAGGTCACCGTACGGCCTTCAACAATGAGCAAAGCCCATTCCGCATAGTCAGCTATAAAAGGCCTCGAAATGACAATGTAAAACAATTCAAACGAGAAAACTAACGGCCTTAAGCAAATTTTTTGAAACTTATACACAATATTTATTACAACATAAGTAAGATCAAGTACAAATGTGGGTAGTGTCACTTTTGTCGTTATCAAGTTATGTCCCTTTCTAAAGTAATGTGCGAGCGGGGGCATTATCTGTGTTCCATGGACTCATTTCCCATTTTAATATAGGATTAATTGCCCCAAAATGATAAATTGCTTTGCCTACTTTCTTGAAAATTATAATAGATACAGAAAAACTTAATGGTGATCCGCAAGATCAGTTCTACAAATGAGACAACATGATCGAAGTCGTTAATCGACTCCTTAATACAGATAATGTCCATTGATGATGATTTTGATCATTTTTTTTTTTTGGGGGGGGGGGGGTTACCTTATATCTTGGATTGTAAATAACAAGAAAACCTACGGTCTAATTTTAAATCATTGTAAAAAATTCAACTGATAAATATTAATATTTTTACAAACGTAGATTTTATTTGTTTAATTTTTAATGTTTTTAAATTGGCATTTTTAGGGGACATAGTGCATTTTTGAAAGAATCTACATGAACTTTTGCCATCTTAAATTTTAGCAGGAAGAATGCATGGTGACCCTATTGTATCTATTGATATTCTCAAATCATTTTCTTAAAGCTATCTTCTCGCATTTTGTTTTCAATTCTATAACTTAGATTAGCTTCTGATCACATAATGCTGTTTTTCTCCGTATAATCCATACAAATACCGCGCTGAACTTAATTACGTCAATTATTCATTTTCCATTATTCAAAATTCAATAATGAATAATGAAATAGTTCATTATTCACTATTCAACGTTAAATGTTGTATAATGAAAAATTAAATATTTTAAATTTCAGTATTCAAATTGAAAAGTGAATAATGCAATAGAATTATATTATTTGACTGTGACACTATATCCCGTATTTCATAATTCGTCATTTTCGTATGATCTAACTAATTTTTAAATTAATATACAATTTTGTAAGAAATAAATCAAAACACTATGTGAAATAATGCCGGATCATTTTAATTTATTTATTTTGTTTCGGGGGATAAACTAGTGGGTTTTCCTAACTATTTTAAACAGAAATTCCTTGGTTTAATGTATGGACGACATGAATACCAAAACATATATAAAAATTAAAATAATCTTTTTTATTTTCACAAGATCTTTGCTATTCTTAATACTCTGATTATAGCTATAACATGTCGATTGTGCCGCAATGACCATTAGAGGGGTTACGGAGATTTAAATGCCAAAATACGCGTGAAATTAAGAAATGAATAATGAAATGGATATTTTGAATAATGGAATGGACTGCTGCGACCCTTCAGCCCCTAATAACAGATTATACCTTATGACTCATTCGAAAGCTAACGCATTGCTACCATATACGTCATTCAAAAGCGAACCAACAGAGAAATAAGCACGGTGAAACAAGAGATAAACATGTAAAAAGCCTATAGCTATACAAAGAGGAATAAAATGGTTACAGACAGTATGTTCCGCATTAACCATTAGAGGGGTTACGGAGGACGTAAATGCCAAAATACGCGTATTTTTTTTTGGTAAAATACTTCGTGTGGAAAAAAATCGTTTGTAAACATTTATTTACATTAATTTCCGGACCTATATGGCCAATCTAGCTATGAAAATACGGAGAGTCAAACAGTAACTAGGCCATAAAACATGTAAAAAATAATCTCCATGTTCTTATAATTTACCGTATTTGAAGGCTGAATTAGTACTCAGCTGTCTAAAATGAATTTTATTGCACTATAACTTTCATATCCACCGGGTCCAAAATACGAAACCAAACTCCTTACTGTGTATTACTACCTTATACGTCATTCAAAGGCGTTCCAACAGAGAAACAAGAGGTATATAGCCTATAGCTATACAAAGAGGAATAAAATGGTTATAAACAGTATGTCCCGCAATGACCATTAGAGGTGCCAAAATACACGTTGTTAAAACAGTTTTGTTACTCTATCAAGGTTTCAAATGATGTATAAAAGTACAAAATAAGAACGAATACAACAAAAATCTTGTTTCACTGCACCAAACGACAACCACAACGACTCCAGACCTCAAACAGGTACATACAGAATGTGGTGAGGTAAAACTAATGTGGTGTCGCCTAACCGTTCCCAAAACTTTGGACTGTGGAGTAACGACACAATAACAAAAACCTGTTAAACTATGCAAAACAATAAACCAAAACAACTATGATAAACAGCACAAACTCATAACCACGCAATTAGAAGCTCATGACTTAAACGGCACATATAGAATGTGTTTGGAAAGGTTTTCAAAAAGCATGTTTCGAATCCATACGTAAGACATTATCTATCGTACCCTTGATGTCCAATGTTGGCAATTGGTTTTATATTCATATGCATAAAATATTCATTATAATCATTTAAACAATCGATCTTCAATCTGCACTAAAGAGTGTATATATACTATATACATCTAAATAATATTTCACCTGTAGAGTTTCACCAATGTCAGATAAATAATAAGTAAAATTATAGAAAAACCGAAATCCGAGGAATTTTCAACATATAAAGTCCCTAATCAAATGGTTAAATACAAAGTTCGAACGTATCAAACGAATGGATAACAACTGTAATATTCCTGACTTTGTACAGTCATTTTCTTATGGTGGATTAATCAAGGTTTCATAGCTAGGTAAACCTCTCACTTGAATGCCAATCGCATAAAATTTAAATGAACTTTATTGTCAGTGAACTCTTTATTACTACATATTTGTCAGTCAACAGTCATATTTACTTTTTCAATTTGTTTTAACCAATGGCAAACGATTTTATACCCTTAAATCCATTGAAATTCAAATAATTGTGTGTTACAGACTATTGTATGAAATTCCTACGATCGAAAATATCCCAATAATAATACTTACATGTATGACCGATCGTGGGTAAATATCAATGTATAAAAAGATTAATAACAAAATACATGTCGCTATACCTTAGTTTCAAAGTTTAATCTTGGTTGTCGAGGTTGAGTGTCTATTCACAATCATAACTACCCTTTTAGTGAGTTTTGTTAGCGTCTGATACGGTTATTTTTGTCTGACATTAGTGTTTTAGTCCTGTGTAACTATCTTTCCTACAACTCTGCTTTTGTCCGTTGTTATCGGTCCGTTTTTCTTGTCCGATTATTTTGCTTTTCAACCGACACTTCAGTATTGTACCTGTTGCTTTTAGTCCGGTTTGCTATTTGTCTGATTATTTGCTTTTCGTCCCACACTTTTTACTTTTTTCAGTTGCTGTTGTTCCGTTTTGCTTCTTTCGATTTTACTTTTTGTCCGATTTAAAAATGTATAGGTGATATAGGGATAGGGCCATCGACCTTCTGCAGCAAAACTGCCCACCCTTCACTACTAAAGTCAAAAAGTCTGAAAAGACCAGTTTTTGTCTGAATTTGCATGAATTTTTACTCGACATTCTTGATTTGTCTAAATAATTTTTAAAAAATCTTGACATTGTATGAATTTGTCTCATAAGATTCTTGATTTTTCTTGACAAGTGTCTTGACAGTATGAACATTGTCTTAAAATTTCTCGACACTTCCTGTATCATCTGATAAGAGTCTGGATTAGTCTCGACCAATTCTTGACCGTCTTAAATTTGTCTCGATCTGTCTTGACATATTCTTGACATTCTTAATAATGTCTCGATCTGTCTTGACACATCTTTGACATTCTTAATAATGTCTGAATATGTCTTGACACATTCTTGACAGTCTTAAATATGTTTTGACACTATCTCAACAGCATAATTAGTTATATAAATTTCGCCTAAAAATGTGAACAGACTTATTCTGCACTGTTTGTGACATTCTTTTGCTTTATATACTTATTATGGCTTAACTAAACTTTGAAGAATCAAGGATTAATTTTGTGTAGTAAGATACCCTTTTGGTGCAACTTAGTTGGAATACCCTGAATAATCCCCCATGTAGTTTGATTTCGATTAATTTTTATTAAACGTTTTATTAATTGTTTTCACTTGGAATATAAGTTGAACTTGCTGACAAACAGCATTTAGATTTTTGCCATTCGCAAAACTGCCAGTCAAATTTGCTTTACTAAAATAGGTGTCTATAAGGCAGTTTTAAAATGTGACCTTGCGTCTCTTTTGGACCCCAAAATTCATCTTTTGGGTTTGTGTGGCTGAAATAAGAAGGGGGGGGGGGGGGGTTCGTGAAGGTCTATATTATGCATGTTTGTTTGGGATCTATTTCATAAGACCAATGGTTTTTATAGAAAATGTACCCATTATAAATACATTTTTTTATTATTCCTGGGGTAGATAATACTTTTCTTTTAATTTTGGGGAAATATTCAATTTTCAATTCATTTTTTCATCAAAATGATGATTTTCATTTTCGTCTATGAACAAACTTTTTAAATTGTAGTGGCATGGTCGGTCAATTGATAAGTTGTATGGCTTATTACAGGTAAAGCAGTAATTTCTATTTGACAGTTGCGTGTACTCTGGGTGTGTGGAATACCTTAACTTTATGGGGAACATCCTGTCCATGTGTAATACTTAATATATATTCCAACAGATGACATTACACAATTTTTCTTCTGTTAAATGAATGATTTGTATGTTATCATAATTTGCTATTAATATATAAACCACATTTTGGTACAATAATTTTTTACCATATAAACATTTAATATTATGAATGAAGAATGAAATATGTCTACAGTATGATTGGTTTTAATCATTTAATTTATAAGATTTAGGAATCAAAATTTGTAAGTATTTAAAAACTCAATTTTATTTTTTTTTATATCAACACATCCAAATTTAAATTATTTTAAACATTAGATTTAAACTCAGAACTGTCAAGTAAATTTAAGACACAATTCAAAATGTTTAGAATATGTCAAGCCATACTGAGATAAAATAAGAATGTCGAGAACATGTTGAGAAATTTCAAGACAGTATTTAAATGTCAAGAATTTGTCAAGAAATTTTAAGACCATATTCAGAATGTCAAGAATATGTCAAGTAATTTTCATACAAATTTGATATAAATGAGAATTTGTCAAGAAAAATTAAGACACAAGTCATACTTTTGGAGAATGTCGAGTAAAAGTTCATGCAAATCAAGACAAAAACTGGTCTTTTCAGACTTTTAAACTTTTGTAGTGCTTGTTAATTCAAATTACAGTCGAGCACATCAGCATAAATTAACAAACTCAGTATTGATTCGTGACTATATATGTAAACTACTTTTTTCATCCAGACCTGAATAAAGGCAACAGTAGCAAAACGCTGTTCGAAATTCATCAATCGATTGAGAAAAAAAAACAAATCCCGGTTACAAACTAAATCTGAGGGAAACACATCTAATATAAGAAGAGAACTACGACACACCAGAAACACACCATTAAAATTCAACACACACAGAAACGAACTATAATATAACAATGGCCCTTTTCCGGACTTGGTAAAGGACATTTTAAGAACAAAATGGTTGATTGAACCTGGTTCTATGGTTAGCCAAACCTCCCGCTTTTATGGCAATTTAAATATTTATTACCATTAAAATGACAATTATAAGAAGAGAATTAAGACACAACAGACACACATCATTAAAATTCAACACACACATAAACGAACTATTATATAACAATGGCCATTTTCCTGACTTGGTAAAGGACATTTTAAGAAAAAAATGGTTGGTTGTACCTGGTTTTATGGTTAGCCAAACTTCCTGCTTTTATGGAATGTTAAATATATATTAACATTAAAAGTACAATATACAAATAAATTGGAGGACATATAGGACAGAGAAACACACGAATAATAGCTAACAAAAGCGTTTCACCAAATTGAATGATCAAGTTATTGGGACGGTTTCGTGGCTGTTCACTGCTGCCGGTTAGAAATACCAATCCAAAAATTCATGTAAATGAGGTATTATATATACTATACAGAGAATTGAGTTGTGGATGAAAAAAAAATTGTGAGGGTATGATGTTTATGTACATCTATGATATAATTTGCTGAAAAAATCTGATGACATTTGTGAGACTTTTAACGATCTTGAATAAGAAGACAAATTTGTTTTCTTTATGTCAAATGATGCAATTCAACCACTTTTTAGCAAAACAAATTACATAACATGTTTAATCGAGGAAGATCGTATGTGTACTTATTTTTTTGTGCATAATTTTTAAATGTTTTTATAATGTTTTATATGTTTAAAGTGGTCAATAAGTCAGTTGTTTGGCTGTGTACTAATAATTTACTTAAAATATTTAATTTTTAGTTTCATATTATGTAATTATGTATTTATTGTGTATTGCGATACTATACTAAGTTATTTCGATTCTGATTCTGACTATTTTTATGTAAGCGATTTTTATGAATTTTGAACATCAGATATGTTAATAAACCTAACCTGATATTTTCAGCATACTTGTAACTTTTGTAATAATCAGTGAAATATTGTAATCCCTATACGCAATATTTTATATTTTCATCCATTAGTTTAGTATTTGGTATGTAAAAATCCAGATTTTGAATTGAAAACGCACCATAAGTAAATTTATTTTATAGTGACTTGTAACTCAACATAAATATATATAATGTACACTCGCCCCCATAGACTAATGCTTTTGATGATCCCTCGTCATTTATTTAATTAACTATGATAAGGGGGTGTAAAACCAGAGAATGAGTAACCAACGAGACAATATAAAACAACAAACCAACAAAATAGAAATACTATATAGATAAACACCACCTGTTGACCAATAATTGAATACCATGTTTAAGTGAGAGAATGCTTCTACTATATAAATAGAATTTGCATTTCTATATTTAGAAAAAAAACTTTTCTCGTATTATTTGAAGATTTTTCTTTTAGATTCTATTTATAAAATCGCTGGAACCAAGTCCTGCACTTTGAAATAAGATTTGTAACCAAAGGCACTTTTCTCTAAAACAATTGAATTTTAAAATTTAAAACGCGAGGCTGGTCGAGGTTTTTAGATTATTAACGGGACAGTTCCCAAATTGCACCTTTTAAACAAAAAAAGCAGCTGAAACCTTATAGTTTTTTTTAAAAAGAGACTTAACAATTTTATGATTTGACATTATGCACCTCCATTAACATATTATTAAAATTATGAGCTTATTATATAATTAAATGAAGATATGCACACAACTTTCACAGTATTTTCAAAAGATGAAGTATTTACTGAAAGAAGTCAACTCTATGGAAACGTCGGCAAATAAAATATGTAGCAATCATTCATTTAAATAAAAAGAATACTAAGCATGGACTAGTATCGAATTTTCTTATCTTTTTTTAAGAAATACGATTTTTAAGGATGTAAATTAAAGTATTGATGTAATTTGAGTACTCCTCACTACTTAATCGTGACACGTTTGGAGGTCGGCTCAAATCTATAATTCATTGATTCGATATGGATTCAAAATTAAATTGGTGGAACAAAATAGTAAATAGGAAAATATCTACAAACTTTTGTCTTGATCTTAAAAAAATGTACAATTTGGATACCTTCACGTTACTATTTAACTTTTGAAAGTGCAAAAAGTTCTTTTTATGTGACGTTTTCAGACTTGGTCGCCTATGGTCAAGACGTCACAATTAAATATCCACAAGAAAACAAAAACATTTGACGTCATAATTGAACATCGATCGATAATTTACTGAGTATAAAGTTTTTTCTAGAGTTTAGGGCATATCCAACAGTTTATTTCTGACGGTGATATTTTTTTCCTTTTAAGATATATAGAGGCTATTTTTACCTGCTTAAATCAAATATGTAATAAAAAAACATTAACCTTGATGTGTTACTTTTTGAGTTCAATGAGGTCGACATTTAAAATATTTGGTCAAAATTCGGATTTGTGGACGTATTTTTCCTCCCGACAGAAATGCTTAAATTTTTTGTTTTAAAAGATAAACACAAGCTGTTTTTTGTTAAATTTTTTATAAGTTCTCTCTATATAAGTATCATATAAATTTATAAAATATTATGTTTAAAAATAACTGAAATTTATCAAATGTTCATGGATATAGAAAAAAACGTCATTTTTTGCTGTATAGTTTATCAAATTAAAAAAAAAATGCATCAATGAATTCTTCATGAAATTTGGTACAAAAAAATCTTCATATGTAATCAAACCAGATGTCATTTTAAAAAAGAGGGGCCATGAACTCGTTTAAAAGTTAAATCAGTTTGAATGATAAAAATCAGTAGAAAAATTACCGAAATGAACATTTACTGCCAAGAAATCTGTCAACTACCAGACAATAGATAATGTGAAAAAAACAACAAACGAAGAACAACAGAAAATGAATTAAGATTTCAAAAGGCAAAATAAAGGCAACAGTAGTATACCGCTGTTCAAACTACCACAATATTCAAGCTTTTTTTGTAAGAATACAAGTGATCGAGTTGAACCAACTTACTAACACTTGCATCGATACCGTTGTATCAAAGCCAGTTTTGATTTCACAACGTGCTAATACTTATACAAAACCGACAAATTAATAAAAGAAGAGAGAAAGATACCACAGAGAGATTCAAACTCATATGTCCAAAATAAACAGACAACGTCGGGTCTAAAAACCAATGGACAAACAATACTACACAAAACACTACATAAAAAACTAACCATTGATCAACAGATAAAGTCGATAAGATATTAATGTATCACTTCTCGCACATGAAATGAAACTGAAACGGACATTCTCCATCATCCCATGCGTAGCCGTCATAAAACTTATAGAATGACAAGTCTTGATCGTTATAATTGTTTGGTTGGTTCGGTCCC
Source organism: Mytilus galloprovincialis (assembly GCF_965363235.1). Taxonomy (NCBI): domain Eukaryota; kingdom Metazoa; phylum Mollusca; class Bivalvia; order Mytilida; family Mytilidae; genus Mytilus; species Mytilus galloprovincialis. Next base: position 24,135,419 of record NC_134842.1, read on the forward strand.
CAGAAAGTTTGTTGAATCATCTTTTCCTCTTGTGAATAATTGGTCCACACCCATGTACTTTCAGATTTCAAGTCGGTTCCTCCTATCCTAATTACGTTTGTATCTGAAATAAAATAGCTACATACAGATATATTTCCACTACAATTAAAGGGTACGTGATTATTTCATTGATTTTTGTTCATAATTGAGAGACTTAAATAATTTCGTAATACAATCTTAGAATAATTTGAATATTATAAATTTAATTTTAAGATCTTAGGCCACAGTTTCACCAAACAGATCCTATAAAATATTAAAGGGGCACTAGCTGTCCAAAAAATGTTCACCAATTTGAATCGAATTCTGATGTTTGATTTATAACACACAAAAACGAATATAGAAATAACGATAAGTCCACTAACGAGATGACCTCTGAATAGTGCAGACGATCACATAATCCGATATATACATGAACATAAAAAAATGAATAGATAGCGATCTCGTGCATTTGGAATTATTATAGGTCTATTTGATTTCATGTTATAGGTTGTAAATTAAGCTAATTTACGTTTTTACCTGAATAAGAAGATTTTTTGTTGATCGAATTAGTCAGCGATATGGTTTATCCTTGTTTCACTTTCAATGTTGACATTCTTTCCCTTTTAATGGCTGAACACGACTTGTGCGTACGTAGCCAATCTCAAGTTAATGGGTTATATTGAAGTTAACTTCTCATGGTCCTAAGTTTAGAGAACCCCAACACATCAATTGGTACCATAACTTCAAAATAATTATGGATTCCATTGAGGACTACGCCAGAGCATGGGCTAAGCGAGAAGAAGTTGAACTGGACACTTTGTCAGAATGGGTTAAAACTATCAGGTCTCGGATAAAACGTCGCATTCACAAGTTGAAAAACTGTGTGAACGATCGACCAAAGTCCGTTTTCAGATACAAAAAGGCCATGAAATGTCTATCAACTCTTCATGATAAGTATGTTGTTGTTCCTGCGGACAAAGCTTCAAATAATATTGTCTTTGTATGTAAATCGTATAACTACGAATGTCTTGTAAAAGAATTGGGTATAAAGGAGCACTCAGGTAATCCCACATACAAAGACATATTATTTGACAAGGATGAAATTTTAGCAAATCATAAGTCCTTCATGGCTTCAATAAACATTACATTGAACACCAAATCGGAGGACTTAACTTGTTTGTATTGGATACCAAAGCTTCATAAAATTCCGTACAAACAACGGTATATTGCTGGCTCATCTTCATGTTCCACTAAAGAATTGTCCATTAGATTGACTAAAATTCTGTCCGCAGTGAAAGAGGGTCTTCAGAAATACTGTGAAACTGTTTACTCGCGTAGTGGTATTAACCATATGTGGATTCTTAAAAATTCTAAATAACTTCTAGACAATTTTAAATCTCGGTCTTTTCCTGAAATTAGTTCCATCAAAACTTTTGATTTTTCAACACTGTATACCACCATTCTCCATGTGAAATTGAAAAATCGCCTAAAAGAAATAATCCACAATGCCTTTCAACATAAAAATGGTAGCATACGCTATAAATTTATTACTTTGGGATTTCATAAGGCATATTTCGTTAATAGTGACAATCAAAAAGGTAAAACATGCTACAAAGAAGAACAAGTGGTCAGTATGCTTGAGTTTCTTATCGACAACATATTTGTTGAGTTTGGGGTAGACTTTTCCAACAAATTGTCGGCTTTCCTATGGGAACAAACTGTGCGCCTCTTCTTGCCGACCTCTTCTTATTTTCATATGAATCGGAGTTCCTCCAGACACTTGTCAAAAACAAGAGGATCAAAAAAGCCAGATTATTTAATTTCACTTTCAGATATATTGATGATGTTCTTTCCATAAACAATCCGAACTTTTCTGATTGGGTTCCATTAATATATCCCCCAGAACTAGAGATTAAAGAAACAACAGACACGGCTTCCTCCGCCTCATTTTTAGACTTATATCTCGAATTTGACTTACACAGTCATCTCAGTACCAGAATCTATGACAAAGGACACGATTTTAATTTTGAAATTATAAATTTCCCCCCATCTTGGTGGCAGTATACCAACTTCACCTGCATATGGGATATATATTTCCCAACTTATTCGATATTCAAGAGCTTGCAGCTCCTACTCCGACTTTGTTAAACGTCATTAGTGTCTGAGTAGAAAGTTGATGAACCAGGGTTATGTCTAAGAACGTCTCGTCTTTTTTCTAAAAACGTTCATCCGAAGGTACCAAGACCTTGTCGATAAATATTCCGTATCAACTTCTCAAATAATACACGATGGTCTTGATGTATAGATTCTGCGTACTGATGTTGTTTATCATCTTAACAACGTGTTTTATAGTTCTTTCATTTGTTTTTGTTCTATTATTAATATTACTTTTACTGTTGAATGGTTTTATGTGATATCCGTTTGACGTGGCTCGGTACTTATACATCTCGTCAATGTGTTTGTATTGGCTTTCATTTGTTGGTGGTCTGTTTTATATGTGCGACCTTTTGTGTTTCTTTTGTTCTTATAACGTGACTCTGAACTTTAAAAGATCCCGTCAGTATGATATTGTTCTATTATATGTCAGTATGATATTGTTCTATTATATGTCAGTATGATACATTTCTATTATGAATTACTATATACGTTGAACCACAAACGTCAAAATCATTCAATCGCGTAGTGGAATTAAATATTTGTGGATTCTTATAAATTCTATACATAACTTTTGGACTAGTTTAAATCTCGGTCTATTTCTGAAATTTATTCTCACATACTTCAGATTTTTTAACCCTGTATGCTAACATTGCCTATGTAAATTTTAAAATCGTGTGTATGCACATTGAACGACAAATTTATGTGACGTATAAAATTTTCTGACGTCAGACACTCAAATCAATGAATGTGTTCGTAGATAGTAGATGTTTTTGTGTTCTTTTAAAATTGTTATCGTTGATGACTGATGTACCCATATTTTGACTATTTTATTTATTGTGTCTGTTTATTTAACGCATCAATGTAAATATAACGGAATTTGATGAGACTGTCATTAAAGTGAGAGGGTTAGCGCTATAGAACCAGGTTTAATCCACCATTTTCTACATTTGAAAATGCCTGTACCAAATCAGGAATATGACAGTTCTTGTCCATTCGTTTTTGATACGTTTTGTTATTTGATTTTGCCATGTGATTATGGACTTTCCAAATTGATTTTCCTCTAAGTTCGGTATTTTTGTGATCTTACTTTTTTTTTAATACATAAATTGTGAGATTGAATTAAACACTAACAAGTGACTAATTCATCAGCGATGTTTTTTGCTTACTTTGACAAAATTGAACCAAATTGGCTGCTAAAAACTAATTATTATTTCTTTATTTTACTTTAATTAAGGATAATACCAAATGAAATAATATTATATATTTTTTTTTCATATCTCGTACTTAGTACAGAAAAATATTCTTAAATGATTTCAAATAAACACTTTCTGTACTAAATTGATAGTTATGATTCAATAATTGATACTCTTGTTCAAGCCCTTTGCATATAACTATTCGAATACAATGAAATTCATTAGAATATACTTATTATGGATTATAAAAAAAGTCTATTTTGATAATTTAGTATGTAAAAATCTCTCTATTTGATAAATGTACTGAAAATTAAAATACCAAAAAGAACGAATAGAAAACAATAAAAGGGTACGTGATGTGATTTATATTATTTTTTCAAACAATTTTTCACTTTTATTTGGGAGGACTATACAAATATCTTTGCATTTCCCTGTATGCCAAGGGGATAACACATATATCAAAATGGAATGATTATAAATATTCAAAAGTTATAATAGGTAGAAAACACTCTTGCAGACAGAAAGTATTAAAGATAAACCACACCATCAAGCCGTCTGATTATATACTAATTCTCAGAAAAACTCGAAACTGTAACCAAGCTGCCTCCCCATGTCTCACAAAACTTCTGCAAATGTTGAAATGAGGAATGAATAATCATGCAAACTTAACAGTCATTGTCCCTGATTTCGTTAATCTGAATATATTTTTAATACCTTACCTACACTTGCTCATCGGATGTACTGTGTTGACATGAATTATCATTGATATGGTCATAATTATAATTTAGCTGTTTACCAAACTTTGAATTTTGAAATAATAAGACTTGTCTTCTTCAGGAATATATTACATTAGCTGTTTTTGGCAACGCTTTTGAAATTTGGGTCCTCAATGCTCTTCAACTTCATACATTATTTGGCCCTTTTAACATTTTTCATTCAAGCGTCACTGATGAGCTTAAGGAAGACAAAACGCGCGTCTGTTGCAAATACAAAATTTCAATCCTGGTGTCTATGTTGAGTTTAGTTATATCATTTTTATTTTGTCGTCTGTTTGTTTCGTTACCATTTAATCATAATTGATAAAAAATATTACAGAAACCTAAGTCAATCAGATATCGGTCAATATGGAGTGGCATAAACCATTAAATTTAATTTTTAATGCAATGTCTTTACACACGGCTATGTAATGTATAATTTGAAATCTGATTCTCTGCATTCCGTTCTGTTTGTTTTCTCCGTAGTAAAAAAATCAAATTTAACGTTGCAAGTAAGATAAAGGGTCAAGGACGGACACTTTCATTGTATTAATATTTCAGCAGTATGGTAGATTTTGTATTTCCTATATTGAAATTATTTTTGCAAATCAGGAAAACTTTTAGAAGAGAGATTAAAAAGTAAAATAAAAAAAAATACCGAACTCCGAAGAAGTTTCAAAACGGAAAATCCTTAATCAAATGGCCAAATCAAAAGCACAAACACATCAAGCAAATGGATAACAACTGATTTATGCCTGAATGGTACAGGAGTTTTCTTATGTTAAAACAGTGGGATTTCCAGTGACACTAGAACATTAGAAAAGTCATTCTTCTTATGAAAGAGATTAAGGTAAAAAAAAAAAGGAGAGACAATTTACGCATAAAAACCGATATACATAGGGATGAATATCTCTTAAAACACAAAACCATTATATAACTTTTATACAACCACTATAAGTAAAGTATATAAATTTGTTAATATATGATGTTTTAATTGCCAAACATACTGTTAATTGAACAATCTATTGTTCAACATAGGGGTGTGTAAAAAACTGCCAGATTTGACTGCATATTTTTCTCTTTTTCTGAAAAAAATATATATCAAACCTTAATAATGTAGGTTTCTGATTATCGAATTTTTACCGTGTTCCGAAATGTAGTTTCGTCACAAGAATTTTTCAAAGTTGGGTCATTTGTCTATATGACTGTCGGTAAATACGTATGACCGAGCACAGCGACAAGTGTATCGTTGGGATAACTCAATATAATGTAATCAATATACGTGACAAATTAACTAATGTGAAGTTTATTAAAATCATCATAACATAATTGATCAACACATTATGTTTGAAAAACATGAGTCCTATTATATAAGATTTTAACGATTCATATCATTTACATTCAACGTTTTAATTGGATTTTTTTACTACAATGTGACCTCGAGGTTCAACGTTGATAGTAAAAAAAAATCCCAGAAAAATGTTGAATGATATTGTAAATGATATGAACCTTCGAATTCCTCTAATATCGGAATAGAAAATATGTGATCTGAATTAACCGTGCACGTGTGTTAAAGAACTTTTGCACTTTTATGATGTACAGGGGGTAAGTTTTTTTCCTTAAACAATATTTATATGATCCCAAATTTGATGAATTTTGTTGGCATACTTAAATACAAACACTAGGAAAGTATATGTTAAATCTTAATGTATTATTATTATGAAAAATGTTTGACTCGGGAAAAAAACCCTTCCCCCTCCCCTCGTTTTGCAAGTAAAGAGGGGGGCAAAGGGGGTTTCCACTAACAGCAAAACGGTAAATTGATTTAGATTAAAACAGATAACAAGGAATTGAAAAGGGACAATAACAGATAACAGTAAATAAAATCTTAAAATCAGTCCGGTTCAGGACCAATATAGTAGATTTTATTATATAACTGGTTGTATGGACCTATCTATGCCTTAACAGAGACATTCATTTTAATTACTATCCTCATCAGGTATCCTTGGTCATATGTTTTCCTTTCAGTTATTTTAATAATTGATTTGAAATAAATATATATATACATGTACGCATGTGGGTACAAGGAACATTATCTTCAATTATATGTTAAATTCAAATTTGAACAATTCTCAATATCACAAAAAAGGAAAACATATGGCTAGGATGGGGATAGTTCTAGGTCAATACGACCATATACGACCTTAACAGGAACACCTTATATATATATTGTGTACAAGTTTTGATTTTGTACAAATTATGATTTGTACCAAAAAAAATGTACAAATTATAGCTCATCATACTGCCTTCAACTATGAGCAGATCCATACAGCATAGTCAGATATAAAAGGCCTTGAAATGACAAACGAAAAACAATTCAAACTAGAAATTAACGGCCTAATTTATCTACAAATTACTGAAAGAAAAACTTAGCAACAAATAACAACAACTGAATTACAGGCTCCTGACTTGGGATAGGCACATACAGAGTGTGGTGGCGTTAAACATGTTAGTTGGAACCCGACCCTCCCCTAACCTTGGACAGTGGTGTAACAGTATAACATAAGGTATATTATGTGCTCATTGAATTATAATTTTATACGGTGTACCAAAGTTTTTTTTTATAACAAAATCCATACGATAAGTTATTCTAAAAGTTGTAAGTGAATTATAATTTGTACAAAAACTGTGTAAAAAGTCAAAATACAATAAATAGTTGTAAGTAAGAAAAATGTGTATTTCAATTTGAACACATTATTTGTACATATTATAATTTGTACAAAATTATACATCTAAAAATGTTCACAGATAATGGAATTTATTACGAATAATAATAATAATGTAGACTGAAATGGTCCTAGACCAGACTGTTTTTAATATGTTTATGTGATGTAGGTTACTGGAATCCTTCTGCAAATACATGACCCCCATATAACCAATAAAAAGACCCAAATAGATGTAAGAAGATGTGATATAAGAGCCAAAGAGACAAAGTCACAATGTTCAATTTTCGTCAAATTCTACTTAAGATTGGCTGTCAAAATGCTAACATTCCAATTTTCAATAACAGTAAACTGAAAATACAATCGCACAATAACAGATAACAATAAAAATAATAGTCCTATAACAACTAACAAGGAACAAGACAATAACAGATACTAGTAACAAAGAATTTAATTACCCCATAACAGCATAACAGTTATTAACCCCTTGCCCCCTCTGTAATGGATGAAACCTAAGGGGATTCGCACTACCTGCCTAAAAGGGGACCCGCTTCAGTCTTGCGATAGTGATTTCGTATATAATAAACAAAATATTGTCTCACACAAAAAAGGGAGGCCGGGCAACCTGCACGGCCCAGCTTGTCTTGCAAAACAGCCAAGATTTACAAAACATTACCAATAAAAACCTTCAGTTGGGCAATCTTACTGGAATCTAATTATCTCTACTGAATGTACTGATAAACAATGCAACACTAATAACACATTAAAGTTTTTTATTCACAAAGAATGTTTCTCATTGATGTACATTTCTATGCTCTTGTCTTTTTGGAGTTTATATTGGAAATTAAAAATTGCTGCATGAAACAGACTAGCTCCACATTCCTATGCATATGATTGTCATATGTACAAAGGATGTACGTGAAAATCATTCCATAAAACATCCGTTTGGTACCCTTTCAATTCCAGACACTGTCTAGTTGTTTTTCTGCCACAATTACAAGGAAAACCTGGCTAAACTTGTGCTGGATCAGACACAATCTTACATCGTTATTGATGTTAAGCAATTAGTTGAAATGACCATCCGGAACTGTTGGATTTTATGACAGTCTTCCTTCCATACAGAACATCGCTGCAAAAGAACATTCAATTAGGTGATTATAATATTATTTGGCAATCCAAAGAGAACATGAAAATATTAGACCAACGTTTGTAATTCTCATCGAGTTTTGTCAAATGTGTTGACGTCTTTTCTATTATATTTATATGTTATGGAAAGAAAAATTAATCACCGCCTTCATTAATTAGATTTAATTTTGTTAAACGTAATCTGTACGATAATTTACGTTTGAAGTTGGATTCATAACAAACTGGACATATATATTATAGTTAATTGCTATTAATAAGTATTGCAATATGCATTGTGTTTAAATGCAATATCAGTATTTAGTTCTATTATAATCTTAAATTAATCCTAATTCTATCTTACTTTTGAAATATAGTTTTTCATATGTGACGTCATTTTTCTGCTGTTTCAGAAATTTCATAAATTCAAATGTGACGTAATTTTTGTGCCTTTTCACCATCGTATGTGGCGTCATTTCTATGATTTACTGCGTTGAGGCCTGGACTGAGTCGGGTGTGTCTATTCTGAGTTGGTCTTTGCATTACGTATTCGTGTTTGTTTTCTGTAGTTAGTTAATACTTCAGTTTCATTATGTATATCTTTTATATTCATTTGATAAAATTTACTGTTTGCAATAGCATTAATTGTTCTAAATAATAAGGATGTTCTTATCCCAAGCATAAAAACATAGCCGTATTTGACACAACCTTTTTCAACTTTTGATCTTCAGTGCTGTACAACTTTGTACTTTTTTTCACTTTCCATCTTTTATATCTGGGCGTCACTGGTGAGTCTTGTGTGGACGAGGCGCGTTTTTGGCGTATTGAATTTTAAATCTGATGCTTTTTGTTATCCATTAATCATGTGTTTCCTTGTCTAATACGTTCTCCTATTTATTTGCATTGTAGTCCTGTAATGTTGTCATTTCAATGTTATATTTAACATTGCCATTAAAGTGCGAGGTTTGGTATGCCACAAAACCAGGTTCAACCCACCATTTTTTCCTTTAAAAATGTCCTGTACCAAGTCAGGAATATGGCCATTGTTGTATTATTGTTCGTTTCTGTGTGTGTTACATTTTAACGTTGCGTCGTTTGTTTTCTCTTATTTTTGAGTGTAATTTCACATTGCGATAAGACGTGTCACGGTACTTGTCTATCCCAAATTCATGTATTTGGTTTTGATGTTATATTTGTTATTCTCGTTGGGATTTTGTCTGATGCTTGGTCCGTTTCTGTGTGTGTTACATTTTAGTGTTGTGTCGTTGTTCTCCTCTTATATTTAATGCGTTTCCCTCGGTTTGAGTTTGTTACCCCGATTTTGTTTTTTGTCCATGGATTAATGAGTTTTGAACAGCGGTATACTACTGTTGCCTTTATTGATGCAAAAATTAAAACACAAAAAACACAAAAAAACAGCCATTTTACTTTGCAAAAAAGTAGTTAGTTGCATGTCTCATCATCTTTTGGTTGTCGACCCCAGATAGATATAATCTAAATTTTCGTAGCATTTTCACCCCCCCCCCTTTTTTTTCCCTTAACTGAGCTTGTTCAAGGTATGGTGGTTTTACCCCTTTTCAGATTTAAGAATGTCATGTTGTATATCTTTTATAAATTAGATGAATTTCTAGTAAGTTTCTACGATATTCTTTATCATTTGACAAATTACTATGCATCTGAATTAAATTGTTTACTATTTGAAAAAGCGCGCCTTCTTTTACTTTAATTTACCTCCCTTTATTTCACATAGCAACACAAATTAAAAACTGCTAATCTTTGCTGCATATCAATTTTTTCACCCGATAAAAAATATATATTATGCAACATAATCAACTCTACAAATTTGGAGAAAATCAAGGTGTTCCAACCATTAGATAGTATTTAAAAAATAATAATGAAAGGATGGCATGATTACAAGTTTGAACCCTGACGACACTGAAAATCGAAAATTCCCTCCTTTACCTATCACATGATGATACAATGAGGTGATAAACTTAACAAGAAATAGTTTACCTGATCTGTTATCATATTCACATTATTTTGACACGTCTTAGTTCGTTTGTGCTAGCTCATTTTAACCAAGCTAAACAATTACAGCATCATCCGTTTTTCTTTACCGATTACCTCTAGTGAGAAGAGCGCACTGTTTACAGGGGAGGTAATATTTTGTCATCAGTTCGCCCACTGAAAAGGGGTGGTATAAACCTAGTTTTATAGCAAGCTAAACATATCCATTGTATTTGGCACAACCTTTTGGAATTGTGGACACTCAGTGCTCTTCAACTTTGTACTTGTTTGGCTTATAAATATTTTGATATGAGCGTCACTGATGAGTCTTGTGTAGACGAAACGCGCGTCTGGCGTACTAAATTATAATCCTGGTACCTTTGATAACTATAGTATTACAGTCACCAAAAATTCCTTTAAATTGACATCAGTGTGAATACAATATACAGACAAGATAGGTTAACATGACAAAAATAGAGGAACAGCAGTCAACATAATGTTATTATCTTAATCACTTTAACAACAATAAACACAAAATTTTTATGTTTACAAAGAAAAAACAACAAGTAAAACTGTGAGCTACTGCTCACTGATGATACCCCCGCCGAAATATTTCGGTAAACAGGAAGTTGTCGAGTGATGAATCTGAAAATGCATCACACGGTATAACTGACTTATATAAACCCTAAAACCAAATATGAGAATTCCTTGTCAAGTAGTTCCTGAGAAAAATGCGAAATTTTCAACTTGGCTATTATGTGTAAAATGATACAAGTGTTCGGTAAACACAAAGTTGTCGTGTGATGAATCTGAAAATGCATTACACGGTATAACTGACTTATATAAACCCTTAAACCAAATTTCAGAATTCCTTGTCAAGTAGTTCCTGAGAAAAATGCGACGAAAATTTTCAACTTGGCTATTAGGTGTTAAATGATACAAGTATTCGGTAAACAGGAAGTTGTCGAGTGATGAATCTGAAAACGCATCACACGGTATAACTGACATATATAAACCATGAAACCAAATTTTAGAAATCCTTGTCAAGTAGTTCCTGAGATAAATGCGACGAAAATAGTCATGGGACGGACGGACTGACTGACAGACTGACGGACTGATGGACTGATGGACCGACGGACTGACGGAAGGACAGACAGAGGTAAAACAGTATACCCCCTTTTTTCAAAGCGGGGGTATAAAAAGACGTACAGACAAAGTACATCAGTTAAAAAAAAAACAGTAACACAATGATTGATGTTTAAATATCATGTTAATTTGCTATACTAACAAATGGTTAACATACCTTAGATTCATCCCATGATTTCATCGTATCAAAGTATTCCTTCTGTACTGAATATAAATACAACAAAACGTTAACAGTTTCTAACTTGTTTCAGAAATTTTATACAAATTAGAAAAACTGAATTGATTCACAATAGAATATTGATATGTACAGAAATGGACCTTTTTGTGGTTGCAATAAAAATATTGTTTAAATAGATTATTCATATTAACTTTACGGCAAAAGGTGGGATTTTAAAAGTGATGGAAAAGGCAAAAATATGCTCCAAAAACAATTTCTTATCTTAAATTTCAGATTAAATTTCAGATGATAAGCGTTTATTGATTTTGTTCATCTATGAAGAACATATTTGTCATAGCGTTGTCTCATATTCATTGACTTACAAAATAAGTTTAAGAAAAATAGCCATTGTCAATCTTTACACTGATGATAAATGTATGTACATATCTTAAAGATGTTCTGTTCAAATAAAAACACAATCATGTAAAATGTTACAGTCTCAGATGAAGCCGACAGGGAACTGTTTCCTTTGCTTAAAACCAACTGTTATATTCCTGGCTTAGTACGAGCAGTTTCCAACGACATACTGGGTTAAATCTGTATTTATAGGTGGCTAATCACCAAGTAATATAATATCCAACGCGTGTTACCCTTTGAAAAGATGTTTAAATGCAGATTAAATAGCTTACAATATGATATAGCACAAATCAAGTGTTCTAGATTTTAAATGAAAACTGCCAATTCTGAGAGAGAGAATATAATTCGTTTAGTCGACTTTTCATCCAAATTAGAAAAAAAATATGTTTTTTTTTTATCTATTTGTACAGCTGGTTTTGCAATTAGTGAATATTTCTTGTTTGATTCAATTTTAAAAAAAACTACTTGCACAGTTTCATACGATGGATTTTCAAATCACTTTCTATTTCTGTTTCATTATATAACAATAATCCTTGTCAACAAGATAGCATTCCTTTGTAGATTTGTGATAACTAGCCACACAGCAGACTCCATTTTAGAGACAACTTGATGCACAAGCGCCAAAGCTTGGTACCACAATCTTAGTCGTAGGTAAAAATACAAATTTGGTATTTATCTCTATCTCGTACTTTTGTTGTATCAGTTCAAATGAATTCAAAATAATATTTGTTGTTGAGATTATACAAAGTATACAGTCTTCTTGTTTATCTTTCTATGTCTCTGCATATTTTTGTTTGTTTGCTTTATTTTATTCGCCCAAGACATGCAAGATATAATAATAAACATAAATGAAACATAGCGATAAATGAAAGAAAATAAAAACAATGATATGGTCTTGCAAAACAAATAGGGCGAAAGTATTCTACCATCTTCAATGATAGTCATTTGATTTTCATATACAGTTTAGTATTTCAAAGCATCATATGTAACGATTAATTTTTAATAGTAACCACACATTGTTGTTCACAAAAAAAGATGCAGAGATAATACTTGAATTCTACTTCATACGAAATTCAAAATGAATTATGGAATATGCATTTATCAATGCTCATAAACATAATTGATCATATAATATTGTTTAATTTATTTTGGGGTTTCGATACGCCCTCGGGTTTTGAAAACTACTTTAGGCATGAAAACAGATTGCTTGGTATTAAAAGAATAAAATACGACCTATGTCAATGGAACATGAAATAACAAAACAGAAAAATAACAAAAATAGCGAAAATTCAAATCGGAAAGTCGCTCAAACACATCAAACGAATTTAAAACGAAGCTATCAAAGTTTTACTGTGAACAATTCTTTGAATGTTATATACATATTTGATCTTCAGGCTGTTTCGATTCGAACGCTTTGGTGTGTCTTTAATAGACAAATCGAACGTCAGGGGTAACAAATTCAAAATCTTTGTTGAGTAAACGTTTTGACGTTCTTTTAATTGCATTGTTTTAAGAAACTGCGCCCATTTAATAACAGACCTGTTAAAGTGTTGAGCTGTGTATGTGAGCCATTTAAGTGTCCTATGACAAATCTCAGAAAAGGTATATTTAAATTTATCCGATGCTGTGAAAAAGAATCCATCCAAGCGGACATATATTCATGACAAAATACAAATAAAAACTGTCTTGTAAACGTTGATTTGCAACAAGAGGACATGTTTAGTTCAAAACGTTCATTGAAAAACAAAAACAATTAAGAAAAGTTACAGTTTGATATAAACTAACATCGAATAAGAAAGGCCAAGCATAGGAAGAACAGAATTTGAGAGTACAACTCTTGCATATTAAATGATTATTGAAATTTGAATACATTACGTTTATTACCTTAGACTGGTTTGTCATTTTAAAATCATTTTTAGTTTATATAGCCCTTCAACTGTTTAAGCTCGTATACAACCTTGTTTTATAAATATTAAGCGTTGAGTGTTTCTTGTAAAAGTAAGTCGTCTAGAAATGCTTTTCAGGCACTTGAAACTTATAGAATGTTGTTCTGATTTTTTACAGCACTGTGTAGATACCTGTGGTGGAGGACTGTCAGTCCCCGAGGATATCATCAGCTCAGTAGTCAGTACTTCGGTACTTAAATGATTAACAACAAACCTTTTTAATATTGTCCGTTAATATATTCTGAAATGTACGAAATGTTGGGGTTTTTTTAAGTTAGAAAAGAAAAATGGTAAAAACAAATTGTGGAATCGTATAAAAACAAAAACGGATGAGTATATATATGATATTGATTCGATATAAAGAGAACAAGTACAAATCATGAATGTTTGCTGATGACACTCGGCTTTTAAATAAAAATATGAAATCAGTAAAACAATCGTTCGATGTCCTAACGCTATATGAAAAAGCTTCGGGATCTAAAATTAATTTTGACTGAACAAAAGATATACTTATAGGATCTCTTAAAAGGGAGAATCTATTATTTAATAAAATTAAATGGATAACAGGTAATGTAAAATCCCTGGGAGTAAATCACGGATATGACATCATCTACTAGCATTATAGAGAAGATTTTAAACTATGTCCACGTGTACAAAAACAAATGTTCATATAGTGGTAAAACTTAAATATTAACATATTTCATATTCCCGATGTGCATTAATGAAATTGAAAAGCGTGGAATTCTTGATAAAATATTGAAAAGAAATAAACAATATTATTTGGAATTTCATATGGGATGAAAAAGTTAACCAAATAGAAAAACAGGTTTGCTGTCTTCCTATAAGAAAGTGGGACTGGGCATGATTAGTATAGACTTATTCATTAGAAGTAAGCAAATAAGTCTCTTTACCGATCGCATTCTTCATGAACCGTTAGAAAGCTGGAATGCGATTGGCAAGTATTGGCTTCGACAATATAATGACAAGTATTATTTTATTTAAGTGTTCAAACATTAAAGGACTAAATCTTAAAAATATTTCTTTATTTTATCAAAAAAATGATTTATACATGGTCTAAAGATTGGATAATCCCATAACAAAGAAGGAGGTTCTTAATTTGAGACTATTTGATATTTCAAAACTTTTGTTCCAAAGTAAGTCATTGTTTTTTTTTCTTCTTTTCTAAAAATTTTAAAGTAAAATGAAATATATCGAAGCCGTATGGAATGAAGAAACCAACGAATTTTCACAGTTGTAATTCTATATTTGAAAATCCTATGGATAAAAATAACGGTATATCGGAATTTTCAAGAATTAACAGCTCAATACCAATCGACTTCTCACAAATTTTAGAAATAGGTAATACAATTAATGAAGAAAAATCCCCATAGAATTGAAACTTTCTGATGAAATGTTCATAGTAGATAGAAATGAATACAAATCCAACCTAACGAATTGAAACTAATATATATTCGAGACATGAGTATTAAGAATATATTTCCAAAATGTCAAAACAAATGGCAAGAAAAATTTTGGGTACGCATCTAACTGGAAAATAGTATGGGACAATCTAAAACAAAAGTTAATATCACCAATAAAATGAAAGAACTTCAATGGAAAGGCATTCACAATATCATAAATATGAAAAGTAGACTTTAAAAAAATGCAATTGTCAAACGGAAAATGTCATATTTCCAAACGTTTAATATACTGAAAATTTCCAACATTTATTTTGTTTCGATTGCAATGTTACCAAAACAATCATTAGCGAAATCAAAGATATATTCATATTATGGAAGGTTCAATGAGATGATGAACAATTAAAACATTTTTTGCTTTTGGGAAATAGCAGTGGTAAATCGAACCACACTTACTTGTAAATCTCTTTTTGACAAAATGGTCTTTGGGGAAAATAAGAAACAAAATCAGATATAATGAGATAAAAACGTCATCTACAGATATTTGGAATTTTTTGAAACCATAAAATTGAGAATGGAAATGGGGAATGTGCCAAAGAGACAACAATCCGACCATATAAAAAAACAACAGCAGAAGGTCAACAATAGGTTTTCAATGTAGCGAGAAATTTCCGCACCCGGAGGCGTCCTTCAGCTGGCCCCTAAACAAATATATACTAGTCCAGTGATACTGAACGCCATACTAATTTCCAAATTGTAACTAAAATTAAAATAATACAAGACTAACAAAAGCCAGAGGCTTCTGACTTGGGACAGGCGCAAAAATGCGGCGGGGTTAAACATGTTTGTGAGATCTCAACCTTTCCCTAGACCTCTAGCCAATGTAGAACAGTTAACGCATAAATATACGCACATTAAAATTCAGTTCAAGAGAAGTCCGAGTCTGATGTCAGAAGATGTAACCAAAGAAAATAAACAAAATGACAATAATACATAAATAACAACAGACTACTAGCAGATAACTGACATGCCAGCTCCAGACTTCAATTAAACTGACTGAAAGATTATGATTTCATCATATGAACATCAGACACAATCCTTCCCGTTAGGGGTTTAGCATCATACAATCATAACATATATGAGAAGAACATAACCCGTGTCATGCCAACAACTGGGTTTTGAATAAATGTGTTTAGTTCCGATGCAAAGACCCTATAAGTGAATCAATATTAACGCCAAAATATGCAATCTTTAATGACCTGACAACAGTATCGTAACTATATCCCTTCTTAATAAGTCTATTCAAAGGTTTTGTTAGTTTTTGAGGTGAATACTGACACCTTTGTGCTTTATAAAGAATATTTCCATAAAAAATTGGATGTGAAATACCTGAACGTATAAGAAGTCTGCATGTTGAGCTATATTTACGAATGATGTCCTTATACCGATGATAAAATTTAGTAAATGTTTTGACTAGTTTGTGATATCGAAAACCCTGGTGTAATAATTTTTCAGTAATACATAAATTTCTTTCGTTAAAATCTAAAACATTGTTACAAACACGAGCGAATCGTACAAGTTGAGATATATAAACACCGTAAGATGGTGACAAGGGAAGTCAACATCTAAAAATAGATAATTAACGATAGGAAATAAAAAATCATCTCTTTTATCATAAGTTTCAGTATTCAGCTTATCATTAGTGGTATAGGTATCAAGATCGAGGAAAGGGCAGTGGTCATTGTTAGTATAAGCTTTATTTAAAGTAAGTTCAACAGGATAAATTTCTTAAATATACATACTGAAGTCGTCATTATTGAGAGTCAAAATATCATCCAAATATCTGAAAGTATTATTAAATTTGTTTATCAGATGTTGTTTCGATGGGTCTTTGCTTATTTTTGTCATAAATTTTAACTCAAAGCAATACAAAAACAGGTCATCAATAAGTGGTGCACAGTTAGTCCCCATTGGAATTCCGATAATCTGAAGATATACGGAATCCCCAAAGCGAACAAAAATGTTATCTAGTAAAAATTCAAGGGCATATATAGTATCAAATCATGCCCAATTGACATAGTTTTTGTGTTTATTGCTACTAAAAAATGATCTAAAAGAGTTTGAACATATATATTCACATTCTGCCTTTTTAAATGCCCATATAATTAGGTGTGTGAATTTTTTCTTAATGAGAATGTGAGGCAATGTGGTATACAGGGTAGAAAAATCAAAACTTTGAACAGATTTAAAATCACCAATATAAGCATGCAATTTATCAAGTACTTCCAACGAGTTCTTGACACTCCAAAAGTAATTAATTCCACTATTTTCGAAGGCCTTATTTGAACAATTTATTATCAGGTTTTTAATAGTACCAAGTGTGCTGGTAAGAAGAATAGACAATTAAGTAGTGGAACAATGGCTTGAAGACGAAATAAATCTATATTTGTAAGGTGTTTTGTGTAGCTTCGGAAGCCGATGCATAGTTGGGACTTTCATTGTATTTGGCTCTGCTTGTAAAGCAGTAGCTAAAAGTTATGTTTGTTTCAGATGTCGTTTTCTGAAAATGGAGTCAGTTGGAATGTTGGTGAATTGGTGATTTCTTTTTTCAGAACCTCAATGTAAAATTTACGTCAAACAATAATAATATTATTAGCAGCTTTTTCGGCCGGGACAAAAACAAATTTCTTGGCTAGTTCTTTTAGTTTATGTTTGATACGAGAAATAGGTTTATTGTGGTTATTGTTTATAGTAAAATGTTCTTTAAAATGTTGAATACGTATATCAGCTATCTTCATTACTGAATTAAAAAAAGAGTCCAAAGATTTTTTGTCAGCTTTTTCCCGTTTTATCCATTTTATACAGTAAGTATGGAGTGAGTCGTGGATGATATTACGACACTCATTCCAATTAATAATTGACGGGGGACGATATTTAGGTTCTTTACTGAGGAATGATTTTAACTCTCGGTCTTGCACGATGTTAAGATCTCCTGTTATAACATGGGAAATGGGTCCATAAAAATACTCAGAGGTACTACAATTACATGAAGTAGGTGTATTTTCACTGATATTAACATCATTACACAATTGACTATAATTAAACACAAAGTTCCGGGTAGATTTCTTGTAAAAATAACAAATAAGAGGTAGCTCAGTATTGTCAAAATATCCAGGAATTTGTTCTTTAAAAGAATGGTCGTTAAATATACCGGCAATATTAACAAAATCAAAACCTTTATTGACATACTTTATTTTAATAAAATGTTTTTTTTAGGATCTTCAGGGCGATCAATTTTGGGAAATAGTTTAGAATAACAATATGCCATAATAATTTGAACAATTTCATACTTAGGACTGCTATATGAAATTGTGTTGCAATCCTCCAAAATTTTATTAAACTTATTAACCGGTAATGAACGGAGTTTTGTTAACAGATAATGTCTGCCGTTGTTTTTTGAAATAGAAATTAGGTCCGAAATATTGGTATGATTGGTCCGGAATTATTTTTGATTGCGATTTGTTCTACGACCGTGAGAACGGTTTTTACGAACAGTTTTAGAAACTATATCCAAAATGTTAACGGAATCGGTTCTAGATAATTTACCAATTCCCATGATATTAAATCAAAACCTTTATTGACATACTTTATTTTAATAAAATGTTTTTTTTTAGGATCTTCAGGGCGATCAATTTTGGGAAATAGTTTAGAATAACAATATGCCATAATAATTTGAACAATTTCATACTTAGGACTGCTATATGAAATTGTGTTGCAATCCTCCAAAATTTTATTAAACTTATTAACCGGTAATGAACGGAGTTTTGTTAACAGATAATGTCTGCCGTTGTTTTTTGAAATAGAAATTAGGTCCGAAATATTGGTATGATTGGTCCGGAATTTTCTTTGATTGCGATTTGTTCTACGACCGTGAGAACGGTTTTTATGAACAGTTTTAGAAACTATATCCATAATGTTAACGGAATCGGTTCTAGATAATTTACCAATTCCCATGATATTATCATTAAGACCGAGAGGGTAAACTGTAGTCCAATTTAATTCAATTATTTTCCGTGATCGTACAAACTTTAAATGAGATTCACCAGGCTGCTTATTTACTACTTCTAAAGGTTGAACTGCTAAATATTTAAAAGGATGGTTGTGCTTCTTAAGGTGTTGGTAAATGGTACTTTTGAATTCATTGGGTCTTTTAAAACGATACAGATGTTCTTGAGTGCGTTTAGATAAATATTGTCCAGCTAGTTTCTCCTACGTACTGAATACCACATCCCGGTTTGTTTCATGTGAGTAAATAAATAATACTGTTTCTTTTTCAAGTTATATCAGTTTCAAAATTCAAAGACGTGGACCTTACCGTATTGTTGGTGGAAAGACGGGGACATGTAAGTAATTTTTTGGCATGACACTAATCGATAGAAGGGTAACCACGATTTTTATTGTTAAAAATGTAAGCGATGGTAGTATTTTTAGATAACCGATTTTGAAGATTGAGACGTGTAGATACCCTTTGAACAAGTTTAGTATTTAATATTTTTCCATTTCTAAGCTTCATAATTGTTTTTGTTAGTGAATTATATAATAAAGGAGCAAAGACTGGCGTCCAGAATATGAACCAGCATACAACAATTTAAGTTATGTAAAATTGATAAATCTGTTCGGCTAAAAATGTCAAACGCTATCAGTATTAATTACCCGAAAAAGATGGGGTATATCAGGGTAGGACTGATGGCTGACTAAATAGTAGAATGGGGCTGAATATTGAAATACTACTTTTTGATAAATATTCCAAAAGTAATGAACTAGAGCAGTTCTCGCTCGGACACACACTCCATAATCTAGTATATTATAAGAGCATAAACCTGAAGCACGGAGAGGCACTCTACTGCCTCCGCACGGCACTAAAGGCAAACTCTGTAAAAAATAAAATTGAGAATAGAAATGGGGAATGCGCCAAAGAGACAACAACCCGACCATAGACAAAAAACAACAGCAGAAGGTCACCAACAGGTCTTCAATGTAGCGAGAAATTCCCGCACCCGGAGGCGTCCTTCAACTGGCCCCTAATCAAATATATACTAGTCCAGTGATAATGAACGCCATACTAATTTCAAAATTGTACACAAGAAACTAAAATTAAAATAATACAAGACTAACAAAGGCCAGAGGCTCCTGACTTGGGACAGGCGCAAAAATGCGGCAGAGTTAAACATGTTTGTGAGATTTCAACTCTCCCCCTATACCTCTAGCCAATGTAGAAAAGTAAACGCATAAATATACGCACATTAAAATTCAGTTCAAGAGAAGTCCGAGTCTGATGTCAGAAGATGTAACCAAAGAAAATAAACAAAATGACAATAATACATAAATAACAACAGACTACTAGCAGTTAACTGACATGCCAGCTCTAGACTTCAATTAAACTGGCTGAAAGATTATGATTTCATCATATGAACATCAGGCACAATCCTTCCTGTTAGGGGTTTAGTATCATACCATCATAACATATATGAGAAGAACATAACCCGTGTCATGCCAACAACTGGTGTTTGAATAAATGTGTTTAGTTCCGATGCAAAGACCCTATAAGTGAATCAATATTAACGCCAAAATATGCAATCTTTAATGATCTGACAACAGTATCGTAACTATATCCCTTCTTTATAAGTTCTATGGTCGGGTTGTTGTCTCTTTGGCACGTTCCCCATTTTCATTCTCAATTTTATTTGTTAAGTTTTGAGGTGAATACTGACACCTTTGTGCTTTATAAAGAATATTTCCATAAAAAATTGGATGTGAAATACCTGAACGTAAAAGAAGTCTGCATGTTGAGCTATATTTACGAATGATGTCCTTATACCGATGATAAAATTTAGTAAATGTTTTGATTAGTTTGTGATATCGAAAACCCTGGTGTAATAATTTTTCAGTAATACATAAATTTCTCTCGTTCAAATCTAAAACATTGTTACAAACACGAGCGAATCGTACAAGTTGAGATATATAAACACCGTAAGATGATGACAAGGGAACGTCACCATCTAAAAATGGATAATTAACGATAGGAAATGAAAAATCATCTCTTTTATCATAAATTTTAGTATTCAGCATACATGATAACCAATCTGAAATCTGTACCGTTATTTATCCAATAATACAATAGACAAAGAAAAAATAAACACTTCAGTTATTTTTTATGATAATTACAAACCTTGTAGAAGATAACAGTCACGATGTTATGTGCATTTTAAGTCTTTAATTTGTATTAGGTCATCCATGGTTTTGAGGTTCACTCACTTATGTCATAAGGTTGTATTATTTATTACTAGTATTACATTAAAAAAATATGTTCTTTTTCGTCCATTGTCTTATAAAAGAATAGTAAGTATTATTTTTATTATACTACTTTTTCTGGGAATATAGGGAACTTTTTTCAACCTCCTGCTTCCCAGACAGTTGGTTTTAAATGTAAATAGATATCAAAATTACCAGGATTATAATTCAATACGCCAGACGCGCGTTTCTTTTACATAAGACTCATCTGTGACGCTCAGATCGAAAAAGGGAAACTTTAGTTTGCATCTTGGGCAACTGAGGAAATTGTAAACAGAAAATGTTTGGAAAAACAGGTATTTATTCAAAAAACAAGTAATGTTATGAAAATTAATTTTGTTTAATTCATATTTCACTATCTAAATTTTAAGATTAAATGTCATGTCTGAACCGATCAACTTAAAATTGAAAAATACCTTTTTCTTTTTTATTAAAATAATTTTTTCTCACAAACAAAAAGTTTATATATGAAAATAAATGTTGTCAGGGGAGATAATAATAAACAGTAAAACAACGGATTCAGCAACAATGAGAGTAGGTGTCATTGAGAAAGCAACCGGTGAAGCAAATAACATAAATAATCAAAGGTAGACATCAAGAGGTCATCATGTTGTTTCAATCAAAAAGTGCAGATAATAGTACCCAAATGTCAACATTATACAGATAAGGGGGTGCCATTTGAATGTCAATAAGACAACTATCCACACAAGTTCAAATGAAGTGGATGTGAGCAATTATTGGTAACTGCATGGCCTTCAACAATAAGAAAAGGCCATGCATTGTTTTATAGAGAATAGAAACAGGGAATGTGTCAAACAGAAACCACATCAACCAAGATCCAAAAAAAAATTTTCAATCTGAAGTTTCAATTAGCAAAAATAAATCCCAGATAAACATTATTATGACAGCAATTACAAAGCCAAAAAATGAACACAGACGTATATAAAGTCTATAAAACAAACATCAAGAAAAACATTTCTGTCGGACATGTCACCATATTTGGATTTGAATTGAATGACTAGTTGATTTTCTATTTCCTGAAAAGATTGATTGATTGATTGTTGGTTGCTTTACGCCGCATTAGCACAAAAAGGCTATATCGCGGCGAGAGCTAAAACGAATATTTTTACAATTTAAAGAATATTTTTAAAATAAGACAAAAAGTCCTTCAATATACTTAACCCAAATTGCACCTATTTTGACAGTTTTTTCATCTACGTTTTCTTATGATGTCCATTCTGTGTTTATTTTGACGCCGTATCCTTCTTTATTATAAAGGTACACCAATTTGATTTTTATTCCATATGGAATCATAGAAAAATTGGTCTAAACTGACCTCCAAACCATCAATGATTCTGAAATGAGGAGTTCCCAAATTGCATCCATGTTTAAATTCACAGCGTCAAAAGTCTAATAACAGAGCTTTTGTTTAATTTCTTCAAATATTTTGAACAATTGGATATTAGTCCATGCTTACTCTTCATTATTTTTTAAATGGATACTTGTAACATATTGTATTTGCTCATTTTAAAAAGATGACGTTTTGATGACGTCGCATGGCGACGTTTCAGTACATTTTGTTTTTTTCAGTAAATACTTCATCTGTTGATAAATACTGTGAACGTTTTGTGCATATCTAAATAGTTTTACCTATGTTGAAAGATGTGCTTAGTATCAAATCATAAAAATACAAATTAAAATTGAGAATGGAAATGGGGAATGTGTCAAAGAGACAACAACCCGACCATAGAAAAAACAACAGCAGAAGGTCACTAACAGGTCTTCAATGTAGCGAGACATTCCCGCACCCGGAGGCGTCCTTCAGCTGGCCCCTAAACAAATATATACTAGTTCAGTGATAATGAACGCCATACTAATTTCCGAATTGTACACAAGAAACATAAATTAAAAAAAATGCAAGACTAACAAAGGCCAGAGGCTCCTGACTTGGGACAGGCGCAAAAATGCGGCGGGGTTAAACATGTTTATGAGATCTCAACCCTCCCCCTATACCTCTAGCCAATGTAGAAAAGTAAATGCATAACAAATTGTTTAGTCTCTATGAAATCTTGTAAGATTTTCGCTGCTAGTTTTGCTAAATAGGTGCAATTTGGGTACCGTTACGTTAAATTCTAGACTAAAGCAAATTGATTATTTACAAATTAAAATCAACAGTAAGATAACGTGATAAAAATTAAAAACGACTTTAATATAATAACATTTTTATATTCTATAATAAATTCCAATTTCTTTTAAAAAATGCAACAATATTTGTAAATGGAACATTATTAAATAAATCATACATATTATTGACATTGAAATGCTTCTTACGAATATCAGCAAAGTCAATACAATTAATTAAAACATGTTTAATAGTATACTTGCAGTTGCAAGGTACACATTGTGGTTCATCTTCATTTTTTTAAAGATACTCGTGTGTTATTCTAGTATGACCAATACGACATCTAGAAATAACACACTGATCTTTTCTGATCTTTTCTGCACATAAAAGATTAAAAGGTTTGCCTAAATTAGGTTTAATTTCATGTAATTTACTATCATCTTTTTTACTCCATTCATTTTTAAATATATTAAAAACATATTCTCTAATATTAGATTTAAAATCAGTATATGGTATATCACAGTTAAATAAAGAGTCACCCAGGGCATTCTTGGCCTTAAGGTCTACAGCTGTGTTTCCAAGGATTTCAATATGACTCGGAACCCATAAAAATATTATTTCTTTCAGAAGAATTTTGAAATTCCTCATTACATATAAAATTTTGAGAATTGTTGTGTCTTTAATTTTAGTATTTTGTATAGCTTGTAAGCATGAAAGTGAATCAGAACATATAATAAATTTGGATTTATATGAAGAAGCAATAAATTTCAAAGCCAAAATTATTGCTTCTGCTTCAGCAGTAAAGATGGATGCATCAGATGGCAAATCCTGAATAGACACGGAGTAACACTGGCACAATGATATTATGTGAAGGTTGATCCCTGATGTTTTTCTTCCCAAAAAGATAAGGCGATATAGATTACTGGTTTTTAAAAGTAATATCACCAAAATACTGAACTCCGATGAAAATTAAAATAGGAAAGTCCGTAATCATGTGGCAAAAAAATTAAGCTCAAACACATCAAACGATTGGATACCAACTGTCATATTCCTGACTTGGTACAGACATTGTCTTATGTAAAGAATAAGTTTGTAGGTTGCGGTTTTTTTTTTTTTCACCTTGCATGCTTAGTATTTGTACGAGTTGTCTTTCTTTACATAGACGTTTTAATACTTGATGTGTGAATTTATTGTAAGGTTAGTGTATCAGATACTTGAATGAATATAAAAATAGGACAGCACACATTATAACTGGAATTTACAGAAATGAGAATAACGAGAAAAAAATAAGAACAAATAAACAAAAAAGAATAGAGACTAATGTTCTGCTACAATATAAAGGATAGTGGTCTACTACAATATAAAGGATAGTTGTCTACTATAATATGACAAATAAAGAATTATTGTTTATATATATATAGTATAAAGATAATAGAATACAGTGGTGTGCTATAATATATGCTTGGTTATCGCCTAGTGATAGATAGTGGTAAATATATTGCAAACATGTTCAGGACGAAAATAAATTGGCAATCAATATAATAAGGAGGTCCTGTAATAGAGAGGCCGTTTGGAGAAATAGTGATATATTGTATAGGAGTAGACATTTAGCCTTAAGTACAAGGATTCCACCTACGGATTCCTCTCTAAGAACACAGAGAGCATTGTACCCGCGATACAACATTTTGAATAGTTTTGTACTTTGTATAAAAGTGAAACCTAGCATCCACGTATTCCAACAACAATCCGAATGCCGATAGCAAACACTCTTATTCGGAAAACTCCGTATACTACATACTATAAGTACTTTATTGTTATTATATTACAAAGTATTGATCACATGATGCTAGTATTTCTAGACTTGCAATTGCTTAACATCAATCCGACACTAATTTAGTGTTTCGGCGGTTTTTGTATTTTATGCTACTGATAAATGTATAACATTTATGATAGGGTTAATCCTTGTAGGCCCGCCATCATCAGGGATTTACCTTTATCAATTTATTTTAATTTTGTCGTTGTGAATAGATCTGCTATTTGTTTTATTCTTTTCATAAGCTATTATTGTTTTGCTTGAAAATATTTCATCAAGTTTGGTATCACACCTTGAGCTACACATGCTACAAGAATGTCAGTATAATGATCATATATGTATTTTCTAGTACACTGCTTTTTCATGTTGGTGGATGACGGAGGTGCTATTTATAGATTATTTTCTGTATTTGATTGTATTTCAAACTCCTATAAATGTCTGACTAGTCAAGTAAACCTAGTCAAGAAAGGTAAGGTAATCCTACACCTCTTATGGCATTATGTAAGTACACACACGATGAAAAGTCTTAATCGGTAGAAAAAGAGGACCGTACTGTTATATATGTCTAATAAAAACCTAACAAATACGTCAATATGTGTGTTCGATGAAGATGATGAATGAACTATTACGTGTACCCGAAGATGACAGTGAAAAGTTTTTTAAAAAAAAAAATAATACCAAAAAACTCCGAGGAAAATTCAGAACGGAAAGTCCTTTAACAAATAGAAAAATCAAAACCGCAAACACATTACTTGATTGGATAACTACTGTCGTTTTCTGACTTGGTACAGGCATTTTATTATGTAAGCAACTGAAGGCCATCATGCCGCCTTCATTAGTAAGAACCATTCACACCGAACAGCAAGCCTTAATAAACCTTAAATCTATAAAAAAAAAACGTACCATTTGTACCATTTGTTCCATTTTTTTTTCTGGTTATATGTGGATCAATTAAGGTAGCACTACAGTCAGAATTTTCTGACTCCAATCAACAGTCTTTAAAGATTAATTTCTCCAAAACTACTCAATGGATTTTTAAAATCATTAACTCATTTTAAAGCTGAAATATAACTCTTTTTCAATCTGTAGATAAATTTATTTTTTGATTTCTTTCAAAATATAGCTCATTAATTGCAAAAAAAAAGTGGTCTTCCAACTTGGATGAAAATGGCACATTCATGTCAAATGGTAGTAAAAATTTGTTTTCATCCCAGTAATCAACCATATACAATCTCCAAAACAGTGTCTCAGATTTTTGATATATGCCTCCAGATAGAAAATATCTTAATTTAACTGCTGGGTGCCAAACCCCATTTCACCTTTCATCTTTGGAGACCTATAAATTCATTTAGAAACAGATTATCAAAGAACTGGGTCACGGTATTGTAGAAAATACACCCTTTAATCATATATATCAAAGTCAAGCCAAAGGGGGGAACCATAAAGTTTCTATTTTAATTTTTTCCTTACAATTTTCATGAAAAATTGTTCTGAGAGAAGACCTAAAAACTTAATTTCCCCCTTAGAACCCCTATAAAGTCAATATAAATACAAACGTTCCACTGGGAACACCCAAGGAGTGTTCTGATACCATTACTATATCAATAGAACCACACACTTTGTGACTTTGATGCTCTAATGCTGTAAATTTTGCATTATATGTGAACTGTCCAACACTAACTTGGCATTTGGCGGGAGTTTGACGTCACAGATATAGACAAAGCTCCGCCTCTTTCCAGACAATCTAAGATAAGAGATGCACACTTTTAATGTTCAAGCTAATTTCAGACAGTTTATTTCATTTTAAAAAAGAAATAAACTGTCTGAAATTAGCTTGAACATTAAAAGTGTGCATCAAAAAACATGTTCATAAAAAGATCAAGACCACCCTTTTCTTGAAAATACATTTAATTTGATGGGACAGAAAAAAATAGACTTAAACTGAAAATTAGTTAAAATTCATAAAACTGTATTTAGATGAAGAAGACCAAAGAGAAGAAATTTATAAAGGCAGTCAGAGGCTTTCAAAAATACTTCCCCACTCTTTTCCATAGTACTTTTTTTCTTTTTTGGTAGATTTTTTCCCTTTAGTTTTTTTTTTCTTTTTCTTTGTTCACTTCCATGTTATATAAATAATTTGTGTTGCAAAACAATGAGATAAGACTACAATATTTATCTTGTGTTCAGGGATTAACAGCTGGACACTGGTATCAACAGATGAGTGACATATAAGCCCCTCCCAAATGTCTATATATTTAGATTAATTACCATGTGCTTTTATTACATAAATGCATTATCAATTTACTCCCTGTTGTGATATGATAATAACTTTGGGATTTTTTCAAACTGTGCAGAATAATACTTATTTCAAAATTATGTGATAAAACAATATGATAAAAAAATCATCGTTAGACTGTAGTGTTACCTTAAGACAGTTTATTTAACGTTATTTTAATAGTGAACACTAGTTTTAGTAGTTTGGTACGTGTTTTTTATCTAAATTTTATTTCGTGGACTTCTTTGTCTCTTTTGTTTTTTGCCATGGTGTTTAATGTCCATCGACTCATCATCTGTAATTGATCACTTGTTTTCTTCTAACATTTTCCACTGTGAATTGGGCATGATGCGAACAGTTTAACATTCTAATATGACGTTCTTCTTAAGCTTTGGGTACAAAGCCATGTTCTAATTCAAATAGAACATGGGTTGCACGTGATTGACGTCACACTTGAAATTGCAACGTCAGATGAATATTGAATAACGCCAGAGATCAAAATGGACATTTTTGTTGGTGTTGCTCGCTAGGAAATTAAATAAAAACATTCTAAAAAAAGTTTAAATGTTTCTGTTTTTTTTTTATTGATAAACTGCTGATTTTCTATAACGTTTTTGGGTCATGAAATCAAAATGGTGACATTTTGAGCGTCTACTATAGGTCCGCTTCGAAGTGAAAAAGTTCAAATATTCCTATTAGAATCGAAATAATTTTATTCTGCCATGCTCTATGCTCATTTTAACATGGGTAGACATTATATTTGTAAACATTTAATACCTCGCTAACGCTCGGTATTAAAATATTAACAAATATAATGCCTACCCATGTTAAAATGAGCATAGAGCATGGCAGGATAGAATTATTTCTTAATTGATAACCATACCTGACCTTCATTAATTAACGCCTTGAAGAAGAACAATTTGGGCTATCGCCATTGTTAACAAGTGTCTCAATTTGTTATCAAACGTGTGTTAAACCCTGCGACATAAATTGACTGGAAACGGTTGACTTTGAAGTTAAATACAAACAATTCTGGTATTGATAGCAATATATCGACGATTTAAACAATTAAGCAACTGGAAAGTCTATTACTTTCTTTTTAACCAAACATTCAAGGTAACTGTACATGTGCATGCTCTATTTTATTCATAGAATAAAAATATAAACCAATATAAATTTGCAATTGTAAAATTATTTCCATCGGTATCAAAATGGATAATGCCTGTACCAAGTCAGCAATAAAGCAGTTATTTTTTTTCAATTATTCTATCGATTGATATCGTTTTAAAAGGGGCACTAGCTACGAGATAATAAAAAAAATAAATATTTTATTTGTTTTGCTCAATCATTAATGAACATAAATAGTGAAATAATAATTCGGTTTTAGCAGCCAGCTGTATGGTTCAATTTTGACAAAATATGCTAAAATATTGATTATGAATTATTTACATGCAAGTGAGTAATTCGACCTCATTGAATTCCAGGGACTGAATTTTCGGCTTTCCCTTGACATCATTATTGTGATTATGGTCTTGAAACCGATGATAGTCCATCGAAAGAGGACGATAAGGGTTGACCCGTGTTAATTAGTGAGACCAATATCTGTTGCATGTAAAAGACTGTCTTGTAGATTTCGAAAAAGAGCAGGCTAATGCCGCTACAAGGCAGCACTCGTATTAGCAAAGTGGAAATGGATTAATATTAGCTGTAACACTTTGTTTTCCAATCAAATATAAATAAATATGTTTTTGTGTAAAATATTAAAAATCTGTTCGATCAAAACAGTGCAATGTTTGTGATAATTGATTCCCTTGAAATAGTTTCGTTATGAGAGTAACAATTATTAAGAATAGAAGTCACAAAAGAAGAATAATCCGTTTGTTACGGGGATTCGAAGAAGTTCTTTTATAATTATAGTTTGTGGTCTAAGCTGATGAAAATGAGTATAAACGGAAGTTTCTAAGAGCAATTCAGTCTTTTTACAATGCGACTCAACGTGCTGGTAAGTTAGGATACAACTCGACAAATACT
Organism: Mytilus galloprovincialis; assembly: GCF_965363235.1. Taxonomy (NCBI): domain Eukaryota; kingdom Metazoa; phylum Mollusca; class Bivalvia; order Mytilida; family Mytilidae; genus Mytilus; species Mytilus galloprovincialis. Next base: position 24,165,070 of record NC_134842.1, read on the forward strand.
TTTCCGGTTCAAAACGATGAAATACAAGGCTGTCACAGGTTTCCAACGTTGAATTCTGTATACGTTAACAATCTTGCGGATGGTATTCGCTGGCCTAATGCTGATGCAAATTTTGGTAATATAAATTAACTATTTCTTCTTCACGCTGATGATGTTGCGTTAACACATGTATACAAAGATGTTGGACTGTTGAAAAACCTGTTGAATGAAGAGAGAATAACATTAAATACTGACCTACTTTAATGAAAGTAAGACATAAAGATTGCACTAATATGGATTCAAAATTCAATTAATTAAACTATATAGTATAGAAGGATATATTTACAAAATATAAAACAAAGCGTAAAGAACAGGCAAAATACCACGATATTCAAACTCCTTGTCATAAAAACAGTAATCGAATGGAACCAACTTGAAGACACTATTGTGCGTGCACCGAGCATTTGGATATTTGAAACTGTTATCGAGTACAAATGAACGGCACTCTCTCTTCCGTTGTAATAAATCAAGTATTGGTATCCAAAAGAACTCATACAGATACAGCACAGGAAAATTGATAAAGTAGATACGATATAAATATTTCACTTCTCGCACATAAAAGCTTTTAGATGCTCGCATATTCCATCATCCCATGCATAGCCGTCTAAAAACTTATGGAATGACAGGCAGTCTTGATTGTTATAGTTGTTTGGTTGGTTCGGTCCCCTAAAAGTTGGTTGAATCAGCTTTTCTGTTTCTTCTTGCGAATAATTGTTCCACACCCATGTACCTTCAGATTTCAAGTCGGTTCCTCCTAGCCATATTGAGGTTGCATCTGAAATGTAATAGCTACAAATAAATATATTTCTAATCCAATTAAAGGGTACGTTATGTGCAAAAACTTTATTCCAATGATTTTTTCTATAATTGAGAGACAGTCACAGTTTGACCAACTCATAAGCATATTTTAACATATTCTTTAAAATATTAACAGACACATATTCTGAATTGGTTACATTTAAATATGTTTTGTACTATATTATAGTTCTAAATATTTACTAATGTGATCAAATAATTTTCAATACCCATAAGTTTGTTTAATAAAAAATCAATTGAACTTGGCACTTGTGTTTAACGCTTCGAAGTATTTACAACAGATTTTTTTTTCATCGTAAAACTCCCTTCTCAAACGATTATAAAAAAGACATTCATATCTAATACAATGAAAAAAAAATTACGAAAAGATAGCTTTTAGACAAGGCTTTGAGAATTTCAAGAAAAGATAGGGTCAACATACATTTTTTTCCGGCTAAAATACAAAATAGGAATATTCCATGTAAATTCCTTCAGAAAATGCATTGTTACCTCCCCTTAAAATACCATTTAAAAAAAAATCAATCAAAATAATATACACTTGTAAAAATGTTAATATTTATAAGGTATATCCTTATCAATTGGTTCTTTTCAATGAAAATTCACATTTGTTATCTGCATCCCTGCATCAAATTTTCTAGTTTGATTGAAAATCTGGACCTTAGCATCTCTTTTTTTATAATCCAAGATAACAAATTACAGCAAAACCACCTAAACGATGGAAAACAATGACGTTTACACATAGATACCATGACGTAACATAAAGACAGTGCTAACGCGTATAAGTGCAAGTGTAATTTCCGCGTGATACTGTGATAGTTTCTATTAATCCTCAACATACTCGAGGCCGCGGGCCTATGCAATAAAAGTCTCAATGAGCAATGTATTAATTAAGAAAAGTTTATATGAATCACACATAAAGGAGTAGGTTCAGTAAGACCCCTTTTTGGCCTCAAAATATAGCAGTTTTAGAAAATTGTGAAAATGTAATCGTTTAGATATTTATTGCAAAGTACAATGCTTCTGCTACATAAATATGGACTGTTTTTGACAAAACAATGCACATATATCGGGTACTAGCATCATTAAGTCATGCTAAATTACTGAAATCTTCACAATTGTAGCATTTTAGTTAAATTTTAGACGGTTTTCGTCTGAAATGAAAGTGGCCGCATTCGTGTTCATTCATAATATTGAACTGTAAGTTGTATTTGATGATAATACATAATATATATAAAGGTTGAGGATGAACACGGATGCGGCCACTTTCATTTTTGACAAAAATCATCTGAAAAGTGACGATTTTTTGCATATTTGATAGATTTTTCATATTTAAGCTTGAATCGGGGCGTTTTAAATGACATATTTAGTTAAATTCTTCCCTATCAACTAATTGAATCAATTGAAATAGACACTTAAGTGTTTAGAAAGTGTCTGAAATCTTTCGTTAGATGAACTTGAAAATTGAGGCCGAAATCGACCCTTACCGGACCTACTCCTTTATCACTGAATCAAGTTGCGTTTGAAATTGTGATCCTTCTTTTAACTCGTCTGGAAGTGTTGTAGTATTATTCTAGTGTCAAAGAGGTCCCTGTATTCATTTCAAGTTGATAAATATAAGTGTAGAAAGTCGTTCAAACTCGGAATCTTTGAATTATCTTTTGGAACGGCAATCAGAAACATTTTTAATCTGTGTAGAATCTTTCGTGACGGGTTGATACGGAATGTTGTGAATGCGTTGTGGATTTTCATCGGGTTTTTCCGAAACGCGCGTCTGGCGTATAAAATTATAATCCTGGTACTTTTGATAACTATATACACCACTGGGTCGATGCCACTGCTGGTGGACGTTTCGTCCCCGAGGGTATCACCAGCCCAGTAGTCAGCACTTCGGTGTTGACATGAATATCAATTATATGGTCCTTTTTATAAATTTTCTGTTTACAAAACTATGAATTTTTCGAAAAACTAGGGATTTTCTTACCCCAGGAGTAGATAACCTTAGCCGTATTTGGCACAACTTTTTGGAATTTTGGGTCCTCAATGCTCTTCAACTTTGTATTTGTTTGTCTTTTTAACTATTTTGATCTGAGCGTAGACGAAACGCGCGTCTGGCGTATAAAATTATAATCCTGGTACTTTTGATAACTATTTTCCCTAACTTTTCTTTCAAGGGACTCTAATTTCTCAAACCTTCTAATATTATGATCCTCTCCTTTGTGACTTGTTAATACATGGATCATGTGTAAATTCCAGAAGTGGTCTGCTGCAATGAGTAATGAAATTTCAAAGCTATTTTCCTCTGACAAAGGTTGTGCTAGTTTTAGACCCTTCAAATAATGTAGTGGCTGTGAAATGCACCTGCCTTTATTCTGGAACGGCGCAGCTATAGTAGGTACAATCAATAAATGACTGTAAAAGCATCTTTCCCCCTAAGTCTGCTTATTAGAATACTGTGGTCTTATTTCTGTGACGAACATTCTTGTCCGAATCTCCAAAGACCGATTTTGTTAGGCTTTCCTTTCCGTCTGGCTTGATGTTCAACTAATTTAGTTGCTTGATCAATTTGGTGACGGCGGCTCTATTTACAGTTCGAATATACTTTCGTCGAATCCATTTTGTATCCTGGTCATGGCACCAATCTCGTGGTCGTATATTGAAGAATGCGTTGTGTTTATGTATTTCAAAACACGTCTATACAAATGGATGATTTAGTGCTAGAAAACAATGACAATTACATATAGATACCATGACGTTACCCATAGACAGCGCTAACACGTATACGAACTCGTTTTCCTACAAGTGATTCTTTACATAATAAAATGACAAAATAAATTGACCAAAAGTATATATAATTCAATTGCAGTGGCAGTTATACATGTTTTGAAAACATTTTTCAATTTCACAGTATAACTTATTTAAAAAAAAAATAGAAGCTAATAGAATTATGTTCCAAAAAACAGTCTAGAAAATAGTCATAAAAAGCTAAAATGTTAAAGGTTTTGTGTTTTTTTATTATTTCAACGTAAAAAAAAAGATGTATCAAAATAGATACTCGAACCTTCATTCAATGTTTAAGAAATCAAAATAATTTATGCTCAAATAAGCTGTATGGAAATGTTAAATAATGTCCGACAAAAAATGCGCAAACTAAAATATAATACTTGTATCTATTTTAAGAATTTATTAAGCCAATAATACGACTTACTCAGTAAAATCGAAGCACATTTGCAAACTTTGTAACTGATATTGAACATGAAAAGTCTCAGAATAATAATTATTGTCTTTCAAATAATTTTTGTTGCATACATATCTATATTCCATTTATATAAATAGAACGTATGCTTGAAATATTAGATCAGACATAAAAAAACAAAAAAAACAAAAAAAAAACAAAAAAGAAAATAACAAAAAAAACTTACTACGAGTGAAATTCTAAACGGAAAGTTCCTAAGCAAATGGCCAACTCAAAAGCTCAAACACATCAAACGAATGGATAGCATCTGTCATATTCCTGACTTGGTACAGACATTTTCTAATGTTACGAAACGTTAACAATTACTGAAAGGGTTAAGGTACATCTTTGGACAATATTCCTCAGGTTTCATTCTTTTTTGCAATTGTATACCTAATATGATGCAATGAATGATACTCTTGTACAGGTCAATTCCATGTATTACCATGAGAGTGGAACGTCTCAAAATATACTTGTTATGAATCATTAAACATTTGATAGTCTATCTTAATAATTTAGTATGTAAAACATATCTCTGTATCATATTTCTATTGAAAAAGAAAAATATCAAAAATACCGATCTTCGAATACAATTCCCAACGGTGAGTCCTTTATCAAATGGAAAAATCAATACACAATGAATGAATAGAAAACAACGATTGAAAAAGTCAAAAGAAACGATTGTCAATACTATCTAAAAGGATTATTAAATTATCATTGTATATTCATGTATGCCCTTTGGAGAAAAGAAATAAAATGAAATGATTAAAAATATTCACATGTTGAATTCGGCAGATAACACTCTTGCAGCCAAACAAAAATTAAAAAAAATGCAACAAACTTTGAGTCCAACTGGTTAATAAGGAGATAATTGACCAGCAAAGACTAAATGATGTTAGATGTAAGTTACTTGGTGACACCAATAGTTCTTTAACGATAAGAATAGAGGGGCGAAAGATACAAGAGGGACATTCAGACTCGTAGATCAGAAATAAACGAATAGACAAAGACAAAGACAAACAGAAAAACAATAGTACACAAAACACAATATAGGAAACTAAAGATTAAGCAACAAGATCAAACCAAAAACTGGGGGTTATCTCAGGTGCTCCGGATGTGTAAGCAGATCTCGTCATGGGAGTTATCTCAGGTGCTCCGGATGTGTAAGCAGATCTCGTCCTGGTGGTTATCTCAGGTGCTCCGGATGTGTAAGCAGATCTCGTCCTGGGGTTATCTCAGGTGCTCCGGGTGTGTAAGCAGATCTTGTCCATATTCGGCACCCATCGTGTTGCTCATGTTATTACAAACATGGTAAAAATTCTAACTCGGTAATAAGGAGAATAAACGCCATCAAACTTTATTTTGCCAGTAGCGTATAACAAGTTGACGGTTCATAACATTATATATTATTTTGAAATACTACTATACGGTAAATATACCTTAGCTTCATTCCATGTCTTCTTCATTTCAAAGTATTCTTTTTGTACTGAAAATAAATATAACAAAACGTTTACATTACCTGCACTTGTTTGAAAATGAGATAGAAATTTGAAAACCTGAAATGTTTTGAAATATTTTATAGACACGTATAGCAATGTACCTAACATATTTCATATTGATATTCTTGTAATTGTTATAAAATACATCATATAACATAATAACAAACCTAATCTCAATTTGTATCAAATTTTTAAAATGTACCTTTGATGTCATTTTTTATGGCGTTGATATATTTGTGTGACACACAGTTCGTAATTATATTATGATGTGTACTGTCCTAAATTAATATTAGGCATTCGATGTTATTCTATGATTAACATGTCTAAATGTACTATATATTATTCATTTATGTGTTTCTCTGCCCTATGTATTTCTGCTTTTATTTTACTGTATTCCTTTCATGAACTGTTGTCATTTAAGCTGTATATTTAACATTACCATACAGCGCGATGTTTGACTAGTCATCAACTCAGATTCAACCCACCATTGTCTCTTAAAATGTTCTGTATTAAGTAAGGAACATGGCAGTTGTTATCTAATAGTTCGTTTCTATGTATGTTGCATTGTCGTTTGTATTTTTTTACACTTCAGTGTTTTTGTTGTTTGCTTGTGTTTCTCTTATGGTTGATGTGTTTCCCTCAGTTTTAGTTTGTAACCCATGCAGATTTGTTTTCTGTCAATCGGTTAATGACTTTCGTTAAGCGATATACTACTGTTGCCTTTATTTGTTGTAAACGTTTTTAATATTAATTATGCATATCAATTTAAAGACTATATGCGAGATTTAAAAAGTCTGATCACAATATAAAAACTGCTCCGAAAGTTTCAGATCTATTATTGATGACTAAATTTCAGATAACCGTTTATTGGTTTTGAAAAATGTGTTTCTTAGAGTTTTCCCATATTCATTGACTTTCAAAATGAAAAACAAAATACCGTTGCACTTTTTTTACGACTGACAATCATTCATTTTCGTATCTTCAAGGTTTTTCATTCAAATGAGAATACGACCATTTACGATGCACAGCATATATGGACTTAACATTATATGCCACAGAGTCATGGGTTTCTTATCCCGATGAGGAAAGGATAAAACGTTGCTACCGATAAATTAGACTGAATTATCATATTAGAAAATTGAAATTTACAGCGGTTTATGTCATTTTTAGTGACGAAATATATTTATATCTATATATATATAGTTCGTAAAATTAACTTTAATTAGTAATAATTCTCATATGATTTGCATATCTATGAATACTTAAATTGGATTAGTCAATTAGATTTTGTTCCTTCTTTTACACTTCAATAAACCATGTATCAAAAAGTACTTTCGTACTCTTCACTATTCATGCGCGATACATATGTATGTAGGGATTAAGTGATTTCCAGCAAATTGAGAATGAAAAAAATCTACATTACAATTGTTTCTATTGTAATGCATATATAACAAAACGGAAATAATGCATTAAAGCTTCAAAATGTATGAAATTTAAATTGAAATAAAATTCCGCAAAAATACATGAATGATTAAGCGAAATTCGTACTATATTTGGCCTTTTAAACATTTTTTTATTCGAGCGTGACTGATGAGTCTTTTGTAGACAAAACACGCGTCATGCGTGAATATAAAATTTCAGTCCTGATATCTGTGATGAATTTATTTACAGTCACTGGGTTGATGCCACTGCTGGTGGAGTTTTAATTCCTCAAAGGGAAATACCACCCCAGTAGTCAGCACTTCTGTGTTGACTTGACTTACGATTGGTATGTTCATAATTATAAATTAACTGTTAACAAAACTTTGAAATTTTGAAATACTTATGCTTTTCTACCTCAAGAATAGATGAGGAATTTTTGGTCCTCAATGCTCTTCAACTTCGTACTTTATTTGGCCTTTTTAACATGTTTTTATTCCAGCTTCACTGATGATACTTTTGTAGACAAAACACCTGTTTGGCGTTAAAATTTCAGTCCTGATATCTATGATGAATTTATTTACGTCATGGCAAAACACGACGTCATACGAAGGCAAAAACTTTCAAGCGAAAGATTTTTCGTTTCCTGTACCCTTCAAATTCTGATAATATCTCATAAAGATAAGTTTTTTTTAAGTAAGTGCTATTTCATTTAAAATTCAGTTGCATTTATAGAACATATATGGATTTTGGAATGTCAATATAGCGGCCAATTCCTTAGTTACAACCTGTCAATTGTGCATTTGATGGTAATTTATTGTAGTTTTTACACAAAAAAAATGTTTATTCAAAATTGCGATTATTTGGCTTAAGAATTATAAGGATAAAACACAAAAAGTTATTGATGTGTAAACCGGGGTTATTACTTTCAAGTTTGACATAAAAATCCTTCGGACTTTTATTCAGTTTTTCAGTTAACCGCCCGGTTTACACGTCAATAACCTCTAGAAATAAATGTATTTAATCCTATATCATTACACTAATCTTTGTTTAATTCATATTAGAAATTGCTTGATTATCAAAATTCTGTTTCACTTTGAGTTATGATTTAATTTTTGTAATTATGTCTACTTAAGAGTAAACTTTGCGGATGTTTAAATCTTCTCAATGTTGTTAAAAATACAGCCAATCAATAAAATGAAGAAAACGCATGATCTCCAAAAGGAACTGGTTTTTATTCCCTCTGCAATCGGTGTATACCCCGTTATCAAAGTATCACAATCCAATCAGAGATATGACTAAATCATCTTCACATAAAACAATTAGACTTGAAAAGATACGCAGACTGCAAAAACATGTCAGTTGTGAAATTAAAGGAAAAGTCTTCTCTTTGAATAAATTCGATATCATGTATATTTCATATGCCCAGACAGAAAACCAAAAACATCGACATTTTGTTTAGTTTTATATCAAATTTCATTTCAAAACTATAATTATAACAGAACTGGTATTTCAACCACAACGAATCAATCCCTGTCTCGCTTTCATAACAAGAAGAGCTCATTGATGACCTTTGCAGTCCTTTAAAACAATATCAATCTTTCGAGCCTTGTATGAGTAATTGACTTCGTTGTAAACTTCCGAATATAAAGAAATATGTGTTAACCAAAATACCAAATACCAAGGTAAAATCAAAAAGGTAGAAGTCCATAAAATCTAACAAATACTGCATTAAAACTTATTTTATAGCAAGGTAATCCTCCAATTCAGTTTTTAATTGTTGTTATATATTAAATTGTTTTATTAAATTGTGTGACTATAGCATCCGGTGATTGTTTCCCTAGACATTATGTTTTAATGTTAATTGGATGGCTTCCGTGAGCTTGCATTGTAATATAGCAGAAATTAAGTGGTCTAGAAAGTAATGAAACATGCAATTTCTGAGAGGATGAATTTAAATCGTTTGAACAACTATTTGTATAAATGACAAAATTATTAATATGGTATTTGAAAAATTCTTTTTACAAGTATTGAATATTATTTGTTTGATTCAACTGTTATAAAGAACCTTTTAGCATCATTAAAATATACCGTAAATTGAAATTTAGACCCCAACTCCTTCTTCCTTAACAATCGATAAAAACCAGTGATTTAAATCTTTTTGAAAAAAGCCTATTCAAACGGAGAGACTATTGATTAAGATAAACCTAAATCCGACGAGTTACTTAATTTACGAATAAGGCCATAAAAGCCCTTGACGAGTTGTTGATTATGATTTATTGTTGATACGTTTAAGCTAGTAACAAAAAAATCATTTAAATTGAAAAATGTTTTCAAAGTTGAGTATGCTTTTAGCAATAACCATCTTTAAAAGGCAGAATATTGCCCCCAAAACAGAATAAAATTTAAAGTATTTTTTCGTAGAGACAAACATGATCAGATCATATGAATTTTAGTCAATTTGGTACATAAATGTAAACAAGACATATTCATTATGATTTAATGCATTGTAAAACACAAAATTACTTACATAGTTTTATACGAAGGATTTTCCAGTCACTTTCTATTTCTGTTTTATTATAACAATAATCCGTGCCAACAAGATAGCATTCCTTTGAAGATATGTGATAACTAGCCGCACAACAGACACCATTTGAGAGACAACTCCATGCGCAAGCACCAAAGCTCGTTTCCACGATCTTAGTCGTAGGTAAAGGTACAAATTTTGTATTTATCTCTATCTCGTAACTTTGTTGTCTCAATTCAAATGAATTCAAAATAGTATTTGTTGTATAGATTATACATAGTACGCACATTACAGTCTTTTTCTCCATCTTTAAAATCATTTGCAAGTTTTTATTTTGTTTGCATTATTTTATCCATCCAAGACAACACACTAAACTTAAATGAAATGATACGATTTGTGGAAAATAAATGCTGCACTTTGTAAATTCATCTGTTTTACAAGCCATGCCTATCTTAAGGAGATATATAATATTCATAGATCTTTTGTTTCGTTGACGTGACGTAACTTGGGAATGTTACCATTGATTATTGCATTAAAGTCAAAAGACTTGCTTTCTCTTTTGAATTATATAACATTTGTCATGGTTTTTTTTTTATAGTTTGCATTGTGGTATGGGTTTTCCCCATTGTTGGAAGCCGTTCGATGACATGTAATTGATAACTTCCAATTAATTTGGACTCTAGTGGGAATCTTTCTAATTGTGACATTTTATTTTTGAAAGCATGCAAAACAATTTTATTTTAATTCCTTCCATTATATGTTTTGATCGATTCGATATTTTTTCAAAACAGTCAAAACAACGAAACAAGTGAATTGTTGTGTTATAAGCAAACTAATATGACTTTTTAAAAAACACATTTTCCCACCTTTTTATGAAAAGGGGATGTTAGGAATAAAAGGAGAAACTAGTTGTGTTTTTATCACGTGGTCATTTTAACATGCCTCTGAATCCAAAAAAAGACATGTTTGTACTTTTTTATGAAAATTTAAGAAAAGTTAACAAAACATTTGTTCCAGTGTAAGAAGATAGCTGACTTTATAATGCTTTTAAAAGCGTGTGTTTTTTAGTTACATTTCGATGAGATGTGAGGGGTATATTTTTTGAAATTTTCAATTGCCAATGAGACTATTTTGAAATTATTCATTTCTAGCAATGTACCAACTTCAACTGTTTTTAGAAATGTTTACCGATCATGTTGTTGTTTGGTTTATTTACGCATCGTTGTCAATACAAAAGGAATGTGGTGCCATTGTAATACATTTGAGATGTTTTTTTTTTGGATTTTGATTTTGCCATTGGATTAGGGACCTTCAGTTTCGAATTTTCCTCGGAGTTCGGTATATTTTGTTAAAAATACAAACCCCTTTTAAACCGATATCTACTATTGAAAGTAACCAACATAACAATAATAAGTTTTGTTAAACCTTTAAGGAATCGGTTTTTGCTTTACTTCTTGAGCTATAATGGAAATTCGAATCAAATAATCTGTGATATACAAAACAGGTTCATACTAATTGATATGATATGGAGGATATCGATAGTGAAAGATGTATTTCATCTGTTTTGCTGAGTGCGAATTTGCATTGCTATAATACATAATTGGTTAAAATGTCAAAAATAGGGGTTCAGCAGTCTACATTGACTTACGAACTTAATCAAATAAAAGTATGCTGACGATACCAAGGAAAAATTTATATGTCGAACGACATACCACAAAACGAAAGTCGACGGAAAGACAAACAAATATACAACAAACAAATGGAAGTGTTTAACGACCTTGACTGAAGAGCGTTTGAATAATTTTGTGCCATCGGTCAGGAACGAGTGGTGGTCGCCATTTTGGAGGTCGCCATCTTGGTTTTGTGAGTTCTTTTTGGTTTGTGTCCTACTTTGGTTGTTATTTCTTTACAACGACTGCTTTCAGGGCCAGTTTGGTCAGCTTGGCAGCCCGCTAGCCTCAATAAAGGAGTACTGGTAGATAAGTCGTAGACGTAGTTCTAAAGATGACAAGAGGGTTATCAGGACCAAAGCCGTGAGGCAGTGAAATGAAGGTCAATCATCTAACACCTAGGATACAGTCCTCGGACGTTAATCGGCATAACACTCCCCCATGATACAATGAGTTTTGGAGTGCATGTTAACGTGGGAGACGGCCCAACTACTGCGTTTACTGTACGGCGTTGGATTGGTTACTGTCATCTAAAGTAGCAAGTCGTTGATCATCTAACTTTTAACCCTCATAGAAGATAGCGGGTAAAGGAGAGCTGGCCCAGCACGTCCGTTCAGCTGTAATGACTTAGACGTGACTGGATTGTGATGGAAATATATAAAGCACTGCTTACAAAAACTTATAACTGAACAACACGAGCCCCACAAAAAAAGTTGGGCTGATTCCAACTGGTCAAGAAAAATAAGCATATCCGACACTTCTTGCGGCACTCGTGTAACAATTTTTCAAGACATACAGTAATATATATTAATGATATGTATATATTTCAATCAGTACAGTTTAACTGATACAATTTTGTAACACACATTTATGACTTTTGGTTTTGTACAATTTAAAGTTTTCTTTGATAATTTAAGCTGGGTTTATCTCTTTTCTTTTGGTGCTTAGTTTGGAATTGATGCTATTTGTTTAAATCAATTTTAAACCTTAAATCTAAACTAAGATTGGATGAAATATCGTTTATTCAGAATCCTCTATACATCCAATTTTAATTTTGCTGAAGCTCTAAATGCCATTGTCATCAACAGATAGTATGTATGATGTATTACATGGTATTTAATCAATTTAAAGTGATCCGTTGCTATTATATAATTTTTTATATGTAAATTGCTTAATGCTAATAACTTTCCTTTTTTTCAGATATAATCAGCTACCTAGTATTACACTCTTATTTGAATTTCTATGCTTGAATTTAATCTTACTGACATTTTTTTTGCCGTCTTATTATGTAGCCCATTACTTATTCTTATAATCTGTGCTGATAAATTATACAATATTGAGAAGAAAAATAAAAAGCAGGAAAAGATTTTAAGTGAATGATTTGAATAGATATTCAGATTGTTAATGTGTCTAATGTTTCTAATGGTAAGTACTTAAATTCATTCAATGCCAGTTCTGTCAGTACAGAAAGTGTATAACATTGGTTTTTTTTCTCGAATACGATAGCCCCATGGTAGTCAAACGAATGGCTGCATTGACCGCTTGTCGTGTATGATGTATTATATGCAGTCACGTTATGTATATGAGAGAGCGTACACACTGTGTCTAAACCACACCGGCAAAAATTGCTCGGACTCGATGGTATCTAACATCCGGCACAATGACGGAACATCAATAGACTAAAAAAAAGTAGGTTTCTCCTTATTTTTCTATTCTTTTTTATGATATCGAAGAATATATATACATATACAACTATTTTCTATTGTGAGATGCAATATTTTCTACAACCGTTCTATATTAACGGAGAAATAAGTAAAAATGCATGTCAAAATGACGAATTGAGTGAACCTTGCCTCGAAATTGTTTAATTTCTCGTTAAATTGTTCACATTGTACGGAAAGAAAGGTACGGGAAGATAGATACTGACACGGAGATTGCAAATTTAGTATTATGAGCATCTCAATACTGGTATTTCTGTGTATGGAACGAAAGAAAAGGGTCATGTCAAATTAAAATAAACCGGTTTCGTCAATGTTGTTTACTACACAATCACCTGGTTTCGTCTATATATATCACCCGGGTTTTTTTTTAAACAAACAATTTATGAAAAGCAACGTTGACACGGATCTGAACATTTATAAAAGTGGTAGTTTTGGATAGCTAACAGCTGATTACTCTTTCAAATTAATGCAATGTTAGTATTATGCAACAATTATGTAACCAATTATAATGTTAACTGAGTCTAAAATATTTTTCACCAAATTTCCACTTTCAAATGAAATTAGCTTCTGCATAGGTATCCCTAGAGGGTTGATTTTATTATATGTTTGTTCTATGGCTATTATCTACAAAAGGATGTCTCAGATTTCAGATAGAATGTATAGAACAAATTTTACACCTAATTAAACATTTTCTTCTTTTATGTGGTAAGGATGTTTACACTAATTAGAGATTTGTGAGAGAATGGAACATCATAGAGACAATCTGAGACACTCTTTTGAAGACCATGAAGTGTTGATTAAGATTTGGTTAAAATTTTCTCTGTAGTTAAAGAGATGATAGAGCTAAATTCATTCAAGTGAACCTACCCAGATTTTGCCACTAATTACATAATAATTGATTACATAATAATTGCATAATAAAAATATTGCATTTATTTAAAAGATTGATCTTTTATCTATCTATATATACCTCTTTTATTATTTTCTATGCATTAATAAGAAAGTTACAGCATTTCAAAGGTTAGTGATTGGAAGTTAAAAAGTCTTTGTATTGTGCTACCTTAACTTCAAACTAATTTTAAATGGAATATAAATACTCAATAGTAAACACTGGTATCTAATTATTTTATAACATTATTATATTTTCTTTGTTTATTATAGTAGTATGTAAAAATAAAAGGATGTGTTTTGATTGTGCCATAATGTTAATTTACTATACTATACACTTAGTTTACAATATTTACTATCAATTATTAATACATTTATTCATTCAATCATTGACGAACAGTCACAAACCGATTATAATCTATACTATTCTGCACAAATTAATCATGCATGCAGCCCTGCCAGATTTTCTGGTACTATATATACTATCTTACTCGCGCACTAACGCGAGTTTTCACACTTAAGCATCCATAACATAGCAGTGAGATTTGTAACTTTCTCCCCGTTTCTGGTAGGCACATTCATTTTCATAGGCATGTTTTTCACATTATTTTTACAGTTCAAATTCAATTTTTTTAGAATTCAAATTCAAATGAAACTTCAAGATAACTTTTGAAAAAAATCTCTGACAATTTTGTATTTTCAATGTGAATAAAAGTTGGTTTGCAAAACATGACCGTCATTTATATCTAGGTCTTATTTAGAAGAAGTGACGGTAACCACTTATCCCATAACAATTGCCAATGAGACAACTTTTTTTTAGAGACAAACATGATGTTGAATTAATCAAGTTTAGGTCAGCGTATGCTTCAAACAATGAGAAAAAAGTTCGATGATTTATTTGGGAGAAGGGGTGTGGGAGTGTCTCGCTTCATTGAAGACCCATTGGTGGCCTTCGGCTGTTGTCTGCTTTTTTTTCCGATCAATGCATTTGAATGGGGACATATAGTTGGAACATCCCCCTTTTTTTTGTCCTGGATTGGGGACCCCCCTTTTTAATGGCTGGATCCGCCCCTGCATTCATTTTCTAAAAAAAAAGTTCCCATCCTTTTGTGCGAGAAAATCACATATCAATTGTGTGTTTCGATTTTTAAGAGCGTAAACTTTAATTTCAAGTTTAAACATGTTCAACATATTTTCCCATAACTCATATAGAAAATGCATATTAAGAGAGTTTTAACCTCAATCTGCTATTAAAAAAATTCGGAATGCAAAGTAAAATTAAAATATTTGTGTTCTATAAGAGTAGGAATTCAAGTGTTTGCTTATTATTAATTTGAATCTGAGACTCATATAAATAATAAGCCGTTGTCCGGTGAAAGAACTTGTTTTTCCAACGACCCACAAAACTCCTTTCAACGCTGAAGTTAAATAATCAATTATAATGTAATGCAATTATGATTTTTTTTTATTTCACCAAACCGGGTTATGCATTGTGAAATTTATGACGAAACCGGGTGGTAAACATTGACAAAACCGGCCAGTTTCATTTTGATATGACCCATTTCTTTCGTTCCATTCACAGAGATACAAATATTGAGATGCTCATAATGACTTGTTTTGCAATCTCCGTGTCAGTATCTATCTTCCCGTACATTTCTTTCCGTACAATGTGAACAATTTAACGAGAAATTAAACAATTTCGAGGCAAAGTTCACTTAATTCGTCATTTTGACATTCATTTTTACTTATTTCTCCGTTAATATAGAACAGTTGTAGAAAATATTGCATCTCACAATAGAAAATAGTTGTTAATGTATATATATTCTTCGATATCATAAAACAAATAAAAAAATAAGGAGAAACCTACCTTTCTTTAGTCTATTGATGTTCCGTCATTGTGCCGGATGTTAGATACCATCGAGTCCGAGCTATTTTTGCCGGTGTGGTTTAGACACAGTGGTACAATCTAGACAACATTATTGAAATCCATTCATCTTGCATGTCAAACTTACAGGGTAATCAGTAAACCTGTGTCGAAGCTACATTAGAGACACTATTTGCTGTACCTTTGTTTTTCTGTGTTAGAAAAGCAAGTCTATATGATAAATACACTCAATGAAAGCACTGACCATACGACAAAAACTGTTATTTGTACGTAAATAAAGGCCACAGTAGTAAACCGCTGTTCAAAATTCATCAATCCATGGACAAAAAACAAAATCAGGGCAACAAACTAAACCCGAGGGAAACGCATTAAATATAACAGGAGAACAACGACACAACATTAAAATGTAACACACACAGAAATGGACTAAGCATTAGACAAAATCCTATGAGAATAACAAATATAACATCAAAACCAAATACATGAATTTGGGATAGATACGTACCACGACACGTCTTATAGTAATGTGAATTCGCACTCAAAAGTAAGAGAAAACAAACGACACAACGGAAACACATCGTTAAAATGTAACACACACAGAAGCGAACTATAACAATGGCCATATACCTGACTTGGTACATGACATTTTTAAAGGAAAAATGGTGGGTTAAACCTGGGTTTGTGGCATGCCAAACCTCCCTCTTTTATGGCCATGTGAAATATAACATTTAACGTAAAACACTTGTTATTTATATTTAGACCATCTTCTGGATTAAAAGGTAAAGTTATCTGTTTGATATTTTGCCTTTTGATCATGGTATTGACTGTCTTTTTATTCACGTTTTTTAATTTATTTCTCCTGTTTTCTTCTTACAATTTTAATACACTGTATTTATGGCATGATGCCAACTTATTGCTAGTTCGTTTGTCAAATAGATATATGAAGACGTGGTTAGAGTGCCAACATCTATTTTATCAAAGACCACCACCATTAAATTTTACGGAAAATTGGGAATGCAAAGTTAGAATACAACCACCTCTGTTATTGATATACAAATAATTTCTATTTTTATCATTAAGCAACTTGAAAAATTGTTGTCATCTAGAAAACTTAGGTTACTATAATGTTTAATGTTATCATGATAATCTAAAAATGAATTTCAAACAAAAGATAACTCACAATAGCCGACAAAACATATTTCCTTAGACGAGGGTTGCTGTTTACAAGGAAGCTATTAAACCAAGAACTCCTAATGGTGAAGTTACAATCATCACTTCGTAAATTTAAAGAACGTCATAACGAGTTGGTTGACCGTTACTGAATAACCGTTTCACAGATGATATCGGATATGTTCCTAATGTCGTATTTGGCACAACTTTTTGGAATTTTGGGTCCTCAATGCTCTTCAACTTTGAACTTGTTTGGCTTTACAACTATTTCGACCTGAGCGTCACTGGTGAGTTTTATGTAGACGAAACGCGCGTCTGACGTAATAAATTATAATCCTGGTACCTTTGATAACTATTTACACCACTGGGTCGATGCCACTGCTGGTGGACGTTGCGTCCCCGAGGGTATCACCAGCCCAGTAGTCAGCACTTCGGTGTTGACATGAATATCAATTATGTGATGAAACGCGCGTCTGACGTAATAAATTATAATCCTGGTACCTTTGACAACTAGTTACTACAATCTCGGTTCCTTTCCACGAATGTGACCTACCGAGTTTGTAATAACATACGTATCACGAAGAGTGCCACATGTAGATCGCTCTGCTTACCCTTTCGGAGCACCGGAGACCACCCCAAGTTTTTTGTGGGGTTCGTTTTGCTTAGGCTTAATTTTTCGCTGTTGTGTCTTGTGTACTATTATCCTTCGGTTTGTTTTTTTTTTTTTTCTCTTTAAGCCATTATGTTGTCAGTTTATTTTCGATCTATGATTTTGAATGTCCTTCTGGTATCTTTCAATCCTCTTTCAGTCAAGACTGGTTTTAATTATGTTTGTCAACTACAATACTGAACTAGTTATCACCATGCACAAAATGTTAAAAATCTGTTCGGTCAAGTCAAGGAAGATCACAATGCGATTTAAAGATACAGATGCTATTGGAAGTAATTTATAATATCGGGTAGTTCTTTTCGAAATATGCAGTTAAAATCATTGTTTCTTCAAAGCTTTTGTACTGACAAGACACACTTTGATGTTATTTATAAGGGGGTAAATTCAATATACAAAAACGATTTAACTTTTCAGATGTTTCATAGCTTGTGCTTATCCCAACTAAGAAACCGTGGAAACTTACCTCCGTTATGGTATGCTCATTTGTCCTTTAAGACTAGCAAAGCAACGTCAGCACTGTTTCGGAGTTAAGTCTTTATTCATCTACCAAATTGAAAACGTATTTCCAGTGTTTGATTTCAAACGTCACTGAAGTACGGATATAATTCATTAACTTTAAGTTAGCATCTTACAATTCATTCTATAATTGTGCTTTTCACAAACTGGTTTAATATATTTGTTTTATAGTTTCTCCAAACTATATTATGATGACGGTTTTGGAGATGGAAAAAGTCAAAATAAAAGTAGCAACATTAAATGATCAAAAACTGTCATACAAGGAAAGGTTTAATTAGCTTTAAAACCAGCTTTAATCTACCGTTTTCTACATAAGAAAATGGTTGTATCAAACCAGGAATATGACAAATGGTTATCCATTCGTTTGATGTGTTTAGGCTTTTGATTTTGTCATTTCCCTAGGGAATTTCCGTTTAAATTTTTCCTCGGAGATGGTATTTTTGTTATTTTACAATTCAAAATTCAAACAAATGGAAAACAGCTGCAAAACAACAGTTGTATTCCTTACAGGCATTTCCTAATTAGAAAAAATATAGAGGACAGTATTACATTTAAAGCATTAAAGGTCGGTGATGTAAGCATCAGGAAGCAGTCAACACTTTTTAGAGCGTTTAAAGTGAAGGAAACAGTTCACGCAGAGTGAATGTGACTGAAGCCTTACTCGACTGCTTGCTGATGTATAAGTTACGTCAACGACCTTTAATGCTTGGTACATAAAATGTTACTTATACATTATATATACCTGACAAACTCGAACAGATACAAGATTGTGGTAATGAAAATAAAATTCTTTTTCAAATATTTATTTTTAGAAAATTCAATGCTCGTCGAGTGTAAATAAAATTACACAGCAGTTATAAAACAAGTAATTACCTTTTATTGGGATAAAATGACTTAAATAATACAAACGAAACAATAAAAAAAATTGGGTGTAAAATAAAAGGAACTAACTGATTTTTTTTAAGTTCATCACATTATTGGAATGATACCGTATACTAAGTGTATATAGAAACGTAACATGTCGTTTTCCAAACTATTTTGAACATGTTTTCATAAAAATACACAAATGTTCTTTCGATGCATTTTCATATATTTGGCTGCCAGTTACTGTATCCGTTTGGTCTTTTATCGACGAGTTTAGTTAGGAGCATCGGTGGCCGAGCGGTCTTCGTTGACCATCTACTTTATCACTAGCCTGTTATTGTAATCTTTATAAATTCTGACAAAATAGAAAAGCTATTGATATTGCTGCAAATATATTCTGAATGAATATTTTAAGAAGTATTCATAATCTCATAACGATTGGTCAGTATCCAAACACAATCCTTCAGGTAAAGATTTATTAAGTGCAAATACATGTAGATGCTACGTTTCTTATGGCACTCAGTATAAAAACGAGATGACATTTTCGAACTACTACGATCCCGACAAACTAATCAATTATGTGTATGGTATATGTTGTAATGATTTGAATTTTTTGTTGTAGTGTTATGGTGTTATGTGTAATGATGGTCACATCGTGTCGCTCATGTATGTACACACACGAAATTAAAGTCTAATATTCGGTTGGTCACAATTGAGAAAAAGAGAACGGATTGTGGTAACGATAATTTAAACAAATGTTTCGCCATCTATGAAGAGATATTCCATTACGGCCACCAAACTCGCATCCTAAACTTTTTCAAAAGGAATAATTTCAGCTTCACAACTTAATTTAAAAGCTTTGTTGTATAAAACATCAACCATCTATCAAGGAAATCCCTATAGGAAATGCTAGCTGCTGGATATCCTATCAACTGAGAAATATAAAATCCATAATTATATATCTACTATGTCAAAATATAATTTTCCCAAAAAACATACAATAAACTAATCATAGTTACCAGGATCATAATTTTGTATAACTTTAGCCTCAGATTCATTCTTGAACATTCCTATGATTTTAATACTCGCCCAATTTGAGATCCCTTCTGGTGCTCGTTTTCATAGTTTGATTTCCCTTAATAGAGTTGTTGGTGAGTGGACCTTGTAAAATCATCTTACAATCTATAAGGCCAAACATAATTGATTTCCGTAAATAAGACCTTGATGCTGTAAATGAACATCTTTCGTTTGCAGTAAAAATGGAAATTTATTATCAAGTTAGTTTAAATCAATGTTAAACTATGATGAGTTTATTTACAACCACTGGGTCGATGCCACTGCTGGTGGAGATTTATTTCCCCGAGGGTATCACAAGCCCAGTAGTCAGCACTTTTTGTGCTGACATGAATTATCATTGATATGGCTATATTTATAAATTTACTGTTAACAAAATATTGAATTTTTTGAAATACTAAGGCTTTTCTACCTCTGGCATAGATTACCTTAGCTGTATTTGGCAAAACTTTTAGGAATTTTGGTCCTCAATGCTCTTCAAATTCGTACTTTATTTGGCCTTTTTAACTTTTTTGGATTCGAGCGTCACTGATGAGTCCTTTGTGGACGACGCGCGTCGGGCGTATATATCAAATTTAGTCCTGGTATCTATGATGAGTTTATTTACAACTACTGGGTCGATGCCACTGCTGGTGGAGATTTATTTCCCCGAGGGTATCACAAGCCCAGTAGTCAGCACTTTTTATGCTTGCTGACTAGAATTGTCATTGATATGGTTATATTTATAAATTTACTGTTTACAAAATATTGATTTTTTTGAAATACTAAGGCTTTTCTACCTCAGGCATAGATTACCTTAGCTGTATTTGGCAAAACTTTTAGGAATTTTGGTCCTCAATGCTCTTCAACTTCGTACTTTATTTGGCCTTTTTAACTTTTTTGGATTCGAGCGTCATTTATGAGTCTTTTGTAGACGAAACGCACGTCTGGCGTATATATTAAATTTAGTCCTGGTATCTATGATGAGTTTTTTAAACCTAAAACCTAAACAAATATAAATGAAATATCGTTTATTCTATTCAGAATCATCTATACATCCGATTTTAATTTTGCTGAAGCTCTAAATTCCATTGTCATCAAAATGTATTATGTACGATGAACTGTTAAGGTATTTAATAAAATTTTAGTGATCCGTTGCTATTATGTAATCAATTTTGTATATGCATATTGCTTAATGTTTATAACTTTCCTTTTTTGAGGGATAATCAGCTGACTAGTATTACACTGTTATTGAAATTTCTATGCTTGAATTTAATCTTACTGACATTTTTTTACCGTCTTATTTTTGCTATACATATAGCCCATTACTTGATATTATGATTTACTCTAATGTGTGTTAATTTAAACAAAACATTGAGGAGAGAAATAAAACCGATAAGATTTGAAGTAAATGAATGGAAGAGATGTTCAGCTTGATAATGTGGCTCATGTTTATAGTGATAATCTGGTCTTATATACTATAATAGATTTTTAGCTAGTTCTTGCAGTATCTGGTACAAAAAGTGTTTGACGTAATTTATTCTAGAATATGATAACCCCGGGCTAGTTAAAACAATGAGATGTGGCTACATTGACTGCTTGTCTTGGTGATGTATCTATATGCAGTCAAGTATGGTATATGAGAGAGCGTAGACAACATTGTTGTAGAAATCCATCCATCTTGCATGTTAAACTACCACTTCCTTGGTGTATACACTCAATTAACCCGTTTCAAAGCTTCATTTAACACACCTTTGTTGTACCTTTGCTTTTCAGTGTTAAAAAAGCAAGACTATATTGATAATTATAGTCTTTGGAAGCACTGACCATATAAAAAAAACTGTCATTTGTACGTAAAACAATAGACCGTGAAAGTAAACCATTATCAATCAAAGAACGGTCTTCAACACGGAGCCTTGGCTCACACCAAACATCGAGCCATAAAGACCCCAAAAACGTATATACATGAATAACAAATGTATATTGTCTAAACATATCAACAATCAGCATTCAATCTATTTAAGCGTGGATCAGTTTGTGAAAATACTTAAACACACTAATTAATACATTAAAAAGGTCTATTAGGTTTTTAATAGAAATACGCAATATTTCGCAAAACAAATTAGCTTCATCAGGCGTGTTCATCTCTCAAGGTGAAATCGGATGCATGACAAAAAAACTATTTTTGTAGCTTAATCTATACAAGATTTGAGGAAAAGTGTAACATATTGATTGATGTTGCATAAAATATGTTTGTAGCTACAACTACATGAAATTAGAATAAAAGTTTAACACATTAATAGATGTTCGATTAATTGTATGAATTTCTATAAATTAATTTGTATAATTTCAAGATAATTATGGTTTTGATTTGCTTTTAAATCTTTTTTCGTTTCTCTCATTGAGTCCATCAGGTTCAAGAGTTCGTAACTGGTGCATCCAAAATCTGTCTCTCTTTTGTCTTCCTTGTGTATCCCAATTTTGATTTTTCTCAATGATTTGAAATGTGACGTTTTCAAAATCATGTCCTGCTCTTAAAAGGTGTCTTGTAATTGGGCAGTTTCTTTCTTTTGTATAAAATGACCGATGGTTATTTAGTTGGATGTTAAATGGTTTTTCTGTTTCACCAACATATTGTAATTTGCAAGTTCCACACGTTAGAACATAAATCCAATTTTGCGTTTTGCAATTTGATATTATAAATATGTTGTATGTTTTCTTTGATTTTTTTATTATACTATATGTATATATGTTACAAAGAAATTTTAGTAAATTGAATATATATCGAAGAATATAAAAACCAACCTGCTAATACAGCCAATTATAAATATACTTCAAAAGTAAGCTCTCGTTTGAGGATTGTGTAAGGTTGATTAGATCCAAACAAGTTACCTTTTTTGCAATACAATGGAGATATTTTATTTGTGAAATTATTTTTTTTTTATAATGAGTTTTCTTTATTGTAACAAATAGACTAGCACAACATGTATGAACAAAGGTATACAGAATGGCATTTTCACACAAACGAAGTATTAAATAATAAAACAACAATTAAATATATAATTATGATGGTGCAATAATAGGTTGAAAATAAATAAATATCTTTAACATTGGAATCTTATTTGTTCTTGCAATATACATAAGTGGTGCTTCAATCAAAATTTATCGTTTACTATTTATTTTATTATACGGGCCCAGGGACTCCAGTATAATATGTTATGTTCCTCTACAAAGAGGTTTTTAAATGAAATGTATTTTTTCTAAGTTCAAGTGTTCCTTTAAATAGTGTTTTAAAGCATTTAAATTTGGCAAAACTTTTTGTAGTTTTGTTCGGTAAATATAGTATTTTGAAAGTAGAATAATCTTATTTTTAACAAAATTCAATTTAACATTTTCGTAGATACCAAATGAAATAATCATAATATTCAAAGGCAGTTCAATATTTGTCATTTCAAAAATCCAGATGTTTAGTGCATGCCAGAGACTGGCGACTATCGGACAGCTCCAAAATAAATGTTCTATGGTCTTTGGTTCTTCTTTACAAAATGTACACATGTTGTTACTATTTATTTTCATCTTGTAAAGTAGTGAATTAGTTCCCAAAATTCTATGGATAATTCTATATTGCTGTAAATCGATATTAAGAGAACAAGTACAAATCCTGAATGTTTGCTGATGACACTCGGCTTTTAAATAAAAATAAGAAATCAGTAAAACAATCGTTCGATGTCCTAACGCTATATGAAAAAGCTTCGGGATCTAAAATTAATTTTGACTGAACAAAAGATATACTTATAGGATCTCTTAAAAGGGAAAATCTATTATTTAATAAAATTAAATGGATAACAGGTAATGTAAAATCCCTGGGAGTAAATCATTATAACAGTAGTCATTGACAACAAGATAGCACTCTTTTGTAGTTTTGTGATAACTAGCCGCACAGCACACTCCATTTGAAAGACAGTTCGATGCACAAGCGACAAAGCTTTTTACCAAGATCTTAGTCGTCGGTAAAGATACAAATTTGGTATTTATCTCTATCTGGTAAATTTGTTGCCTGAGTTCCAATGAATATAAAATAGTACATAAACATTTTGTTAATATTACACATATAACTATCTTGTCCATCTTTCAATGTCTTGGCATATTTGATTTTAATTTGCTTCGCTAAATAAATTTCAATAAAATTAAGATAAAACGAAACGATTGGCGGATTATGAAATCCTATATATTTTCTTGCAAAACAGGTGTAGGTTTTCTGCCAGTTATCAGATTTTATATGCAAATTAGTCTAATAAAATGATATATAACGATTGATTTTAATTAACGATGGCAACATTGTTTGATTCGAGAGACTTGGTGGGTATTATGAAGACAAAACGGATGTCTTGTATAACAGATTAAATGCCTTTGATTAGCCTGTTGGAACTGATTGCACCACTTTAATAGCAGATTTATGAATATAAAAAGGAGATATGGTATGATTGATAATGGGACAATTATCCATCAAAGTGCAAACGAATAGGTTTTTAGCAGTTAGGTGCAACCGTACGGCTTGCAACAATGAGGATAAAAACCATACCATCATTAAAAAAAAAAAAAAAACTATTCATCTGAGAAAATAACAACCTTACGAATAACAAAATAAAATTTTGAAAAATATATATATATAACATTCATAATATAACAGTCAAGAGGTGACGTATTCCCTGATATGACTATTATATCAAGGGTGGATTTGCATTGCTGTACGTGTCTAGGTATCTTATACATCCAACAGTCATGTATTTATTTTAACCGTTTATGTTATGATTTCGGTTGGCTAATGTGTTATGTCTTATCGTTTGTTGTTCTAACAATCATAAAATAAAATTTCAATACCGTCAATGTCATGATGATTGTTTGGGCTGGTATTGTGAAAATAATTGTATGAATTTCACGATTACAAATTCGTTAAATAAGTGCGACACTGTTTGTTATGTCCTGTGCTGTCTGTCGGTAATGGAAGATGCTGTTTTCATGTTGTGTCGACTGTTTGTTTGAGTATTTCTCTGTGATGAGAGTTCCTGTGTGTGTTTGTGCTGCGTTTCTGTCTCGTATTGTTTTCATTATAGCGATATGTATGGGACGGGGACATACAGGTGTCGTCAACTAGCGATATGTATGGGACAGGGACATACAGGTGTCGTCAACTAGCGATATGTATGGGACAGGGACATACAGGTGTCGTCAACTAGCGATATGTATGGGACAGGGACATACAGGTGTCTCGTATTGTTTTCATTATAGCGATATGTATGGGACAGGGACATACAGGTGTCGTCATTATAGCGATATGTATGGGTCAGGGACATACAGGTGTCATCAACTAGCGATATATCTGGGTCAGGGACATACAGGTGTCGTCAACTAGCGATATGTATGGGTCAGGGACATACAGGTGTCGTCAACTAGCGATATTTATGGGACAGGGACATACAGGTGTCGTCATTATAGCGATATGTATGGGTCAGGGACATACAGGTGTCGTCAACTAGCGATATGTATGTGACAGGGACATACAGGTGTCGTCAACTAGTGATATGTATAGGTCAGGGACATACAGGTGTCGTCAACTAGCGATATGTATGGGACAGGGACATACAGGTGTCGTCATTATAGCGATATGTATGGGACAGGGACATACAGGTGTCGTCAACTAGCGATATGTATGGGACAGGGACATACAGGTGTCGTCACCCTTTTCAGACATTTGACAAAAATATCCATCTTATGCCTACAACTAAAATACAATTAGTGTTGTTTTAACAATTATTAATAACAAAATAAACTATTTGCAAAATTGTGTTGTAGAAAAATTTAAATTGATAAAAAATTTATGTTGTAAATTACAAAATAAATATTCTAAAAATGCAAGAAAGATAATTATGCCAAGGATCACACTTAATTCAATTTCTAATATCAATTAAAGTCGTTACTAAACGGATATGATTTTTACGCCAAAAACAAATGTTGTGTGCTTTTTATGACATTATTAACCTGTCAGTACGTACCTATGTTATAAGATATCTGATGTGTTGCAATAATTTCAAAAGGGTATGGTTTTTCGACTATTTGCAGTGAGATAATGCGAGTTTAGTGTGTTTTTTTAATAGTTCGTTCCGATGTCTGTTGCATTGTTGTTTGTTGCACTTCTGTGTTTTATTATATCGTTGTTTTCTTCTTATAGTTGAAGTGTTTCCCGAAGTGTTAGTTTGTAACACGGATTTGATTTCCTCAATCAATTTATGACTTTTGAACAGCGGAATACTACTGTTGCCTTTATTTAATTATATTCGATCTTTTATTCATTTTAGCCAAAGTGTTGTATTTTCTTATAAAACAAACTTTTTAGTTACTTACTATGTACCCTTGTCTTTTTAAAATATAATCAAATTTCAACACTTGTCCTCATAAACAAAAGTTGCATTTTTATCCACACATTTTCTCTCACATATCTTTGGTGGAATGCTCTTCAGATGAATTTAGATGTCAGTAGGCATGTTACAATACTGATGCATATTTTGTTATCATCAAAGAGATTTCGGTTGATTAATATCTTCTTACTCTTTTAGTCTTTTTCCAACATGATAGGCAAAAAATAGTAAAAAATGGACTCAATGTCATGACCGAAGAATCCAACACAAACCACCACATGGATATACATAACAAACCTGGAAAACTAAACACTAAGCATCACTTACCCCACCAAAAATCCTCAGGTGATCAATTGTGCTCTGGAAGGTAAGCCGATCCACCTCGACATGTTGCACCAATCTTATGGCTCATTTAATTATTAACCTGGTTATAAGTCTTATTAGACAATAACAATCAAAACAAAGATTAACAAAGTTAACAAAGACTCTCAAAACCAAAAGACATTTACATCAGTAAACAGTTATAAATAATAAATAAGAAACAACACGAACTCCACTAAAAACCGGGAGTGAAATCAGGTGCTCCGGAAGGGTAAGCATTTCCTGCACCGTATACGGCACCCGTCGTGTTATTTCTTTGTTCTGCGGTAATGATGGGATGTTATTATGACTGAGGGAGAATATCAGATATGATTTCTGACACTTTTGTCAAAATGGCCAATCAGCTCATGATGGCGAGTGTTAAATTTCTTGAGTGATGACCTTAATTTGATTGATTCATAGCCCTGTCATAGATATGTCGCATTCGGGAAAAAAGGGAGAAATTTGGTTACGACAATTTGAACATATCTGTGGCATTTATAACATAGATATTTCATAACGATCAACAACCTCGTGGAGTCGCCGGGAAGTTTTTGATAGCCCAGAATAACTTCAACTCCATAACTTTGAACAAAAGCTGTATTGTCAGCATCAACTTTTTTCCCTTATAACACATGATATAAAATGCAGCTCCTGAATATATTATCAACTGGGAATAATACATTCCATGGTTATTTGTTTACCACTTCGGAGTACAACCTCGCCAAAAATCTTTAAGCCTACTGAAGACTCGCATTAATTTTTGAACATTCCTATGACTTACATGTGTAATACCCGCTTATTTCGATTTTTCCGTTGGATAATAGTTTGGACAGGTGAATTTCTCGAAACAGTCTACACGACCGGAAGTCCTCTTTGGATTGATTAAGCCAAACAATAGATGTCCATAGATAATAGTTGCCGCTTTTTTTGTACATCATCCGTTTGCACTTTTAATGTGAATTTTATTCGAAGGTATTTGACACATCAGCGATGCTGGTACGTAGTACGAATATATTGTAGTGATTCAGGTTGGTCTTCCTAATTTGTTACCCATAAATATACTATCGATATGAAGCTGACTTGTGTACAGCGAAACATTCGATGCGTAATAATTTCATTTACAAAAAAAACCGGGATCAATGAACTCGTTTCAAGTAAAATTCAGTCTGAATAATGAATATCAGTAGAAAATACATCTTTACTCGATATGTCACAGTTTGAAGTCGCGAAAAGAACATTTCACGTTAGCAACGTCATTACTCCCTTGTAACAGTATCGTATGCCCTTAAAAGCTCAGGATATAAATCGAACCCACATTGCGAGCCAAATCCACGATTGTATATGAAAAGGGGTCATTAAACCTCATAAACGTAATTTTGGAGACGTTCCATTGTTGTAAAGGGATTAAAAAGGGCGTATGTATTTTATAATCACAAATACAATGTATTTATAAATATCTCAACTTGCAAATAGAGGCAGACGATGCCAAGGGGACATAAACCGAGATAAATTGATAACGCCATGACAATCAATAACGCAAAAATAAAAGTCCACATAGCACTTCATAGAAAAGTTAGAACTTAGTAACCCGAATTTCTACCATCCATTTGTTTGAGGTGTTTGAGCTTTTGATTTTGTCATTTGATTACGGACTTTCCGTTTTGAATTTTCCTCGTAGCTCAGTGTATTTGTGATTTTACTTTTTATAGCATATCCTTAAAAATGATTCCACACTCGAAGGGTGAGGAGATGACGATCTTTGTGGCATTAAATATTTTTTTCTAGATTTGCTTTAATAGAAATACGTTACTATACGTTTTTTATCTCATAGTTTTTTTACAATTCAAAGTTCTGTTTGATGATTTAAGACGTGTTTAGTTTGTCTTTTTTGTTAGTTTGTATGTTTGTAGGTACATTAAAAATTGTTGAGAAAGAAGCATCGACAACAAGATTTTAATTCACATACTCAGAATAAATCAATGTTTGACATAACACATAATGAAACTATACATAGATTATCGTGTAAACCTCTGCAAATCTGGTTTTAATTTTGTATTGATATTAAGATGATGTACCAAATGCATTTGTCGTAAATTATATGTATGATTTATTAATCTAATATTCAAAAAATCTTAAATTGATCCGTTTCTTCAAATGATGTTCAAATGTTGAAATGTACATTATATAATGCTGATAAATGTTTTCCCTTTTCAATGAGAATCAGCTAACTAGTAATAATTTCCGAGTTTGAATTTTATTATTACAGACTATCAGTACGATATTTTTTGGCTAATTTATTTAGCACATTTATTTTATTTGATTATTCAGAACGGAAAATCCTTTATCAAAGGCAAAATAAATCCAATCGAGCACGTCAAATGAATGAAAAATATTTGTCATTCCTGATTTGGTAAATGCATTAATCTTGATTAAGAAAATATTGAGAGAAATTAAAGAGTTGTTGATGAACAATTTGAAAAGGTATTTAATATATAAATGTATCAAATGTTGTAAGTAGTTAAATCATTATATGTACCATAATTGATTCTTTGCCAATTCTCGCTGTATCCGGAACAGATTATGTATGCCATAGTTTTCTCTCAACATCAATACCTCAAGGTAGTCGAAACAGAAAAATGAGGTGGCATTGACTGCTATTGTCTCGATTATTTGTTGTTTAGGATTTATATGTATGCAGTCGAGTATGGTATATGGGAGAGCGTCAGATCTAAGTTAAATTGTGGTTCGAATTCATTCTACTTACAAAAATAAGAAGATGTGGTGTGATAGCCAATAAGAAAACTCTCAACAAGAAAAAAAATGACACAGAAAGAAACAAATATAGGTTACAGTACGGCAATCAGTAATGAGCAAAGGCCATGCTGCAAAGTCACATAAAAAACTAACGGCATTATTTAAAAGGTTTCTTGAATTAGAGGCTGAAAGGTCGCAGCAGTCCATTCCATTATTCAAAATAAGCTATGTCTTTTAATAGTCACATGCATTTCGATATTTAGGTCATTCGTTTCTCCTCTAAAAGGCGACGAGGAACACACTGACTACATACCTTTTGCTCCTCTATTAATAAGCTTTCGAATGAGGTATAAGGTATAAGTGTAAATAGGGGTTGAAGGGTCGCAGCAGCCATTCTATTATTCAAATTATCCGATTCATTATTAAAAATTGGCTATTTCTTAATTTTCACGCGTATTTTGGCATTTTGGTCCTCCGTATCCCCTCTAATGGTCATTGCTGTACAATTAGCATGTCATATCTATAATCAAGGGATGAGGAATAGCAAAGGTCCAGTGAAAATAATAAAAGACAACGTGCAGTTTTTGAGGTTTTTTTTATATTTATGGTATTCAGGTCGTCCATACATTAAACCAAGAAACTTCTGTTAAAAATAGTTAGGAAATCCCTCTAGTTATTCCTCCGAAACTAGATAAATAAACAAAGTTAAAAATTTCAAAGAGTGTTTTGATTTTTTTGTCTGATATTAATTTGAATTATACATACATTTTTGTACTACGTTTTGGCAATTTCTAGCATTTTTAATCTAACTTCTAAACTTCCATTCCACCTTAAAGAAGATTTTCATCTATCTTTTTTTAAGTTTTGTCATATATTATAGAAAATTATAATAGATTAAGATACACTTTAAATCACAAAAATGATCAGCAAGTTAAGATCTACTAACAAATCAAATGGTGTCGACAAAGTTGAGTAGACTGTGAATCTTCATAGAAATAATTGCACTTAAATGAGGATTTTTTTTATCCTCTTTTGTGTTTTGAGCAAAACTAAACAAGATAGAAGGAATCTAAACAGCACATGATCAGCAATACAAGATCAACAAAACAGATTTTGTCATGAATTATTTTCTTGTGTACAATGTTGGAGAGTGTCCTTTGTTGAATATGCACATAGACCCAGGAGATCACAAAGGCTATTTAGAGCCTCTAGTGTATTATTATTAGAACTATGCATAGTTGGTCAAAAATGACTGTTAAGACTAATGTCGAATACTTTTCGCTTGATAGATTTTTGGAACATATGTGAGAGACAAGGGTTATTTGAACGGACGTAATTCGAGTTCGAACGTTTTCTAACTCACGTATGACTTTTTTCTTGCTTTTACTTTCGACATGTTAAGTTTAGCTTATGTCATGAATGTCACGCCCTTATGTAAAAACACTTCAATAAACAGCAGACTATATGCCAGGTCTTTCTAACAACTAATGACTAACAATTTGGGATGTAATTTAAGGAGGCTTTTCCAAGGATGCAATTGCTTGTAGACTGTATAATTATTTACCCTCTACAGTATACCAAATAGTCCACAAATCCTCAAAAGGGACCTTTTAATGATAGGCCATGTCAAGGGAGATATAAAGCAACAAACGTCCAGCAGGATCGATGTATTTGTCTTAAACATCTCCGACATTGATTCCGCGTGGCTTTCAAATTGACACGAGTATACATTGGTGTTCATGTAAAACCTTTGGGGCTATATCAGTTTCATGGAAATTAACAAAGAGCATGACAACCTTTCCTTGGTGATGTTTTAATGGCTGTCCGGCGTATTAAAAAATATCTGTTAACCAATAAAATAAAATATCTTATGTGTACCAAAAGCCGTCAGCGATGGTCACACAGACAATTTGTTACCTTCGTGGACCAAAGTCAGACTTTTCGGGGGATCCTATTAAGCATCTAGTGGTGTCACTACATGTACCATGTGCTGTAGAGATTTCGTTGCACAACATGACAGAAACATTCTTTGTTAGGATTCAATGTTGATAATTCGACATTGGATGTTTCATATACCCATTGTAGCCGAAAATGGTAATGAAACACTTTTGTTTGATATCGATCTATTGTTTGAATTGTAAATTTTCATATCCATTTTTTTTTTTTTTTTTTTTTTTTTTTTATAGATTATCATTTTGAATATAGATTTTGATTTTGAAAAAGCAAGTGTTGGACTCACTCTTTTATTGGCACTTATTTCATGTTAGCTGTCATTCTTTAAATGTACTTATCTGAGACCAGGAGTGCATTCCAGCGGCTTTCTTTCGTTTACTTTTGCGTACATTTTATACAGACCAGTATTTTTTTTGTAATTGTTTCACCAATCTTTGCTGCATGTAACATCTAGAACACTCAGAACAGCGAAACAAAATTTAGATTTCAGAAATAAATAGCATTTAGCCATCAACGAATAGCTTTTCAAGAGATGGTTTCGTTAAAGTATAAATCCATTATTGTTGTGCAATTTTAAGTCTTGGCAATCATACCACATCTTCTTTTTTATATCAACGACCAAAAAAAAAGATAAACAGCACATTACGTAAAGCATTAAATATTACCTATAGTATTTTATAACCTTCATTGGTGGTAGTTCATATATATTTCTGCTGTTATTTTTGGATATAAGTTATTGTCCTGAATAAACATCTTTATGCGTTTGTGTGTTTTTCCGCATGCGTTTCAGTTTTTATCATGAAAATTTCTTCTATTAACCAAGACAAAACTTTTAATTCGGCCGTTATATATGTTTTCGCCAGAAATCCATGCTAAACTAAAAACTAGCCAAGGAATTTGTTTTTGTCCCGGCTGATATAGACGCTTATAATATTGTTTGACGTAAATTTTACAATGAGGTTCTGCAAAAGGAAATCACGAATTCACCACCATTCCAACTGACTTCATTTTCAGAAAACGACATCTGTAACAAACACAAACTTTTAGCTACATAACAACCAAATACAATGAAAGTCCCAACTATGTACTGGCTTCCAAAGCTACACAAAACACATTACAAGTATATATTTATTTCATCTTCAAGCCATTGTTGCATTTCTAAATTGTCTATTCTACTTACAGATACACTTGGTACAATCAAAAACCTGATAATAAATTGTTCAAATAAGGCCTTTGTAAATAGTGGAATTAATTACTTTTGGAGTGTCAAAAGCTCGTTGGAAGTACTTGATAAATTACATGCATATATTGGTGATTTTGAATCTGTTCAAAGTTATGATTTTTCTACCCTATATACCACTTTGCCTCATATTCATATTAAGAAAAAAAATCACATCCCTAAATAATTGGGCATTTAAAAAGTCAGAATGCCAATACATACTAGTATGTTCAAACTCTTTTCGGTCATTTTTTAGTAGCAACAAACAAATGAACTATGTCAATTGAACATGCTTTGATACTATATTTGCGCTTGAATTTTTACTTGATAACATTTTTGTTCGCTTTGGAGATTCCCTATATCGTCCAGTTATTGGAATTCCAATGGGGACTAACTGTGCACCACTTATTGCGGACCTGTTTTTGTATTGTTACGAGTTACTAACTATGACTAAAATCAGCAAATACCCATCGAAACAACATTTGATCCAAAAAATTTACAATCCTTTTAGATTTTTGGATGATATATTGGCTCTCAATAATGACGACTTCAGTATGTATACTAAAGAAATGTATCCTGTTGAACTTACTTTAAATATAGCTTATACTAACAATTACCAATGTCCTTTCCTCGATCGTGATATCTATATCATTAACGGGAAGCTTAATACAAAAACTGATGATAAAAGAGAGGAATTTTCATTTTCTGTCGTTATTTATTCATATTTAGATGGCTACGTTCCCTTGTCACCATCTTATGGTGTTTATATATCTCAACTTGCACGATTCGCTCGTGTATGAAACGACGTATTAGATTTTAGCGAGAGAAATTTATGTATTACTGAAAAATTATTACACCAGGGTTTTCGATATCACAAACTAGTCAAAACATTTACTAAATTTATTATCGGTACAAGGAAATAATTCGTAAATATAACTCAACATGCAGATATCTTATACGTTCAGGTATTTCAAATCCAATGTTTTATGGTAATATTCTTTACAAAGCACAAACATGTCAGTATTCACCTCAAAAGCTAACAAAACCTTTAAACAGACTTATTAAGAAGGGATATAGTTACGATACTGTTGTCAAGTCATTAAAGATTGCATATTTTGGCTTTAATATTGATTCACTTATAGGGTCTTTGCATCGGATTTAAACACATTTATTCTAAAACCAGTTGTTGGCATATTCTTCTCATAAGTTTCATTATGGTATAATACTAAACCCCTAACAGGAGGGATTGTACCTGATATTCATATGATGAAGACATAATCTTTCAATCAGTTTAATTGAGGTCTGGAGCTGGTATGTCAGTAACTGCTAGTAGTCTGTTGTTATTTATGTATAATTGTCATTTTATTTATTTAATGAATGGCTATTATTTATTTTGAATTTATTGACCCATAAAATTAATTTTTGACTCTTCACTCTTCGCGGATTATGTAAAATGTGAAGAGTCAAAAATTAATTTTATGGGTCAATAAATTCAAAATAAATTATTGCCAATCATTATAAATAAATTTCTATCAAAAATAAGGCTCAAAGAACTTTTTATATTCTCTATATTAACAATAACAACGTACACACATGTTGGCGTATGAATACACAACGTCAGAGTGGGCGTGTCGCCATAAAAATTGACAACATTGAAAATAAAACTAATACTTTTATCCAATCACAAGACAGTAAATACACCAAAGTTATTTAAATTCTTTTCTTTCATATTCTGACATCGGACTCGGACATCTTAAACTGAGTTTTACTGTGCGTATTGTTGTGCGTTTGTTTTCTACATTGGTTAGAGGTATAGGGGTAGGGTTGAGATCTAAAAAAAACATGTTTAACCCCGCCGCAATTGTGCGCCTGTCCCAAGTCAGGAGCCCCTGGTCTTTGTTAGTCTGGTATGCTTTTTAATTTTAGTTTCTTTTGTATAATTCAGAGTTTAGTATGACGTCCATTATCACTGAACTAGTATGCATATTTGTTGATGGGGCCAGCTGAAAGACGCCTCCGGGTGCCGGAGTTTCTCGCTACATTTGAAGACCCATTGGTGGCCTTCGGCTGTTGTCTGCTCTATGGTCGGGTTTAGTATGACGTCCATTATCACTGAACTAGTATGCATATTTGTTGATGGGGCCAGCTGAAAGACGCCTCCGGGTGCCGGAGTTTCTCGCTACATTTGAAGACCCATTGGTGGCCTTCGGCTGTTGTCTGCTCTATGGTCGGGTTGTTGTCGCTTTGACTCATTCCCAATTTCCATTCTCAATTTTATTTATTATCTAATAGCAACACATTTAATCATTATATTATTATCAAACATCACATAAAAATTGTGTAGTAGTTTTTAAGTAAACAAGTTAGTCAAGTGGTTTAAACGAGTTAGTTAAGTCGTTAAAACAAGTTAGCTGTGTTGTTAATTAAGTCGTTATAACAAGTAAGCTTACTCGTTATAACGACTTTAAAATAAAACTTCAATCAAATGAAAACTATAAAATGCTAATTTATCTTAAAATTAAAATATCAGGGGCAGCAACCCCAAAACGCGTTGTCTAATGTAACTGAAAAATCTCGGGCATATAGATTATGACTTGATGAATATTTTTATCCCAGAACTAAATGCTTTAGTTGTAGAGATATAAGCTAAAATCTACAATTTACCACAATGTTCTATTTTTAGACATGGCGGCCATCTTGATTTTTTGGGCGGGGTCATCGGATACCCTAAAAAAAACTACATACCCTAATGATGATTGTGGCCATATTTGCTTTAATTTTGCCATTAGTTTCAGATTTTCTGAAAGATATCGACGACGACGGTTGCCAAGTGATGAAAAAAGCTCACTTAACCCTCTGGTCCAGGTGAGCTAAAAAAGCAAAACGGACAAAAAGCAACGGACAAAAAGCAAAAGTGTCGGACAAAAAGCAAAATTATCGGACAAAAAGCGAAACGGACAAAAAGCAACGGACAAAAAGCAAAAGTATCGGACAAAAAGCGAAAATATCGGACAAAAAGCAAAACGGACAGAAAGCAACGGACAAAAAACAAAAGTGTCGGACAAAAAGCAAAATTATCGGACAAAAAGCAAAAGCGGATATATTTTCCGTATACGAGATAAAGTGTCACGAAAAATCGTTAACGAACCAGTTACTTCATCTTGCATGACAGAGAGACTCAAATTACATTTAAATGTGTTAATTTATATACGAAGGGGAAACTTCCCATAGCAGTAGGAGAGGAAGTGCAATTACATTGCGTATGCTAGGTGTTAAGGATGAAGGGATAAATCATCACGTAGGGTGGGGCACAAAAAACATGGTTGATCATTATGCCAATGTAGGGAAATTGATAAGTCCTAAAGGACCGGCCTCAATTTTGTCGCAGGCTGCGGAAAATTTAGGGAAAGGAAGTTCTTCTTTTGATAAAGTTTCAAATCAATATACTGGTTTGAGCAAATTGAAAAGTTTCAGTTTCAATTAGTTATGATTGTGTTGAACAAAAGAAAAATAAAGTCTTCTTCTAACATGGGAAAGCTTCTTTTTTATAAGTATTGGATATGTTTTATGGTAATAGTTGTTGAATAAAGAGGTTGGAACATTGCATAAGGTTTTGTATGTAGCCAGTCAGTCATGTCAAATCATTTCAATGAGACCCGTTTATACATCGTTGGTTTGTTGAATCCAATATCTTATATATGAGAGGAACCGTTGTGAACTTGTAATATTCCACTATATCAAACACCTTACCTGTGGTATATAAAAGCTATTACACGTATATAAACTATATTCACCACCTTACCCGTGGTATATAAAGGCTATTACACATATATAAATATAGATTCCTACACTGCAACAAGTGTAGTACGATATTTCTCCACTCGAGACAGTTAAATTTTATTATTTAAAGCGCGAGGCTTGCCGAGCTCTTTAAATAACTAAAATTATACTGTCGAGAGTGGAGAAATATCGTAATACACGAGTTATAGTGTAGGAATCTGTTTCTCTAATGATTTTTATCCTTCTTTTTCAAAGATTTTCAGAAATTTTTGTGTTGTTTATATGCGACGTCATCAAGCATGGTCGCCTTTTTTCATGACGTCACAATAGGAAAATTCAGAAGAAAACAAAATATTTAGACGTCATAATCAAATTTCGACTAGTCATTTGCCGAGAACAGATTTTCACTAGTGAGGAGAAATATTTTTCTCACACCGGTCAGGAAATGTTAAAATAGCACAAAAATTAGAGAAACTATATCAACCACCTTACCCATGGTATATATAGGCTTTTACACGTATATAAACTATATCCACAATTAACCGTGGTATATAAAGGCTATCACACGTATATACACTATATCAATCACCTTACCCATGGTATATTTAGGCTGATACATGTATATAAACTATATCCACTACCTTATCCATGGTATTTAAAGGCTATTACACGTATATAAACTATATCAACAACCTTACCCGTGGTATATAAAGACTATTACACGTATATAAACTATATCAACCACCTTACCCATGGAATATCAAGGCTTTTACACATATATAAACCATATCAACCACCTTACCAGTGGTATATAAAGGCTATTACACGTACGTATATAAACTATATCAACCATCTTACCCATAGTATATAAAGACCAAAACAGGTATATAAACTATATCAACCACCTTACCAGTGGTATATAAAGGCTATTACACGTATATAAACTATATAAACAATATATCCCATTGTATATAAAGGCTTTATCATATGTTTAGTAGTAAATACAGTAGTTCTGCATATGTGATAAATAGCCTGCTGTTTAATCCATATCGCGCAACTCTGATGCGCACCCTTTATCGCATACCCTTTATCACACCCCTACCCTTTATCGCATACCCTTTATCACACCCCTACTTTTTTTTTTTTTTTTTTACATAGTCAGTTTTGGTTTTTTTTTTGCTTAAGAAAAATTTTCCTCAAAATAGGTAATTTTTTTGAATGACGTCATTGCTTGGTATGTGACGTCACGAACGTCGAGTTTTCATATTGTATGTGACGTCACGAACGTCAAGTTTTCATATTTGTTGGCACACTAAATGCAACTATGAAAAATACAAAACACACAAATTAATACAATAATAAACAAAATATTTTTAAAACAACAGCACGCAAATTGTAAGGTAACCCAGGTGCTTCGGATGAGTATTTGAGCAGTTCTTTTAAGGCCTTTGAAACAAGACAAAAGTAGAACTGAAGGTAACCCAGTGCTATGGATCAGAAAACAGTTCATATAATATAATACTCTCCTGTTGAAATATATGATAAAGCGTATAATACATGGCAAAATCCGTATCACAAAAAAAAAATGGATGTGAAATACCTGAACGTATAAGATGTCTGCATGTTGAGCTATATTTACGAATGATGTCCTTATACCGATGATAAAATTTAGTAAATGTTTTGACTAGTTTGTGATATCGAAAACCCTGGTGTAATAATTTTTCAGTTATACATAAATTTCTCTCGTTAAAATCTAAAACATTGTTACACACACGAGCGAATCGTACAAGTTGAGATATATAAACACCGTAAGATGGTGACAAGGGAACGTCACCATCTAAAAATGGATAATTTACGATAGGAAATGAAAAATCATCTCTTTTATCATAAATTTTAGTATTAATCTTTCCGTGAGTGATTTCGATATCAAGATCGAGGAAAGGGCAGTGGTCATTGTTAGTATTAGCTTTATTTAAAGTAAGTTCAACAGGATAAATTTCTTTAGTATACATACTGAAGTCGTCATTATTGAGAGCCAAAATATCATCCAAATATCTAAAAGTATTATTAAATTTGTTTATGAGATGTTGTTTCGATGGGTCTTTGCTGATTTTTGTCATAAATTGTAACTCGTAGCAATACAAAAACAGGTCCGCAATAAGTGGTGCACAGTTTGTCCCCATTGGAATTCCGATAACCTGGCGATATACGGAATCTCCAAAGCGAACAAAAATGTTATCTAGTAAAAATTCAAGGGCATATATAGTATCAAAGCATGTCCATTTAACATAGTTTTTTTGTTAATTGCTACTAAAAAATTACCTAAAAGAGTTTGAACATATATATTCACATTAGTGTATGCTTTGTTCTGTTTTTTCTCTCTCCGATAAAAATCATCAGTTTGTTGTTCTGTTCTTCTAATGACACACAAAAAAGACAAAAAAAGATTACATGAATGAGCAGTGAAATCTGTTTTTGAAAAAACCTCGGATTGGTTGATAGATTGTTGCTTGATTAACTTCCGGTGGCAAATACTTCATACATATAAGGACGATGATTTTTTAAGCATTAACAGGCCAGGTATTTTGTTTATACCGATTGAACTATCAAATATGATAAATTTTAAAATAGAGACAAGTTACAAAATATACATTAAAATTCAGAAATGAAAAACGAACTCATAAAACCATAAAAATCAAAGCGCTGTAAGCACTGTAGGCAGTTAACCAAAAACCAAGGCAAACATAATTATAAAAACTGTGGCAATGTTGCTTCAAATTTTTTTAAAGATTTAAAAGAACAAACATTAAACATTCATATATAATTAAAATGGAGAATGGAAATGGGGAACGTGTCAAAGAGACAACAACCCGACCAAATAAAAAACAACAGCAGAGGGTCACCAACAGGTCTTCAATGTACATTTATGTTCATTTAATGAATTAATCATTAAGGCAAATAATTCATATTTTATCAAGGTTATCAAGTATATTTCTTTTTCATGGTCATGAGTCTAGGTCAGCAGTGGTACAAATTCGCAATGCAGTTCTTCTAGTTGATCGTAATTGTTCGTATTAGATGACTGTTAGTATTTCAAGTTGACTTTAGTACGAGCTTGTAAAAGTATGAATGGACTTGCTTCCCTGGAAAGAAAACTGAGTTTGTGTTCTACAGTACAAAAGTTATGAGAGTTATGAATAAAATGACAGGTGTTAGGTCTAGCAAAGTGATATGCATATGTGACGCCTATGAGATTGACCTTGAATGTCATTCAATCTTTTTGAAATGACAAACAGGAATGAATATGGTTTAGGAGTTGGTATCTCAATCTTTTACAAGTTCTCAAAACACACACAAGAGGGTGTGAGTGACCCTAGGGACTACCCCTATTTTTCATTTAATTTTTTTATATTGTCCCATACATGAATATATATGGTTTAGGGGTGGGGGACCCCAGTGACTCCCTCTATATTTCATTTGATTTGTTATATTGTCCAACACATGAATATATATGGTTTATGGAGGGGATCTCAACCGTTTTCAAATTCTCAAACAGGAAGGAGTAGAGTGGCCCCACGAAATCCATCTATATTTCATATGATTTGTTATATTGTCCCATACATGAATATATATGGTTTAGGGGTGGGGATCTTGACCGTTTCCAAGTTCTCAAACAGGAGGGGTGGGATGACCCACAGGTACTCCCCCTATATTTCATTTGATTTATAATATTGTCCCATACATGAATATATATGGTTTAGGGGTGGGGATCTCGACTGTTTCAAAGTTCCCAAACAGGAGTGGTGGGGTGACCCCAGGGACTTCCCCTTTAATTCATTTGATTGGTTATATTGTCCCATACATGAATAAATATGGTTGAGGGGTGAGGATCTCGACTGTTTCCAAGTTCTGAAGCAGAAGGTGGTGGGTGACCCTAGGGAATTCACCT
This sequence comes from Mytilus galloprovincialis, assembly GCF_965363235.1. NCBI lineage: Eukaryota > Metazoa > Mollusca > Bivalvia > Mytilida > Mytilidae > Mytilus > Mytilus galloprovincialis. The sequence continues at coordinate 24,205,473 of NC_134842.1, forward strand.
ATATTTCATTTGATTAGTTATATAGTCCCATACATGAATGTATATGGTTCAGAGGTGGGGATCTCATCCGTTTCAAAGTTATCAAACAGGAGGGGGTAGAGTGCCCCAAAGGACTCCACATACATATAATTTGCTTACATTCAGGTATCATATAACATGTATAATCTAGTTGCACTATATGTGTAAAATAAGAAACTTCCAGCTATTCTAACTGACCCATCAAAATTGAGAAAAAAGTACCCATTTAGTAATGTTTACACTTTAAAAGCATCTAACTTGCTTTACCAACATTTATTACTGATAAAGAAAATTTATACTGTCACCAGGACCATATATATTGTTAGATATACTGTTCCCAGCTGTCACAAAGACTCACATTGTATTGGATTTTGACATTAAAATTTGTCAAAAAGTAATTTTGAGTTTCCTATGGATACCTATGGATCTTCAGAACGCTGACACTGTTGCACAATTATATTCTGCTCTACTTCATCATCATTGTATTTAATTGTACGTTTCTCACATTTTCAGTACAAAATATTTTCTGTTTTTTCATTCTTTTACATATATCTTTTGGTTTTCAATTCTAGTGTTTATATTTATCCACCATGCAAAGATGTATTTTGTCACCTGTCTGATTTTTTTAAAAGTTCAAAGATCGCCAAAACCCGGAATAACCCATATCCGCTTCCGGAATCGGATCCGATATTAGAATTTTCTTCTAATGTCAGCCATTTTGTTTTCAATGTTGTTTTTGTCAGATACGATTTTACTCACATTTACACATTATTTGTCGGCGATTTTCTGTATAAAGCTAGCAGTTGACCAAAATGAACATCGCTGTCATGAATAATAATGCTAAAAACAAGTTTTGAGATCGTTTATTAGGACAAATGTAGGAGACTTTGGTAAAAAGGTTTGCAAATTTATTTTTTTATTTCCTCTCAGGTCGTGCATGTCGAGCGTAGCTAGTAACCAAGTCGAAAGTCCGACTGCAAAAGTGGAAGTTCGCAGACCTCGGACAACCACTAATTGAACCCCTGCCTCCAAATTGAAAAGATACAAAAATTTCGTCTTATAATTTTAAATTGCGGTCAACAGCATGAACAGTGGAACTTATTTTAAGACTACTGACGTAGTTAACTACGGATTGACGACAAACAATATTCCTACGATTTTTGTCATTTGGGAAATCTAAACTACTTGTCTTTAGAAATTGTCGGCGATTAAACATTTCATACATTTGTTCTTTGACAGCTTAGCCAAAATCTCAGGGGATAATAAACTACATAAAGATTCCTAATGTGCCCTACTTCCTATGTGCAACTTCAAAACTTTTGGATAAATCGACGATCATTTAAGGTTTTTCTGATCATATTTTTTGTAATCAAGAATTAAAAGAATGAAAAAACTGTCCAATTAGTTATGAATAACATAACATATAGCTAGATAATAACAATGGCACATATTTCAGCATTTATTGGGTAGAACACAAATCTAGGGCGCTCGCATAAGGCAGCTTAACTGCCTAAAAACTGGATTAGGCCTCAATGAAACCCAAGAGTCGACAAAACCCTACATAGAAATACTAAAGACCAGACGAGCCAAATGAAATCCTGGGTGATTCTATATTCAAAGCAAAGTAACAGAACAATACCACAAAAACTAACGTCTGAGGAACACGATAAAAACGAGGATGATGTAAGGTGGCTCGGCCCTTTAACAGTGCGCATATTTTAACGCATGTTTCTTACGACGAGTGCCTTGGAAACGGTCGCTTTTGGGGGTCTTCTCAAAAATAGCTTTGGCGACCTTGGAACGCGGGCGTGTATGAAAGCACCCTTGACGATGTAAACAAGTGATGCAAAACGTTCTTCAAAACAGGAAATACGTACAGTCGGAAATTCAGAGTGCTTTCTTCATTTTTCGCATAAAAGTTAAAAAGACAGAAATATACATGGTACAACATTAAAAAAAAAGAATATATTAATACTGACATGTATGACGTCGACGGTATTCCCTTCCAAAAAAACACATTCTCATCAGGTATACACGTTCGCCCCTTGGGTCTGTTTGCACCATATTTTGAATTCACTTAAATATCGGTTGAATAAAATGATGTCTATAAGATTAATAGTTGAAAATGTTTTGCCAATGACGCAATGATTAACAGTAAACAAATGATAGCGATGTAAACAACTGCATGTCATCGTACAGCTTTAAAGACGAGTAAAACCCGTATAGTATGCCTTAAAGGCACCGGGCGCCGGGGTTCATTTTCAAGCTATCCGTTTGGCATTTTATAACATTTTGTGATCTTTTGTTACTGTCATAAATCTCTTTTTTTTTATATGAAATATCTTTATATCCAAGTCTTGTTATGATTTTATTCCTGAGTATGTGAAATATTTTTCCACTGCAAATTTTTCATACTATAGTTTTTTCTCGAAACAAATTTGAACATGCCAATTTAAATAAAAGACTTAATGCTTGACAGGCACACGTAACATTTTTTCATAAAGATTTACTTACTTTATCAAATAATGTTAACGAAAATCATCTAACAAATTATCTCGTATCACAATTTTTGGATTCCCGGAACACTAGTCCTATAATCTAAGACCTCGGAGCCAATATTTTCTATTTTTATGATATTTTCCTATTTCTTATTTTGCTAATTGTTATTTTGTTAATTTGCAATTTTCTGTTGTATCTATCAATATGTCAACCGAGTTCACAATGAAAAGAGAAAACATCACAGGGGCGGATCCAGGATTTTGGAAAGGGGGGCGAAGTTATAAATTTTTGGGGACATTTTTTTTGTTGTATGGTTAGTTAGCATAACTTTACAGATTTCTTGTTGTGAACAAGATATACGGCTATTCAATGAAATTTACAATACGACCGACACGAAAAAAAACAAACAAGAAATTTTTATCCATTGAAATGTTTGGTTGAAATGTTTCACCCAACAATGGAAGCGAGGGGTACAAATCAACCTAGGCTACGAATGAATCGGAAACGAAAATGAAGTTGTGAATAACGTTCGACACATGGAGTCATATAGGCCACACCAGCAGGCTGGTTGCAGTCGGGCTTTGAAAAAAATATTCAGTATATCAGTTCGGAGGAACAAACCTTCCGGTCAGATATTGGATTCACATGCAATCCCCCCCCCCCCCCAAAAAAAAAAAATACGCCCGTTTTTTTTAGAGTGTAATGCAGTATAATTTTCTGTTGGGTGGAATTGTGATAAAGAAGTCAATACGTCCTTGCTCAATACTTTGAAGGCGTCATCCTTAGCCTAAACATGTGTTACTGTAATCTGAATTTCAAAATGACTGAGTGACGGGTTTTTTTTCGACATACTTGTCAACTCCACCGTAGCGAATCACATAACTTTGTCATAATCAATAACATATTACAGCGAATACGAGCGAAAATTATCTTTATAAGTGGAGAACTGTCGCCCTCTACGCCCCCTCTGAACCCGCCACTGCATCAAACTAGTATAACTTAATCAGAGAAAGGTTTATTATAATAGACTAATGGATCCAGCAACTTATTTCACTAAATTGATTATGTTTTACGCAGAAATAAAACGACAGTTCAATAATTTGCTGTTTTCCGCCTTTTCATGTAGATGAAAATTGGTCAATAGTAACCGGGACCCAGTATTCAGACCTTATATATCGGTCTATGATATAATACCTCAATACCACATGCTTTGCGGCGGACCGCAAAATTATTGGTTTCACCATGTCGGGGATTCTGTCTATAGGACACACACCTGCAGACGTACGTACCGGGCAGTCCCAACATTCTAACAACTTTATAAATAAAAAAAAATCTATACTATTACTAGGTTTTTAACTGAACTCCGTCCAGTACACAGGGACGCTATATTGACGGTGACAGAGGCGGATTTAGGGGGGGGGGGGGGCCGGGCCCCCCCTTTTTGGGAAAAAATTTGGTTGCTTATATAGGGAATCACTGAAGCGTGACTGGAGCGGGCCCCCTCTTAGGTCAGTCAGTGGTCCCCCACTTATGAAAATTTCTGGATCCGCCACTGGGTGATGGTGGCAAACTTTAACTTCTCTTACTTTTTGACATGCGTTTTTCAACGGGAAGCTAATAAGGAAAGTTCTTGATTAATAAAATATAGTGGAGTTATGGAGTGATGTAAAATTTGCGGTAAAACATGTGAATGACAATTTTCTTTGTGAACACTGATTTGATCTAACTGTTGCAAAGAAATGTATACCATTAACTAATTATCGATCTGTGTGTGATGATAAAAAGGAGACATTTTTTAATTTAGAATATTGAATTTTAAATTTGAACTTTGGTAGATAGTTGTTTCATTGGCAATCATATCACATCTACTTACAGCTGGATGTATACATACGAAGCCGCGTAGGGTAAAAAGGGGGAATTTTTCCCGTACATGCACCAAGCAGACATGTAGCGCATTGTCCCTTCATCTTCTTATGGCAGTCCATATATCTAGCTCCTCCTTCTTTGCATAACTTTCATTAAATGATACTTACCTATATGTTCTCATTCGTATTATCCTTGCAATATTTGCCAGTGAACATTCGGCATGCACGAATTTAAGTTTTGTAATGTGCGATATATACAAAAGAACGTAATTTCTAGGCCTTTTATTTGTTTGACTACGCGGTATATGTTTTTGGTCATTGTTGAAGTCCGTACGGTGACATATAGTTGTTATCTTCTATGTTAATTGGTCTCTGGTGGAGAGTTGCCTCATAAACAATGATTACCCATCTTCCTATCTTTTATATTTCACATATCTATCCAACCTTAGTAAATACAATTTACTGTGAGCCAAAGAAGTTTATTTCATGGTGAAAAGTTTTTATTTGAGGGACCTGATCATCGCAGTTGTAATATACATGTATCTGCAAGACCAACTTGACGTACCAAATTTGAAAACAGTGAGTAAACAGATTTGTTGGGATGACAACGATATTGATTTCTACCAGGATAGCTGTGAAAAAAGTATGGAAATAAGTTTTCTATAAATAAGACTTGTTCCATTAAAAATGAATTGCTTCGCTGAGCGCAGCTGGATACGACCGCCGAGGTCCAACACTGAACAGTTGGGGCAAAAATGGATACAATATTCATGCTTGATACAGGTCTGAATTTGGATTGTTATTAAATAATTGACACATTAGGTTTCTGACACAGAAGAACTTAGAATTGGTAATATGATGTGAATTCATATTTTTTTGCTTTTGTGCGATACCCCCCCCCCCCCCCCTTTATTTGGCAAATAGTCCAAAACTTGGCATTTTTATACACAATTTACATGTAGTGTATACGAGCTAAATCTAAACATACCCAATATTGTATTTAAAATGTTTTGTTGGATTACATCCCTTACACTCCTTTTAAATTGTCTTATTTGTCCAATGACAAAAAAAAAACTAGTTTCCCCCTTGTTTGCCCCCAATTCCTAAGTAGTTCGAGCCATAACCCTCAAAATCAATACTAACTATCCCTTCATGTTATGGAAACTTGTGGCATTATTTCAGAGAGTCATACACTAAAACACAGGTTATTGTTTGGAAACTACAAAAAAGCTTATTTTGGGCCCCAATTCCTAAACTATTGGGGCCATAACCCCCAACAACAATCCCAACCTTCCTCTAGTGGTATTGAACCTTCTGGTAAACATTTATAGACTGAGATCAATTCACTAAAACTAAAGTTATTGTCCAGAAACTAAATGTATCTTTGGGCAACGACACAGGCGACATGATAGCATAACAAGACACCCCAAAAAAAATGTATATAACAAGAAGTATATAATATCTGACAGGATAGTCTAGATCACATATTTATGAAGTTGTTACATACATATTCTTAGTGCATCTGCATGTATGGCCGTGACAGCTTTCAGCACATATTTTGTGTTAATACAAGCTGAAGTGCAAGTGAAAGCTGAGTGCACAAGCTGAAATGCCTCGCCTGCTTTACCATGAATGATTTTATGTTGATATTCCTAAAGATTAAAGTTTTACTATAAATATCAGAAAAAAATAGTATCATAAATAATCATGAAAATGAGGCAAAAGTCAGATAAATCAATCCAAGCCAGCCTTATATAAACTGTGGCAGAAGCAGAAATTTTCATGAAAAAGGAGGGGGCAGGAGACACTGACTGCCAAAGAGGGACCCGTTCCAGTTATTCTCAATATAATCAACCAATGAGCCCGCCCCCTTTGTCGGACTCTTGTTACAATCATCCAATCAACTAAATATATGAAACATATTTTAGTATTTGAGAAACAGAAAAATCCATGAAAATAAGGTTAAGTTCAAATAAACCCAGCAATTGAAGACAGACATATTTGTTTTTCATTCAATATGTTGTACATTAATCACACCGTTAGTTTTCTGAATTGAATTGCAATTGTTCATTTGTCATTTTGAGGCCTTTTATACCAACTATGCAGAATAGGTTCTTCTCATAGTTGAAGTCAGTATGGTGACCTATAGTTATTTCTGTGTTATTTGGTCTCTTGTGGAGTGTCTCATTTACAATGATATTACATCCCCTTATTTAATATTGCAATTTATTATAATACATTTAATAATCATTCCATACACCAAATATACATGAATATGACCTATTGATTACACAATATAGCATATTAAAAGAGGACTTACTGTTGACCAATGAACCATAAAAATGTATTAAGTGGTCAATGACAATTGCCAGACAGACATGTTTTCCTTATATTTGTAAATTATTACATGCAAATAGTTTATCTACAACATGTACTTTTCACTCATTATTTTAGTATTAATTATTTTTAAGTATATGTCTGACATGCTGACGACGGACAGTCAACGGTATACCATAATAAGTCCTGTAAACTTAAAGGGCGTAAAAAAACAGCTCAAATAAAATCAAATTTTGGATACATTATTGGTTTTATTCCTTAAATGTCTATGAGATCAAATTATAAAACATTTATTAACATTGTTTTAAATTTCAATGTACTAGTATACATGTAAGTATTGTTGCCATTTATACATCATGTACATGTACAATCATTAGCTGATCAACTCTATATTTTCATTATATGCATGTACATGTAGTTCCAAATTATTGTTGATCTTAGCTCCTTAAGTGGATTGTGGCAGCACTTTACACATAGTTCCCAATTGCAAGACTAGATGATGCTGGCTTCTCATGAAATTCTGTCAGTACTTTTCCAATAGTTTCCAAGTAGAGTCGAACATGCCAAGATCACTCCTCCCATTTGCATGTACAATGTACATGTACAAATATACTTGCAGCCTGAAATTAAATATCAGAGTAATTCAGTCAGAAAATCAACAATTAATGACATTCAAAAGCATATAGATGTAGACTAGTTCATAATTTTAATAATGGGAAAGTGTCCATGGGACACACATGAGCAACCGCTTGCATATAAAGAACAAAAATAGTCACACCACCCAAATTTGTACTTGATCTGATTTTTGTTGTAGTAAGCATTGTGTATTAGTTTCATAACATTGGTTGAGACAAACTGAAGTTAGAGAATGGAAACCAAATTTTAGACCTTCATATGCATGTACATGTAAGTTTGTTAACCCTTACAGAAGTGAAATGTTTGCAGCAGATTTGCTGCAAACTTGCTGCAGGTCTGCTGCAAACAAAATGATTGCAGGAACCCTTTGAATAATGTTTGCAGATGTTCGCAGCTAGCTGCAAACCTCCTGCAAACATTGCAGCTTTTTGCTGCAAGCTTGCGGGAAGCTTGCAGAAACAAATATGTTTGCAGTAAGATTGCAGGAAAAACTAGAATATAAGGGATGTTCGCAGCTAGATTGCAGGAATCTTTGACAATTTTATATGTTTGCAAGAGCATTGCAAGAAACTACATAAAACGACTGAGCATGCCTATTGGTAACTTCCTGGAAGATAAAGATTTGAAATTTGAAAATGTTGGTGATGTTTGTGTCATGATATATATTAGTGTTCAGGGAGGCATTATAGTTTGGCAATTAACATATTAGTTTTTAAAGACATTATTTGTAAGTACATATTCATCGTAGAATGTTAACTTATGAAATTCATTCCTTCCACAGAAATCTGCATGAGGTTTAAAATACATTTTTCTAATATGTAACCATGCAATATACAGTACTCCCTCATATGCTTAGAGATTATAACTTACAAAATATATGTAAGTCTAGTTGAATTTTGTGACAATTTTAGTTTAACTATAGCTGTATATATATAATCATATACATGCGCAAAGAAATTTTCAAATAAATCTTTTTAACTTAATTAGATTCATAAAATTGAAAATGGAAATGGGGAATGTGTCAAAGAGACAACAACCCGACCAAATAAAAAACAACAGCAGAGGGTCACCAACAGGTCTTCAATGTAGCGAGAAATTCCCGCACCCGGAGGCGTCCTTCAGCTGGCCCCTAAACAAATATATACTAGTCCAGTGATAATGAACGCCATACTAATTTCCAAATTGTACACAAGAAACTAAAATTAAAATAATACAAGACTAACAAAGGCCAGAGGCGCCTGACTTGGGACAGGCGCAAAAATGCGGCGGGGTTAAACATGTTTGTGAGATCTCAACCCTCCCCCTATACCTCTAACCAATGTAGTAAAGTAAACGCATAACAATACGCACATTAAAATTCAGTTCAAGAGAAATCCGAGTCTGATGTCAGAAGATGTAACCAAAGAAAATAAACAAAATGACAATAATACATAAATAACAACAGACTACTAGCAGTTAACTGACATGCCAGCTCCAGACTTCAATTAAACTGACTGAAAGATTATGATTTCATCATATGAACATCAGGCACAATCCTTCCCGTTAGGGGTTTAGTATCATACCATCATAACATATATGAGAAGAACATAACCCGTGTCATGCCAACAACTGTTTTTAGAATAAATGTGTTTAGTTCCGATGCAAAGACCTTATCAGTGACTCAATATTAACGCCAAAATATGCAATCTTTAATGACTTGACAACAGTATCGTAATTATATCCCTTCTTAATAAGTCTATTCAAAGGTTTTGTAAGTTTCGGAGGTGAATACTGACACCTTTGTGCTTTATAAAGAATATTACCATAAAAAATTGGATGTGAAATACCTGAACGTATTAGAAGTCTGCATGTTGAGCTATATTTACGAATGATGTTTTTATACCGATGATAAAATTTAGTAAATGTTTTAACTAGTTTGTGATATCGAAAACCCTGGTGTAATAATTTTTCAGTAATACATAAATTTCTCTCGTTAAAATCTAAAACATTGTTACATACACGAGCGAATCGTACAGGTTGAGATATATAAACACCGTAAGATGGTGACAAGGGAACGTCACCATCTAAAAACGGATAATTAACGATAGGAAATGAAAAATCATCCCTTTTATCATAAATTTTAGTATTCAGCTTTCCATTCGTGATATAGATATCAAGATCGAGAAAAGGGCAGTGGTCATTGTTAGTATTAGCTTTATTTAAAGTAAGTTCAACAGGATAAATTTCATTAATATACATACTGAAGTCGTCATTATTGAGAGCCAAAATATCATCCAAATATCTAAAAGTATTATTAAATTTGTTTATCAGATGTTGTTTCGATGGGTCTTTGCTTATTTTTGTCATAAATTGTAACTCATAACAATACAAAAACAGGTCCGCAATAAGTGGTGCACAGTTAGTCCCCATTGGAATTCCGATAACCTGACGATATACGGAATCCCCAAAGCGAACAAAAATGTTATCTAGTAAAAATTCAAGGGCATATATAGTATCAAAGCATGTCCAATTAACATAGTTTTTTTGTTTATTGCTACTAAAAAATGACCTAAAAGAGTTTGAACATATATATTCACATTCTGATTTTTTGAATGCCCATTTAATTAGATGTGTGAATTTTTTCTTAATGAGAATGTGAGGCAATGTGGTATACAGGGTAGAAAAATCAAAACTTTGAACAGATTCAAAATCACCAATATAAGCATGCAATTTATCAAGTACTTCCAACGAGTTCTTGACACTCCAAAAGTAATTTATTCCACTATTTTCGAAGGCCTTATTTGAACAATTTATTATTAGGTTTTTAATTGTACCAAGTGTGCTGGTAAGAAGAATAGACAATTTAGTAGTTGAACAATGGCTTGAAGACGAAATAAATCTATATTTGTAAGGGGTTTTGTGTAGCTTCGGAAGCCAATACATAGTTGGGACTTTCATTGTATTTGGCTCTGCTTGTAAAGCGGTGGCTAAAAGTTTATGTTTGTTACAGATTTCGTTTTCTGAAAATGGAGTCAGTTGGAATGTTGGTGAATTGGTGATTTCCTTTTTCAGAACCTCAATGTAAAATTTACGTCAAACAATAATAATATTATTAGCAGCTTTATCTGCCGGGACAAAAACAAATTCCTTGGCTAGTTCTTTTAGTTTATGTTTGATACGAGAAATAGGTTTATTGTGGTTATTGTTCATAGTAAAATGTTCTTTAAAATGTTGAATACGTATATCAACTATCTTCATTACTGAATTAAAAAAAAGAGTCCAAAGATTTTTTGTCAGCTTTTTCCCGTTTTATCCATTTCATACAGTAAGTATGGAGTGAGTCGTGGATGATATTACGACACTCATTCCAATTAATAATTGACGGGGGACGATATTTAGGTCCTTTACTGAGGAATGATTTTAACTCTCGGTCTTGAACGATGTTAAGATCTCCTGTTATAACATGGGAAATGGGTCCATAAATATATTCGGAATTACTGCAATTACATGAAGTAGGTGTATTTTCACTGATATTAACATCTTTACACAATTGACTATAATTAAACACAAATTTCCGGGTAGATTTCTTGTAAATATAACAAATAAGAGGTAGCTCAGTATTGTCAAAATATCCAGGAATTTGTTCTTTAACAGAATGGTCGTTAAATATACCGGCAATATTTACAAAATCAAAGCCTTTATTGACATACTTAATTTTAATAAAATGTTTTTTATGATCTTCAGGGCGATCAATTTTGAGAAATAATTTAGAATAACAATATGCCATAATAATTTGAACAATTTCATACTTAGGACTGTTATATGAAATTGTGTTGCAATCCTCCAAAATTTTATTTAACTTATTAACCGGTAACGAACAGAGTTTTGTTAACAGATAATGTCTGCCGTTGTTTTTTGAAATAGAAATTATGTCCGAAATATTGGTATGATTGGCCCGAAATTTTCTTTGATTGCGATTTGTTCTACGACCATGAGAACGTTTTTTACGAACAGTTTTAGAAACTATATCCAAAATGTTAACGGAATTGGTTCTAGATATATTACCAATTCCCATGATATTATCATTTAGACCGAGAGGGTAAACTGTCTGTAATTTTTTAATCCAATTTAATTCAATTATTTTCCGTGATCGTACAAACTTTGAATGCGATTCACCAGGCTGTTTATTTACTACTTCTAAAGGTTGAACTGCTAAATATTTAAAAGGATGGTTGTGCTTCTTAAGGTGTTGGTAAATAATACTTTTGAATTTATTGGGTCTTTTGAAACGATACAGATGTTCTTGAGTGCGTTTAGATAAATATCGTCCAGTTTCTCCTACGTACTGAATACCATGCACACCCCGGTTTGTTTCATGTGAGTAAATAAATAATACTGTTTGTTTTTCAAGTTATATCAGTTTCAAAATTTAAAGAAAATGTGCGACCATTAAACGTGGATGTAATTCATTTGAGAACGTACTTGGAATTAATTTAACTTATTAAACATGTTGAAGGGTATAAACTTATGCTATGACAATTTTTTTTAAAGATAAAGTAATTGAATTATTCTATGAATGGATGGATGTAACATAATTTTTTAAGAATTTGCTGTGTAATATAGATAAAATGATGTGTACACAACATGACATTGGTTAATTGTATAACAGATTGATTTGAATAAAAATGTTTTGCAGCAGGTCTGCAGCAAACACGCAGGAGAAAGATTAATTTGCATAAATATGTTTGCAGCAGGTCTGCGGCAAACACTCATTTGCATATAAATGGTTGCAGCAGGTCTGCAGCAAACAGGCAGGAGAAATATTAATTTGCATAAATATGTTTGCAGCAGGTCTGCAGCAAACACTCATTTGCATATAAGTGTTTGCAGAAGGTCTGCGGCAAACACTCATTTTCATGGTAAATTGTTTGCAGCAGACCTGCAGCGTATTTGCAGCAAACACGCCGCAAACACGGACTATATGTTCGCTGCAAGTCTGCAGCAAGTTCGCAGCAGACTTGCAGCAAATGTTTGCAGGAGGCTGATTTTTTCAGTAAGGGAAGACAGACAATGCAAGGGTAAAACTTAATGCCTAATGTCCCTGATGCTATGGTTTAAAAAATGAAGAATTTGTGGCAATCAATAATGAGCAAGCAAATTAAAATTACATACACAACAAGTGTAAATAGTGATTTTGTTTTTATAGGTTGAATAAAGAAATGAAAGACTTCTTGCTGTTTGGTTGCCTTCAATTCTGTTTATTTGGTAATAGTTTTGTCTTTATGTGTTTTTGTTTCTCTTGTCAGATGAGAACACGCATACAATATTTTTTTATTAATTTAATTTGGTTGAATATATAAAGCAAATTTCTGAGCAGAAAATAATATTTGAGTTTATCTTGTGAAAAAAAAAGCGCCCAGGGAAAGGAAAAAGCACCCGGGAGAATAAAATAATAATATTTTATAACAATAAATTTTTTCCTTAAAAAGAATAAATAATCATTGCTTGTTTTGTCCTTAATATAAATGTGGATATGATGCCTGAAGTCTAATATTTTCTATATAAAACATGCCTTCGATGTCTTACATTTTATAGATCTTCCGCATAAACTGTGATCTATTATAATCAGTCTTTCGAAATAGTATTCATAAATCATATTATTGTTAATAAAATTGAAACATTCATACTTGTTTTATTACAAATGTCTATTATTTGAATTTGAAAATTACTTGTCTAAAATTAAAAAAAAATAATGTGCATAACTTATTTCATCAACACAAAGTTGTCTCATGCCAATCAAATATCTATATATTTTCCCCGGGCGCCTTTTCTTTTCCCCGGGCACTTTTTTTTTCCCCGGACGCTTTTTCTTTTCCCCCGGGCGCTTTTTCTTCACCCGGGCGCATTTTAGTAGGACCCATATATTCTGAAGAAAACAAACAAGTCAATCAAACCCCTTGAGAGGTGGACAGGGGTGAGTGGACATTGGAATGAGGGATCAGGGTAAAGGGGGTATCTTGGAAATATATTTTGTATTTTTTATTTCGTCTTGGAGCAAGGAGATGGAAGTACAAGTACATGTATTGAAGTAAGGAGAGAAAAATTTTAGGGCATGAAAGGGAAGGGAAATAGTTGGGGTTATGGAGTGGAAACTGTCCGAGTGAAGTTATAGGGCCCCACGTAGATCTGACCTTAACCTAGCTGCCATGGCTACTAAATTACATAGTACAAATGATGAATAATTACACAAGACTAATTTGACAATTAGATCTACGGTAGCGAAAAAAGGACAGTTGTGTGTGATATGCTACTGATGTCCATCCCTCCTCTTCGACTGTTTGCACACGGATATATTTCAAAACTGGCTAGACATGTTTACAGCTTGTCAGTTAAGGGTAAAATAAATACATAAATAAAATACCAGCCATAACGATTTAACATGGAACAGAAATTTAGCCTGTGCAAGGTTTCAGCCGAAGTGATTTTCAACAGTAGCGAGTATTTTGAGACATCCCCCCATTTTGTATTTTTCGTGATCCTGCTAACATTTGGCTGCCTAATATATCTAAATCTATGTTTTCTTATGTAATAACTCTACCTTCATCGTTGTATATTCGACACAATGTCTGTTATGCATGTACATGGTCGTATTCATCAATTTAGTATGCTGCTCGGCAATGGCGACCTTGAAATTCCTGTTGTCCGATAATAGCGCCAAATTAGAGGGAAGCAACTCGCGCCAAACAAAATTACCGTATTTCACCAAAATATTCAAAATTTCGTTTTTTGATAACAAACAGTAGTACGATAACCACATGTATATTCAGCTATCGTTCATTGATCTAGTTACACACATTATTTTATTAAAACCATCAATAAAGAATTAACAATTAAGTAATTAATAGAGTGAATTGAAATCAGACCTCATGGGGTATAGGGGTTAAACAAAAGCTCGTAACTTTTTTAAAAGCCTGGTGACCCCCTTTTTATTTAACCTTAAAATGCTTGAAAAGTTCATAGCTTTGACATATCCGTTTTTAAAAAAAATCTACCGGGGAAATTTTGCGAAAAATCGATTATACCAATATTTTTTGCCTTAAACAGAAATTAGAAAATGCAAAATATAGACATAAATCTGAAAATAAAAGGATTTTTAAGTTAAAAAACAACCAAGGTTAACGTTTAAATTTTAAATTATAATGTTTTTTCACATAAAAGGGTGGACATGTTTGGAAAAAGGGTCAAACTCGCATATTTTGCTTCAATTTGAGGGGAAAACGAGCCTGGTGACCCCCTTTTTTCTTTGCATTTTTTGATTCAGCATAAAAAGATCTACAAAATATGTGAAAATAAAAAAATTCTACCGGGGGTCCTTATTGTATTCAGTATGTGCTTGTCCCAATTTAAAAAGCCTCTTATTCAGTGGTAGTCGTTTGTTGATGTATACCATATTTGGTCTGCGTTCTTTGTTTTGTATTTAATATATGCCGTTATATACATTTTGTATCTCGTTGGAATTGTTAAACATTTGTCATTTTAGGGCTTTCTATACCTGACTGTGCGGTATGGGTCTTAATAATTGTTGTTGAAGGCCGTACTGTAACCTTTAGTTGTAAACATCTATTTCATTTCATTTCTGGTAGAAAGTTGTCACATTGGCAATCATACCACATCTTCTTGTTTTTATTATAACCCTACAACTTGATTGGGTTTCCTTTTAAGTGACAAAGAAAAAACCACGAAAAAACAAGACACTACACAGATATGAACAAAATTAAAAAACAAAAGGACCAATATTGAAAACTTAAGCATATAAGCTTTACGTATGCAAACATAAAATGTGATATGTGGAACGCACAACATGAATTAGGTGTAGGGTTTGAGATAAACGCCCAAATGTAGATTCAGTAGTAATAAGAGATATATGATTGAATACGGCTTTATTGGAACTTTGCCAAAAACAATAAAGACATAATGGCGATAATCAGTTATATTTTAAGAGGACAAACACGTTGAGCTTAATATGAAGATATTTGCTGCTCTTTCTTTACTTCTAAAAAGTATGTTTGAATGACTGAATATATCTAATTAAGGTAGTTCGGGGGTTTAAATTTTCGCGCCGTCTGCGCATAAAGTTGCGCATTGATATCGTAAGTGATGTACATTGTCGTAATTTTCCATAACAGTAAAATATGATCATTTTAATAATCTGTTTTATTCAAATGCATTGAGAAAGAGTTGAATAACTTTTAAATGCAATTTTAAAACTTAATAAAATTTATTCTTACAATTGTCATTGTTGAAATAGTACTTCCGTTCTAAAAATAAATATGAAGCATGTTTTTGACGAAGGAGAAGAATGAAAAGAGAATAACTCACATTTATCGAACACGTGGACTGCTTTTCATGAATACTGTAATGCAGATCGAAATTATAGATAACGATCTTCATTTTGGTAGCTTATGAAGCAGTTTCACCCTTGTCTTACACTAGAAAAGGTCCGACAAACTGGCGAAAGATGATGTAAACAAATCATGAAAAGGGGGAAATTTAAACTGACAAGTAAGCACTAATGAATTGAATATACAAGTTCAAAGAGCGATTCACGACCACTGAAAAATAACCTTTAAGCGTAAATAAATTTCAAAACAATATCCGTGTCCAACAACACAACAATGACACCCCCCCCCCTTTTTCAGGCTGAAAATTAATTATGAATGTAACTAAAGGCATAGCTCATGGTACTTTTATCATGTAATAGATTTGAAAATTTGTGGACCAGAGAAATATGTCATCTGCATAGGGTTCAGACCATTGAGGTTTCTGGGAGAAAAGGTTATGATAAAATTTCATGAAAGTAGGGGATTTATATAATTACATGTATATGCAAACAGAATTTTCTTGTTGCAAACCTGGAGTATTCGAATGTGAATGCAGTTTATTTTGCTAGGATTCCAGTTATAACATTTTTGGTTAAGCATGCAGACTTAAAATTTAGACATGTAAGAATAGAACAAAACCCATCTATATAAAAAAAGATGTGGTATGATTGCCAATGAGACAACTTCAATGTATCCAAAAGAGACCAAAATGGCACAGACATAAACAGCTATAGGTCACTGTACGGCCTTCAACAATGAGCAAAACCCATACCGCATATATAGTCAGCAATGAAAGGCCCAGATATGACAATGTACATGATGTACAACAATTCAAACAAGAAAACAAACGGCCTTATTTGTTTAAAAAAAATGAATGAAAAACAAATATGTTACACATAAACAAATGACAACCACTGAATTACAGGCTCCTGACTTGGGACAGACACATACATAAATAATGTGGTGGGGTTAAACAAGTTAGCGGGATCTAGACTGTATAAATTATTTTTAAATATGAATCATTTCACAAAACCGATGGTCTGGATTGAGGGTCCTTCATTTCATTCCTATCTAATTCTTTATACCATTTATCTCTATTTATTTTTTTTCCATTTTTCTGTACTTCTTATAATTTAACAACCTTCTTCATTGTTACATGTATGTCTATTTTCTTTTATATTTACAAATGTCATGAATGTATTGTGAACATTTCATGCATTATTCTCTATTCTTTAAATCTTTTCCTTACCCTCCTATAATATATTTGATCCTACAGAATCTTCATGAGAGAAAACAAAACTTTTACTACCTAAACAGGAAAAGCGGTCTTGTCATAAAATGATATTTTTCTAAATTTAAAAGCTTGTTACATTGTAGGTCTCTACACAGTTATTTCGAAGTGCATTTCTTTAATATGTTAAAGACATTAAATGCAAACTTTTAAAAATTACACCTGCACTAAGTGGGTGTCATATTCTCTTGATGGCTTCAGACATTTTTTAACCTTTTTTAGCTGGTCCATTCATGACCAAAAGTTACAGTATAATTTCAACTCTTTAAATACTTCCTCTTTATTTAAAGGCATATTTTTTAAAGGTGTATGAAAAAAAATTCAAGGTATGAAATCAAATTTATAAAAATGATTATATAATTGATTTTCATGTGGAACGCATTGTAATGTTCACACAAGATATAAAAAAGAAGATGTGGTATGATTGCCAATGAGACAACTATCCACAAAAGACCAAAATGACACAAACATTAACAACTATAGGTCACAGAACGGCCTTCACCAATGAGCAAAGCCCATACCGCATAGTCAGCTATAAAAGGCCCCGGTAAGACCATGTAAAACAATTCAAACGAGAAAACTAAAGTCTTTATTGTGTAAATAAAGATAAAATCAAAGGATAATAAATTAACTATATTCCTATCTAATAGGATAGTAGGAACTAACTGATCTTAACCAACTTTGTGTGACCAGAGCTTACTACATTAAAAGCCTACGGACCAAGTTTCATGGCAATTATAAGATATATGTTATAGACAAAATGTTTTTAAAGACTAATTTGATGTACATGTATCAGACATGTAGAATGTATAATAATTATTCAAAAGTCAAAATTATAAAAATGTATGAGTATGTGCCTTTTAGCATGTTTAGTGGGTTTTTGAATGAAAAAGGGGGAGGGCTTGTATAAAGAGGTGATATTTTCCTGCAATTTAAAACCTCGTGAATGTTTTTGTTGTATAAATAATCCCCGTGGCGGATCCAGAATTTTTCATAAGTGGGGGCTCACTGACTGCCTAAAAGGGGACCCGCTCAGGTCATGCTCCAGTGATTCCCTATATTATTAACCAAATTTTTCCCAGGGCTGCCTCTGAATCCTCCGATATGTTTAAAATGTACTTTAAATAGAAAGGAAATTACAAATGGCATAGTATATTACATGTAATAATTTAATAGTACGTTATGTATTAAAAAGTCTAAGGCCAAAAACACTTGAAATAATTCAAGGTCAATTTAGGCCCCTAACACATACATTGTATTTACATTTAAAAATGCATACTACAGCTGTAGTTATTAAAATTTGCTTTTTTGGGGGCTGATTTTTATTGCATGTAATTTTAGTCTCAAGAGGCATACATGTATATTTGAACCACTTACTTTTCTTTTCTATCCTACAGTAGAAGAGAAAAATAACATGTTAAATACAGCAGTTACAAAAAATATTGTAAAATGCGAATATACTGAAATCTTTAATTTTATGACAGACTTTATGTACATACAAATCTCATCACATTTTTCTTGCTCCATAAAGTGCAAGACAAGGGTCCCGACTATTCATACAACTCATTCTGCAAATTTATCTGTGATAATCTACTTTTCGCTAGATTCAGAGTTCACAAATGAATAATACAAATTGATAAAACCCCTATGTTGTACCAATTTACACCACTGTCCCAGGTTAAGGGGAAGGGTTGTCACCTTCAAACATTTACCCCCCAACATTATGTATGTGCCTGTCCCAAGTCATGAATCTGTAATTCAGATAGTGGTTGTCTTTTGTTGTGTCACATATTTTTTTTTTGTTCATCATTTGTACATTAATATGCCTTCAGTTTTCTCATTTGAATTGTTTTTCATTAGAAATTGAAGGGCCTTTTACAGCTCACTATGCAATAACCGCTTTTGATCTGTAGTTGTTAACTTCTGTGTCTTTTGGTCTATTGCGGAGAGTTGCCTCATTAACAATCAATTATCATACCACATCTTCCTTTTATATTGAAACACAAATATTGACACATAAAAACCTTTCAGATAGAAAGTCAGAATGAGACTTATGGATAAAAACTTAGCAGACTGTCAGCTCACACTTTTCATATGTTGTCACAAATATGGTGTATTAAGCACAATAATAACCAGATGCTCCGCAGGACGCAGCTTTATACAACCGCAGAGGTAAACCCCTCGTTGCACAATGAACAACTTCTGTCATTTATTTTGCTAAAAAAATCTCTTGGATGGCGGATGACCCGCAAATTTTATTTCAATTTAATAAAATAGAGACTTCAAGCTTTACAGTATGAAAAAAATGAGCAACTTCTGTCATTTATTTTGCTCTTAAAATTCAATCAAAGATATTTTATGCCTGTTTTCCCTATATTTAGCCTATTTGCACTCATTTTCAGAGGTCAATAAATCTCTTGGATGGCCGGTGACCCCCAAATTTTATTTCAATTTTATAAAATAGAGATATCAAGCTTTACAGTATGAAAAAAATGAGCAACTTCTGTCATTTATTTTGCTCTAAAAATTCAATCAAAGATATTTTATGCCTGTTTTCCCTATATTTAGCCTATTTGCACTCATTTTCAGAGGTCAAAAAATCTCTTGGATGGCCAGTGACCCCCAAATTTTATTTCAATTTTATAAAATAGAGACATCAAGCTTTACAGTATGAAAAAATAGGCAACTTCTGTCATTTATTTTGCTCTTAAAATTCAATCAAAGATATTTTATGCCTGTTTTCCCTATATTTAGCCTATTTGCACTCATTTTCAGAGGTCAAAAAATCTCTTGGATGGCCGGTGACCCCCAAATTTTATTTCAATTTTATAAAATAGAGACATAAAGCTTTACAGTATGAAAAAATAGGCAACTTCTGTCATTTATTTTGCTCTTAAAATTCAATCAAAGATATTTTATGCCTGTTTTCCCTATATTTAGCCTATTTGCACTCATTTTCAGAGGTCAAAAAATCTCTTGGATGGCCGGTGACCCCCAAATTTTATTTCAATTTTATAAAATAGAGACATAAAGCTTTACAGTATGAAAAAATAGGCAACTTCTGTCATTTATTTTGCTCTTAAAATTCAATCAAAGATATTTTATGCCTGTTTTCCCTATATTTAGCCTATTTGCACTCATTTTCAGAGGTCAAAAAATCTCTTGGATGGCCGGTGACCCCCAAATTTTATTTCAATTTTATAAAATAGAGACATAAAGCTTTACAGTATGAAAAAATAGGCAACTTCTGTCATTTATTTTGCTCTTAAAATTCAATCAAAGATATTTTATGCCTGTTTTCCCTATATTTAGCCTATTTGCACTCATTTTCAGAGGTCAAAAAATCTCTTGGATGGCCGGTGACCCCCAAATTTTATTTCAATTTTATAAAATAGAGACATAAAGCTTTACAGTATGAAAAAATAGGCAACTTCTGTCATTTATTTTGCTCTTAAAATTCAATCAAAGATATTTTATGCCTGTTTTCCCTATATTTAGCCTATTTGCACTCATTTTCAGAGGTCAACAAATCTCTTGGATGGCCGGTGACAGTGATATTGTTTGCCTCAAATTACAGCCGAAATTCGGCCTTTTCCCCTAGAGAAAATTCCCAATTACTAAAAAAAATGGCTTAAAATTCCTCCCAAAAAGTTTCAAATTTTCCCCAAACAGTGATGGCATTGGTGTAATGTTTGTAAATATCGTATTCATGCTATTATTTTGATATTAGAAAGCACTTTTGAGATCCGGTTTTCTGTTCAGAATCATCATGATGTTTGTAACACATGTAGTTTTCAATGCATAAAGTACCATCATAGCTTCTGTTTCTTTCCCCTCTCCGAAAAGTACGTTTCAGGTTGAAAATGTCTGACAACCAAAATATACGGCCAAAATATACATGAAAAAACAGTCCAAAAAAGACAGCAGAGGTCAGCAAAAAATTGGAGATGTGTTTAGAATAAAATATACAAATTTCCCAATTTCAATAAAAAATATGCATTTTTCCCAATAAAAAACGGTAGAGGTAGTTTTGAAAAAAGACAACAATATCACTGCCGGCCCGGTGACCCCCATATTTTATTTCAATTGTATAAAATAGAGATATCAAGCTTTACAGTATGAAAAAATAGGCAACTTCTGTCATTTATTTTGCTCTTAAAATTCAATCAAAGATATTTTATGCCTGTTTTCCCTATATTTAGCCTATTTGCACCCATTTTCATAGGTCAAAAAATCTCTTCGATGGCCGGTGAGCCCCCAATTTTATTTCAATTTTATAAAATAGAGACATCAAGCTTTACTTTATGAAAAAATGAGCAACTTCTGTCATTTATTTTGCTTTGAAAATTCAATCAAATTGTTTTTTTGTCCATTTTCCCTATATTTCCATATAACCTATTTGCACTCATTTTCAGAGGTCAAAATATCTCTTAGATGGCCGGTGACCCCCAATTTTTTTTGCATTTTTTCATTTACAATACTTCAAAGTTAAATTTCACAAAGTATAAGAAAATTCTGTCATTTTTTTTTTCTATACCCCTGAACTACCTTAATTACAATAAAGACTTCGATCATTATTTGTTCTAATTACTTTATTATTTTTTCAGAAATAAGATGTATCAGTTTATTTTCTTCGGATCATCATAGTTGTTGTCTTTAGTGAGTAGTGGTAACCCTTCCATTGTAGCCAGTTAACACCATCAGCAAATGATTTGTGGCTTCCTTTTAGATAGAGGCCATTTAAGTTGCTTTCGTGACATGCGCCGTACCACCATCCACCTTTAAACATTGCAGCGCAGTTATGTTTATACACATCACTATCTTTATCCATTGTTGAAAATTTGTTTCCATTTTGATGTTTCTTCATAGCATCACCTACAGATTTAATAATACAACTGTGATTTAGGATAATGATATATATAAATCTTGATCAAGCAGACTAAAACTTTGTTATACTTATACTGTGCTTATCCAGTAACCTTTGGGGTATCACAATATCAATGGCTAAAACAGTTTACCGAATTGCAATTTAAATTCTTCTCCCACAAACTGATCAACTGGTAAGATATTTTAACAGATTGCTCAAGTGAAAGGTTGTTAGTGTGAAGTGAGTGCTGTGAAATGAAAATGGTTCATGAGAAAATGCACGGACACGACTGGAAACACCATTTTCAATCTTTCAAGAACCATAACTCCTGAACGGTAAAAGTCAAAATCGTTATTATTGAACTTGACCTCTATTTTGTCATCAGTAACAACATATTAAAATTTGGGAAGCTTTAGTAAAACAGTTCATGCGTAAATGCACGGACACGACTGGAAACGCCATTTTTCAATCTTTCAAGAACCATTACTCCTGAACGGTAAAAGTCAAAATCGTCATTATTGAACTTGACCTCCATTTTGTCATCAGTAACAACATATTAAAATTTGGGAAGCTTAGGTAGAACAGTTCATGCGTAAATGCACGGACACGACTGGAAACTCCATTTTTCAATTTTTCAAGAACCATAACTCCTGAACGGTAAAAGTCAAAATCGTCATTATTGAACTTGACCTCCATTTTGTCATCAGTAACAACATATCTTAGATAGAACAGTTCATGCGTAAATGCAAGGACACGACTGGAAACTCCATTTTTCAATCTTTCAAGAACCATATAACTCCTGAACGGTAAAAGTCAAAATCGCCATTATTGAACTTGACCTTTATTTAGTTGTCAGTAACAACATATTAAAATTTTAAAAGCTTTGGTTGAACGGTTCATGAGTTAATGCACGGACACCATTTGATTGACGCCCGCCCGACGTACATCTCCAAATCAATAACCGACATTTTTGTCACAAAAATCCGGTTAAAAATCCCTTTGAACCTTCAGTCTGACAACTCGTCTTATTTATGAAAAGGGTAAAAATCCCACTGAAAAAAGGTTTGCCAACTCGCCCCACTTATGAAAATATCTTGCTTCTTTTAAAAATGTTAAATTACTGATAGTTGGTAACCAGTCGTCTTAGTGTAGGGGTATGTATCGTTGGTTGATAAACTAAAGGTCTTGAGTTCAAATCCCACCAGACAATGGATTTTTTCTACATAAATTTTGATAGAGTGCTTTTTCTCAATGATTACATCCCAGCTCCTTTGTTCTACCAGGATAGTTCTGAGCCGGATCATCCCTACCAGATCACCCCAGCTTGAGTTTCTTTGTTTTGCATGCTTTTCGTTGTTTTGTGATATTTTGGCGAGAATGCCTAAACCACAATAAAACTTAAAAATATTCATTGAGAATAGACACACTTTCAAAATTTATGTAGAAAAAAATCCATTTTCTCTACTGAGATTCGAACTCAAGACCTTTAGCACATCATACCTCGACACATATCCCCACACCAGGACAACAAGATACCAACTGTCTGTAACATATTTAAAGGAAGCAAGATAATTTCATAAGTTGGGCGAGTTGGCAGACCTTTGTTTCAGTGAGATTTTAACCCTTTTAATAAATAAGGCGTGTTTTCAAACTGATTGTTCAATTCGATTTTACATTTTTCATAAATGGAACAAGTTGGTAAACAAAAGTGGAGCTTTTTTTAGAAAGTGGCAATTAAGGGTGGGCCAATTGGCCATTGGGGTGAGTTAATTGACATGGTTTCAGATCTAAATATCGTGTTCGGAGGTCATAAAGGGTATACATTATACAGTAATATATAAAGTATATTATAATGGTTTTGTAGCGTTCAAAACTAGATTTTATGAATTGTAACTGGGTTTTTTTCATTCGATCTAAAACAGTTGGGATGTAAAATATCTATCCCATTCGGACTGACACTGACACACCAAGTCCGAATGGAATAACTATTACATAAATCTAAGTTTTATTGTGGTTTAGGCAGTCCCGCCAAAATGTTTCAAAACAAAGAAAAGCATGCAAAACAAAGAAACTTTAACTAGGTGATCTGTTAGGGATGATCCGGCTCAGATCACCCCTGGTAGAACAAAGGAGCTGGGATGTAAAATATATTTCCTCCTTAGCTTAGTGTTGGTGAAAAAGTAGTATTAATATTAAGATTTTTTTCTTACCTGCATCCCCAGAGTAACCAGTTACAACTAATTTATATTCTGAAGTTTCACTACCAACAGAGAATTTGCTATATACAGCATGTCTCTGATTGTTTTCAAAGTCTGTCATGTCGATCCTAAGCATGTATTTCCCTTGTGAAGTCAGCTGATGTAAATGATCGTTTCCTGTAAAAAAAAAAGCATATATCACTGTAAATCAAACTTATAGATTGGAACGAAATAAGGTGTTTTGTAATCAAACTAGCCTGAAACATGAAATTGAAAAAAAAATAAGAAATGGAATTGCCAAATAAGACAGCTTTCCAGATGAACTAAAATAACCGTGTGCCATTCACGAGCAAAAGTAATAACACAAATTAGCATAAGCTATCAAGGGTTAAGAGGAAACGTAATATCTATCTAGTTTACCTCCAACGAATTTAACGTAAAGATGACATTAGACAAAAACTGACAAACCCCATTTTATCAAATATGTTATAAAGTTGAATTAGATAAATATCATTAATACTTTATTTATCTAAAAACAGATAGGTGTCCATGGATCATAGCTTAATGGACGAGGTCTATAAACAACATTACCGAAAAAAAGATATGCCATCTCGTTTGTAATAAGAACTCCAAAGGTACAGCAACATTTCAAAAACTTTGTAAATCAATAAACGGAACTATATTCCGGTGAAATTACATGAACTGTGGTGTATTTTAAGAGTTTATATTATAGTTCTAATTGGTGACGGAGGGCATTCATTACCAATTACATGGTAAACCCTTTAAAAGAAAAAGAAAATATTGAACTTTTCGGGAAAAAAACATGAAATTTTTATTTCTTGTCATTACCTAACCAATATTCTCCTTTCATGTTACCAAATCCATGTTTATACGATTCCCAGTCTCTATAGAAATTGATTTTACCATTTATTCTCCGCTGGAATACCTACAAACACAAATTGAACAAAATTGATGGTCCTGACGCATTTTTAGCGAGTGCATAGTTTGTCAACGTCTATGTGAACTTTGCAAGCATATGTTAGAGTGCATTTCTTTGTACGACTTTGCCCCCGCAGAGCTATAGAAAAACAGTACATTAACGGGTGTTACACGACTCTTTTTAGACGATACACTAGCAAATTAACCTGACGATATCGGGATATGGGTATTTAGTCGGATCTTAACACATACTTGTGATTTGTTTGAAACCGGTTTAAACGAAGAAATGTCGAAATGTTCAGAACTTAATTAAATCTGTTTTTGGGTAAGATGGTGCAAGCATACGATTTTTATTGCGTCTTACACTTTGAGAAGCGAATAATCTTTAGCTACTTTATTTAAATATTGTGTAAAAACGTTAATTGAGCTATGAAAGTCAAGTGGCTCAAGCATTTTACTGAGGAAGTTTTTAAAAAATGCAAAGAAATATTTTAACAGTGGGTTAGATTTCATTAGTCTTTACTATCTATAGATTAACAACTTTTGGTTATATTTATAATTTAGAATCATCATTGAAGGTGGAGCGCGATTGCACAGTTAATTAATTGTATTGATATGCCATTTGTATGCAAGGGTTGTATTATGTGCCAATTCGAAAAAGTTATGCGAATATTGTCTCCCTTTAACAGGTTCATTATTTTATAATTAAGTTTAGGTTTCTGATATAAATTTGAATAGTTACAAAATGTATCAATTCAATATATTTCAGTTTTTGTTTTTGGTGTATCAAAAACTTTGATGTACGAATATAATTTCATAAATTTGAAACGTTTAAAATGATTACATACCAATATAAAGAACCGTTCATCATTTTTTAAAAAGACTGTGTTTATCTGCCTTTCATGTTAGATTGATTGGGAAATGAACCAAAGTTCTCTAAAGGTTAAAGATAAAAAAAAAAAAAGTTCTCTAAAGGTAATCACAGAGAGGGACTAGCAAGCAATTTTTTATTATAGCTTATTTAACGATAAAACAACTTTCCACTATAAACAAATAACAATTTATACAAATATAAGGCCACACCAATTTTATTTCTTGTTCTACAGATTTTTGGACTCCAAAATTTGGGGCGAGCGAGCGATTTGAAAATTTTATTAAAAAAATATTTAATTTGCAAATTTTTGAGGCGAAGCTTGAAAAGTAAAGGCGAGCGATTATAATTTTTTTTTTGTAAACATAAAATTGTAGGTTTTGACAATATTAAAGCTTGATCTATCACTTGTACTTTGACATTTCTTTAATTTCTGAAGTATTTTTTCCCTGTTCACCAAGAAATAATTAAATCTTGTCTATGTATGTGTGACTGACAATGAGACAATTCTCCATCCAAGTCATAATCAGTTTGGGGACAACCCCTTAATGTTATAAATATCCCTTTTACATGTTTTATGAGGGACCAATATAAGTTATAATATATTTGTTTGTACAAAAGGGCTCATATTTTCTCAAAGAACTATATATCTATCTGGTATTAAATGGTCAAAACATGTCCAAGAATTTTGTAATATTCCTGGACTTTAACCATGTTAACACATTTACTTTAACAGTTTAATATTATTCATAACAAGTGGACCCCTCTTTTAGAAAAAGTTGTTTAAAATATGATGTAACTCTCCTCTTTTTGAGTACAAATTCTAAGTTGTCAAAGGTTTTGTATAGAAGAACTATACAAATCCTTGGTATTTCTATTTTCTTTTCTACATCAGTAAAATGACCCCTTGTCTGAAGGAGCGTTGTTCTTAACCTGATAATAACAAACACAGGTCAAAGTACGTCCTTTTACACAGGGCTTTGATACAGACCAAACAGCAAGCTATAAAGGACCCCAAAATTATTAGCGTACACAATTCGAACAGGAAAACCAACGATCTAATTTATATACATCATGTACACAGTGTAGATACTATTCTGTACGCTATCCGGAAGTCGCGATTTTCGAAGCGAGAACTTTTTGAATCACATTTTAAATTTGATGGGTATACTGAATTTAACGGTAAGTTGGTCATCTGTACATTGCTTAATGATTAATTCAGCCGACATCGATATTCTCAAATGGTTTAGAATTAAATTCCGCACATTCATTATTCGTATCTTTGCCTTAATCAAGAGATGTTCAAGTGCATCACTAAGAAAAATCAGTCAGCGAATCTAAAAACAATCTTTTTACCCTCTTAGTGTACAAATTAACGTAAAAAACAGACTTAATTAACTAAATGAAGTATATTTCAAGTGGTGGTAAAAGTTTCAACCAGATCTTTGAAGCCAGAAATAAGAAAATTACACTTGTTTGAATTTCTCACTGTACGATCAGTCTCGCTTGTATATTTTAAAACTGTATGATCAGTCTTTATGTCACTGTATTCTAGTGGTGATTTCAAAGTTATTTACGATACATTAGAAGGTGACATTTAATTTATCTAAATAACACAAATATATTTCAATACATTCACATCCTGAAAGCTTATGAAACATTTTTTAGCTTAATAGGGTGTACTCGACTTACTACATTAAGTATAAGGATGTTTAAATGTTGCTAAAATAAGAGGAAGGTTTGATGTATACTAGTATATAAGTTTCAGAAATGTCCTCCGTTATACTTAGAATTGTACAAACACACAGATTTAGTTGTTACATAAAAATGCATGTATTTACACACATTCGAGGCCGTACTGTAGCCTATAATTGATCCCAGTTCCTTCACTTTGTTTAAGATGTAGAGTTGTCTCTTTGACAATCAATTGTACACCACTTTGTCAAGCGGGGGGTTATAGTGATAAAGAAGCCCGTCTTTCCGTTCTTCCGTTGGACCGGTACAATATGTGACGCCGGTTTTGTAAGCGCATCTCCTCATAAACCACTTTATATACATTGGGGGTTCCGGCCATTTTTAAATGGAGAGGTGTCCAATCCAGGAGAAAAGGGGATTTCAAATATATGTTCCCATACAAATGCATTGATAGTTGAAAAAAGGGTTTCAAACTGCCGGATCCCCTTTTTTTGACTCCGTCATTGATATAACTATTAATTAATCTTATTCGGATTCCTTGACTGTATTGTGCACCGTCTATTTCGAATTTTAGTAAAAATCTTTTATGGGGTTACTTTATATAAGATACGGACTTGAACATTGCATTGTATGGGGGGCCCCATCAGGTATTTCCAACACCTCCTAAACCAATCATTAAAGTTTTCTGAAATTGCTCCATTTTTACTGGATTAATTCATTATGGACCTTCTATTTCTGTAAACTTACCAAAATTATATCACATGAATTAACCCCCTACGCAAAGCTATTTATTAAATTTGTTATTTTAAAAGAGACAAGCTTGATTTATGTTATCATCAATTGGTCAACGGAGGACGGTGTAAATAATCTTTAAAAATGTAATAGCTATAAACAGATTTATAACTGTAACGATACACTGTTACAAAGTTCACAAGCGAATCATGTATTACGTCTTAGGCATTTGATTTTAAATAAGACTGATGGAACAAAAATACAATTATTTTGCCATCTAAAAAATTCATCAGAAATATATTTGTATTGTCTGATGAAAGTAATTACACGTTATAGTTCCCTTGATAGTTCATTATATCACATGTACACGTATATACCTTCAAATTGCTGTTGTTTTTTCTTCAAAATCACGACTGGTCATACAGTCAAAAAATCTGAAATCGCTTCTAGAATACAGTCAGTTCTAGACTGATCGTACAGTAATTTATTTTGAAGAAAAAACAACATATAATCTTTTATTGCAAATATTTGCATCAATTTACAGTTAAATTATTTGCTTTGTACTACAAGAGCAAAATTGTCCATCGATTTAACTTTTTTCTACCAAGTTGATGTGATGCACACACATATCAGGACAGGTGCATAAACATGCAGCGGCTATGGATAGTTTTGTGTCGCCAGCATACAATATAATTGCAGTTGAAGGCAAATCCTTCAGAAGTTCTTTATACTTTATTCTAGCAACGAACATTTCTTTATAGGGAATATAAGTATTAGGGGGAAAGTAACCAATTTTTTGTTCTTAAATTTGTTATAAATTTATATCGGAGCACTCCCGCTTTGGATAAATAGGTTTCATGCTGAAACAAATATTCTCACAGATATTTACAAAGTATGGTGGGGTGTTAAAAATCGTTATATACAGGTTAGACTGTGATTTAAAAACAAACGTTGATATCTTTTTTTATAATATTTACAAAAAAAAAAACGGTGCGGGAAATGGACATGATTACATTTCCGGATGCGGGAAGCGGGAATATAAAATAATAAAAAAATTCTGTTTTGAAAAAAATAGGTGCGGGCGGGTCCGTCGAACAAGGAATCAAATTGGTGTGGCCTAAGGACCTTGTTAGCTAAATCTACAAATTTTATTAGATATTATGAATTTTTATTACAATAAATTAATATGCTAGATACACAGACTCTTTTTAGTTGTTACACCGTCACGGACACTTTTTGTGAATAGAATCACTCGTGCATAATCAGTGAGTTCATGGGCACTTTAACTTTCAATTAGATTTGAACTTTTTGGTTCACCGACTTATTTCCTATCTTTTTATTGAACAAAATATTTACGTTTAGCATCAATATCTATTTTCAAACATTTCCATTAAAATACTATTCATATCAGTACACTAAGGGATTAGAAATTTAACTTCAAAAAGGGTTTTTTTCCGAAAAAAAATATATTTTGATCACAAATATTATCAGAAAAAAATTATTATGGTCAAGCAGAATGATGACAAATTAATGTTTTGCATGATTCCTGATTTTCCGAATACCGTAAATAGTGCTAATTTAAACTAAAACATTTGGGTGATGGCGTTGAAAAGTAAATAGTTAATTAATATACTAAAAAAAAAAACATACCGCCCCCTTTATGAATCAAAATAATCGGTCAATAAATGTTTTCTTCAATATATGCCGATAGGAATAGTATTTGGACATGCTGAAAGTAAAGAAATGATGATACTGACGTGTATATTTCAATAAAAATAAGACAGGAAATAAGTAAATAAAAATCAAATCTTATCAAAAGATAAAATCCCTATCAACTCACCAATGCACGATTGATCCTATAAACAAAAAGTGTTCATGTAATACACGTCCAAATAAGCAGCAAATCTAGAAGAAAATCATTCAACTTATGTCATTAATTTTGGGCGGTAAGCTGCGATTGGATCATATATATATAGTAACACGTGTTTATTCCCGATCAAAACTTGCAGATCTAGGGACGAGCATGAATTTAAAAAAAAATTAAAGTACATGCCTGAATATATTTAATATTAAGACAAAATTCATTTTTTCATAAACTTTTCATTTACTAATGAAGTACGAAATTCATTCTTTTGATGCATTTATATTCTTATCGAAATTTATATCAGTGGCGGATCCAGGTCCAAATCCAGGACAAAACAGGGGGTCCAAATTTATGTCCCCATTTAAATGCATTGATCATCCAAAAAAGGGTTGTTCCAACCCCCGGGACCCCCCACCAGTGAATATTAAATTCATGTATTTGGCAACAAACGTATTTTTTTAAGGGGGGATGGAATGGCACATCCTGCATTTTTCATCAGAAATAAAGATTACAGCCTTTTTATCTTAAAATGAATTAGCCCCCCCCCCCCCCCCCCCCCCCCACTTTCCGCCTTTCCCCGCTTTCCGTTTCATCTATAAAGATAAAAAGTAATCCTACTTACCACTAAAACATTTCTTTAATATATTAAATTTTTTTACGAAGTTGCCTTTTAAAAGTCTAAATGTGTACAGCATTCATCTTTTACTTGAAATGGCTCTTTTTTATCAAATAATAAGATTCCTGATTTTTTTTTCTTTAAAAAAAAAAATCTCGGTTGAAGGGAAATGAAAAATGTTTAAACTATAACTTACATTTACTGCTTTATGGCTATCTAAGTATCTAAAATGTTTAGTTTTGCAAAATGTATTATTACTTTCTTGAAACGTCGTACAAGTCAGATAAAAAACAAAAGTAATAAAGGAAACAGGCCGGTAACAACCAGCCGAATAGTTGTTCTGCACTTGTAGTCAGGTCAAGGTCCGAGGCACTACTCGTGCAGAAAAACTATCCGGCAACGGTTGTTACCGGCCTGTTTCTTGGTTACCTTTGTATTTTATCTAATACTTCTAACACATACGATACAAACAGCTAAGCGCACGCAAGTTTTGATCATTTTTTTCTATATCGCATTGGATTAAAAAAATATATAAGCTGTAACAGTTGTTCTCGATATTTTCGGTTATTTTTTGCTCTTTCTGGTGACATTGTAAGATAAAAAGAAACATTTTCAAAATGTTTACAGTATGTGAGAAAAATCTCATGAAGTTGGTACATTTTGTACCAGGTCGTTTTGCTTTAAACGGTAGATATTATTTTCACAGACCATTCGCAATAATTGATTTAATTCATACTCACTGTCCATCCACCCCCATTCTTCTCCATTTCACAGAAAACTTTGAAACCGGAAGTTTTTTCAGGGTAAACTGTGTAGATTCCACTTTTACAGGTAGATTTATCCAAATCACTACAGTCAGAAGGTCTCTTGACTGTAATTAATGTAAGTAGAATTTGATTAGGCGAATAATTGATTTAATTGACAAATTTAAACACATATAACACTAATTCATTTTTTTTTATAAAAACCTTATAATATAACAAAAACAACAATCTGAGACTAGTGCCTCTGACCAGCGGTGTCAATTAGATGCAGATTCTAGAAAAACATATAAAAGTACGGAAGCCTTTTAGGGCCATGTTAA
Source organism: Mytilus galloprovincialis (assembly GCF_965363235.1). NCBI lineage: Eukaryota > Metazoa > Mollusca > Bivalvia > Mytilida > Mytilidae > Mytilus > Mytilus galloprovincialis. The sequence continues at coordinate 24,237,345 of NC_134842.1, forward strand.
TTTACTTTTATCAATTTGATACAACAAATTATTAATTTGGTATTTATAGAGATTCGTTGATCATCTCAACGAGATTGCTTTTCTCCCTTCAGTAGGTGCGGCGAAAGCGAGAAAAGCAATCGAGTTGAGATGACCAATGATAATATGTTTATCGATAGTTTAGCTATGATGACGCTTTCAATTTCATGTCAATTTCATTAGCAACGCCACATGCCTCCTTAGTTTCTTGCGATAATTTTCCATCTCGAGCGAGTAGCATGATATGAAAAATTTTCACAAAATAGCGATAAAACACACTATCGATTTGATATCACAGATCATCAATTTGATATAAGAAAGTTTTAATTTGATTTAACTGATTATTAATTTGATATAACAAATTATCAATTTGCTATGAATTTGTCTACCGATAGTATGATTTTATAATAGTGATCAATTAAAAGATTGCGAAACCCAAACTTCATTGTTTATCTGACGTCCAGTGACAAATATCTAATGCATGTTCAAAACTCAATTTACAGGTTTAATGTTTCTATAACCCACCCTCCTCCCTTTTTCACTTTATTTGAGAAAGTTTTTGGGGACCCTCTATTTTGTACATGGAACCTTGTGGCTTAGAACGAACAAATATAAGAGAGAAAAGGGGGCATATCATACAATTTATATTGCATATTTCAAAGTCAAAACGAAACGAAACGAAGAGTTCTATTTAGTCATTGGTGTTTCTATGAATACTTTTATTAATTGTTATTTGGATGGAGAGCTGTCTCATTGGCACTCACACCACATCTTCCTATATCTATATACATAAACAATTATTCACCTTCTTAAAAAAAAACCTGGCATGTTGTTTTATTAATTTCAATAGCAATATAAAAGGATTTATTAAACATCTTTCAATTCATCATTGCATTTGCAAAATTGTTTCAATATATATTTTTGCTTTTTATTAAAAATAAAGAATCAGGCGCGAGATTATGAATGATTGTGGACTTTTAATTTATGTTGAACACATCACACGTGTATAATCTGACCAGCTTGATAAAATTTAGGTTAACACAGTTTTAGCGTTTCACTTTAAAAATATTCTTTATATCAAACAGAGAAGGGGAAACCTCTAATCCATGCATAAGTAATTTGACATATCAAATTAATAAACTGTTATATCAACAAGTGTGGACACAGATGAGTGTGGATAGTATGTTTGGATGTTTGACAATATATGCTTCATGCACAAATTGATATAGGTTGAGTGCTCCGCTGTTGGACATAAGAACACACCTCCACCTAATTTTAGTCAACTGATGAACAAACATTCAAAACTATAAAATGTTATCTAAGACTTGTCGGTGTCTATTTACCATTGCCACTGAATCAGTGTTATATGTACACATAATTATATACTAGTAAGACTAAAATTTTAAAGTACATATATAATACTAAAACTGACATTCGGTCTTTACTGACAACTTCATTCCCCAAGTCATGTTCAAATCTGACTTCATAATAAAATAAGATTCCATATCTACATGTACAACCAATGAAAATCAAAATTAATATCCCTCTAATAGACTAGGATTGAAATCCCAGTTTTATAAACTGGTCATGATGGTACCTAGGTGGAACCTAAAACTAAAAAATTTGAAACAATGTAAATATTTCAAATGCATGTACATGTAATAATATAAATTCTCCAAAATTCACTATATTTTTTGTTTGTCTGCTGTTAGAGACTGTATATTGACCTCTAGATGTCTTCTAATTACATTCAGTTTGGTGTGGGTTGATGTTTGATTGTTGTACTTATTACAACCAGATGCTCTGCAGGGTGCAGCTTTATACGACCACAGAGGTTGAACCCGGAACAGTTGGGGAACCCTAAGAATTCCATTTAAAAGAAATCTAATAAAGTTCAGTTTTGAACCCTTAAGAAATGACGTACACCAATTAAAAAAAATATCAAGATTCTAAATACACGGTTAGATTCAGCATTTCAAGGAACTCCAATAATTCAATTTTTGATGAAATCAATCAAAGTTTAATTTTGAACCCTTTTGGCCTCTATTTCCTAAACTGTTGTGACCAAAACTCCCAAAATCAATTCCAACCTTCCTTTTGAGGTTATTAGCCTTGTGTTTAAATGTCATTGATTTATATTCACTTATAGTAAAGTTATTGTGCGAAAAACCAAGAAAAATGCTTATTTGGGCCCTTTTTGATTTAGGGCCCTTAATTCCTTAACTGTTCGGACCAAAACTCCAAAAATCAATCCTAACCTTCCTATTGTGGTCATTAACCTTTTATTTAGATTTCATTGATTTCTATTAACTTGTACTTAAGTAATTGTGCGGAAACCAAGAAAAATGCTTATTCAGGCCCTTTTTTGGCCCGTAATTCCTAAACTATTGGGACCCAGCCCCTAAAATCAATTCCAACCTTCTTTAGTGGTATTAAACCTTCAGTTTATAACAATTTTAAAAATCCATTCACTAAAACTAAAGATATTGTCTGGAAACTAAATGTGTTTTCGCACGAAAAGAGACGACGACATCATACCATTATACGACTTTTGCTGTTGTATAAAAATTGTCACTTGACCAACAGAAAACCTTACATTTTGTGTATGTCCAATCCATTATTGGAACTGATTTAAGCAAATGACTCTTAGTTTCAAGTCACCTATAATTCCTTAACTGTTCGGACCAAAACTCCAAAAATCAATCCCAATCTTCCTATTGTGGTCATTAACCTCGTGTTTAAATTTAATTGATTTCTATTCACTTATACTTAAGTAATTGTGCGAAAACCAAGAAATGCTTATTCAGGCCCTTTTGTGGCCCGTAATTCCTAAACTATTGGGACCCAGCCCCTAAATTCTAACCTTCCTTTAGTTGTATTGAACCTTGAAAGTTTAAAATTTTTAAAAATCCATTCACTAGAACTAAAGTTATTGTCTGGAAACTAAATGTGTTTTCGGACGAAAAGAGACGACGAAAACATGATGCCATTATACGACGCAAAATTTTTTTGGTATTGTATAAAAATTGTTACTTGACCAACAGAAAACTTTACATTTTGTGTATGTGCAATGCATTATTGGAACTGATTTAAGCAAATGACCCTTAGATTCAAGTCACCTAATATCACTTACGATTGTCGGCTGACCAGATAATCTGTCCCACTTTAACTATTGATGTTATACAACAATCCCATTTCCATTGTGGCATCAGTTATTTTGTATTGTGAAGTCAAAATTTTACAGGAACCTGGGTGATGTCCAGTATGGCAGACAAATAGCAATAAGATGTTTAGGAAAACATGAACTAAAACCTCCTTCATATAAGACACAAATACATGGAAACCGAAGCAAAATCACAAAACAGCTGTTACTGTAAATGGACTATAATAGTCAGGGGTGGATCCAGTCATTTTAAAAAGGGGGGTTCCCAACTCAGGATAAGGGGGGGGGGGGTCCAACTATATGTCCCCATTCAAATGCATTGATCGGCCACAAAAAAGGGGGGTTCCAACCCCCGGAACCCCCTTCCCCCTCTCTAGATCCACCACTGAGAGTACATGTATATATGACTTTTAAACAAATGTAGAAGAAAATTACGGGGAAGGGGCCAAATAGAGTTCAAGGGGAGCAAATTAGAGGGAAATTTTAAAATTGACTCATCTTTTTAGACATCAGGATCGGGTGTTTTTAAGTTTGGGATTTTGGGATTGGCACTTTCGGGGTCAGGGATAATTTTTTTCGAATTTCGGTATGTCAGGATTTGATATTTTTTAAATTCAGGCCCTCAAGATTTTATGTTTACAAGCGGGGATTTCGGGATCAGGACCACTCCGATCCCCCCTCTTTAATAATGACTTACTTAGACTTACCTTCTAATTCTATATAAACAAGAGGCTGTCACAACGACAGCAAACCAGGTTTATTTACACTTATTTGTGTCCTGCCAATATCACAAGAACCATAACTGATGAACGGTGAAAGTGAAAATTGTCAATATCAAATTTGACCTCAATTTTGTCATCAGTATCAACATATTAAAATTTGAAATGCTTAGGTTGAATGGTTCATGAGTAAATGCAACAACATGAATGGAAACGCCATTTTTTCGATCTTTCAAAAACCATAACTCCTGAACGGTAAAAGTCAAAATCGACATTATTGAACTTGACCTCCATTTTGTCATCAGTAACAACATATTAAAATTTGAAAAGCTTCGGTGGAACAGTTCATGCGTAAATGCATGGACACTACTGGAATAGTCATTCTTCAATCTTTCAAGAACCATAACTTCTGAACGGTAAAGGTCAAAATCGTCATTATTGAACTTGACCTCCATTTTGTCATCAGTAACAACATATTAAAATTTGAGAAGCTTAGGTTGAACAGTTCATGCGTAAATGCACGGACACGACTGGAAATGCCATTTTTCAATCTTCCAAGAACCATAACTCCTGAACGGTAAAAGTCAAAATCGTCATTATTGAACTTGACCTCCATTTTGTCAACATATTAAAATTTAAAAAGCTTTGGTTGAACGGTTCATGAGTTAATGCACGGAAAACATTTGGTTGCCGCCCGCCCGACCGCCCGCCGTACATTCCCAAATCAATATCCGACATTTTTGTCACAAACCTTATTAAAAAACAGACACAAAAATATCATAAAATAGTGATTGAAAGATTGATTGCACTTTATATATACTTCAGACACGTGTTACATGAGCCGGTTTGTTTACAAATTATAATGTCACGTGCTCGCGCGCTGACGTCACAATTTGCATCGATCTTGCAATACACTACACAGTTCACTCATACAGAACCAATTATCATGCACACATGCAACGTGAATGTGATTGGTTATCAAATAATACAGAAATAACGTATTCATGAACATTTTTAGAAGAAATTAGTTCATCAAATAGATCAGATTTTCACTTTTGACATGAATAGGTCGGGTTGACATTTCTGTCATCGGGGATAATATTGAGATAAATGGGATTAAACTGACCGTCAAAAATGTCTAGTGCTGCACATCTCGAGAACCTTAACATTAATAAGCCATACTTACCAAAATTACTCAATATTAATAAACTTTATGTAAATGAAATTTCACAATGATTACGATGCGGTGATGATCATGCAATGCTGGTTAAATTGGCGCTAAAAATATTCTTACTCCTATTGCTTTACGTAATAAAATTTGTATGGAATTAAATTTGACTAAAGTTCAGCATTAAAAAAACGTGAATATGCAGATGCATGACAATATATTTCTGATAAAGTGTGTATATATTTCTGTAAACGAAGTTGCCTGTATACTTCACTAAGGATTACATTTGAGCCCAAGGAGATCTCTATTTGTGAATCGGTTTATTAACCTCTTTGAACCCAGGGTCGAAGTTCAAGATGTTAACATATTAACGGAATTTTTTGGCGTTGCGTTTAGATCATTGAGGCCATCTATTTTTATTGCGGGGTTTCACGTATTCAAATCGGAATTATAGAAAAAATGGAATGTTGTGTTAGCAGAATCAAAACTGAAAATGATGAACACTTGATTATTTTCAGCAATACATAAATTGGATTGAGGGTCTGTGTATTCACATTATATGTAAAACTCTCCTTATTCCTGTGAAGCGTGTGCTTTACATCGAGGCTTGCTATGATTTACATCGTCGCCACAGTACTTCAAGCAATCAGGGAATGTTTATTTGGGGCATTCGACCTATTTTAACTCAAATTTTGGCATTTTTTAATCGAAACTATAGAAAAATGGAATATTGTTAGTACATATAAAATAGAAAATAATGAATACTTTTAGCTAAAGATGATTTGGATGGGGGTTCTGTGTATTCACATTATTTGTACAACTCTCCTTACTGATGCCATATTTTGGAATTTCCGTGACCTAAATGGTTCGCGAAAATTAATATTTTTATATATAGTATAGTAAATAATCATAATCTGTTATATCAAATAATCATAATCTGTTTTATCGGTCGTCCCACTGTCTATATCACTCTGTTCAGCTCTTAATATTATTCCGTATCATGTCTTTGTGACGTCAAATACGTTGACCCGGCCTTAATAACTTTGACCCGGACATATCAGCAACGTCATAATGTTTGAACCGACGTTAATAACTTTGACCCGAACTTATCAAGTCATCTTTTGTGTGCTGGTGAAACAAAGAAAACACTTCTGAAACACGCAAATATATCCCGATAAATCGATTATCAGATTATCTGCATATTGATATTGTAAAATATTGACATAATATGAAGGCTTTTTGATCTCGTTCGCTACGCTCACTCGACAAAAAGCTTCATATTATGTCTCGCAGCTGATATTTTACGATATCAACATGCAGATAACCTGATAATCGGTACATATCAAATTGATAATCGGTTATATCAAATTGATGATCTGTTATATCAAATAGATAATTTGTTATATCAAATAGATAATTTGTTATATCAAATAAAACATTTGATATATATATCAAATATAAAAAAATGATATATCAAATTAACAATCTGTTATATAAAATATAAAAAAAATGATATATCAAATTAACAATCTGTTTTATCAAATTAATAATTTGTTTTTATCAATTTTCTATTTACTGTTTCATTGATCTAATCATTGACATGGATGTGGTACAAAAACGAAAACAGAATTATAAGAAAGACCATCTGAAATAAGTCAAACACTTACGGACAATAAAACCAGGTCTGATAACATGTACAGTCGAGTGATTGACTGATTGATTGTTTTTAACGCTACTTTCATTACTGTTGTGCTATTTCGTGGCGGTAAGTTTTTATTTGTGGAGGAAGCCGGACTGCCCGGAGAGTACATCCGACCTTTTATAAGACGACTGATAATCCTAGTCAACTAAGATTGAAGTTGAGTGTACCTCCCCTATGTGGGATTCGAACTCACAACCTCAGTGTTGACTGGCTAGTGATACAGCATCTGGAATACTTAGAACACTCGGCCACCGAGGCCCTGCAGCTACAGTCGAGTGAAACGTCAAACTACACGTTACAGTCGTAAATTTTCTAATTATGTTTAAATATCATAAAGTACTAGAACACACCCGCGAAATCGTGGGGAATTAGAGCGTATTTATACTGTAAAAAAAATTAACTGGAGAATTTCAGGAGAGGAATCAAAAGTCAAAGGTACTTCGGGGACTGGGCACATTTTTTTGCCCTCCCCCTTTTTTCCAATTACCGATTTTTATTCCTTCTGTTTTACTGTATACTATAAACATACATATATACTATAATTGCAAATACCATTTATTCAATTTCATAGTATATGTATGTAGTATACAGAAATATATCAGTGACCGCCGTGGTTAGTAAACTATTGGAATGGATAGTAAATAGCAAATACACTTTATGTATAGTATATGTATGATCATAGTATACAGAAAAAACGCGAAAATAATTGTCCTGCCTCAAGTACTTATGCAAATTATGTTTAATTTTAAAACAGGCCTTCTTAAGGGCAGCGGAGGTCTTTTATATTTCATAAAAAGTCAGTTAAATAACCCAAACTGAAATACTTTAAGCAAGGATGATAAATTCTAGAACACACCCGCGAAATCGCTGGCATTCAGAGCGTGGTTGAAAGTATATAAAGTGATTTTTTTGTAAAAGATTTAATGACTGGAGAATTTCAGGAAAGGTATAGGTACTTGGGGAGAGAACAATTGTTTTTCAACCCCTCCTCCTTTTGTCCCAAAATTCCAATTTTTTGTTTTCTATTTATTTCAATATGAACATACGTTTAGTATATTATGAACATTCATTACTATAAATAAAGTGTATTTGCTTTTACTATCAATTTTCAGTTTACTAATCAATCCACGGCGGGCATTGACATATTATATACGCCTTCTCTATTTAATAAACTCTGTGACCTTCGTGGATATTAAACTTGAAAATGAGAGCAGATAGCAAATACACTTTATTCATGATTCATAGTCTTTGTATATTCAAAGTACAGAAAAACGCAAACCGGAAGTCTAGTCTGACTTAAAGTTTCGTTCAATGACAGAAAAATATCCGGACGCATTTTTTTTTCGTTTTTCTCCCAAAATAACCCAATCTGAATAATCATAAGAAAGGGTGACAAATGCGACTATACATTGTACCTATAGGACACAGAGGCATGGTGATTAATTTATTGTGGAATGAAGAGAAGCGACACACAAAATGAGGTCTTCTCGTTTAATAGTATAGATTAAAAACAAAACAGTTACCTGTACATGGTCCTTGTTCTTCTTCCGAGTCTTCATTGTCGTTATTGCAACAACATCTGTTGGAAAGTAGTTCTACAATTTGTTCAGATGTTTCACCATGAAAGGTCACACCTTCAAATGAAATACACATTCTGTTATCGACACGAATGGCAAATTTACTATTTATTTAGTATAGATCAGTAATGGAAATACTTGATAGTTACGATTTATACGATGTAAAATGATTATAACTGATGGTGAAATCTTTGTCAAATATTATTATAAGGTAGATTCATGGTATACCGCCATCTTGGATTGAACAATCACAGTAAAAAATCGGTCTAGTTATTTGCCTAAATCTGCAAATTTTGAGACAGATTTGCAATTCAATGGTTAGACTGTTTAATTATATGACGAAAACTTGGTAATTTATTGTATAATTCAAAATATTTAAACAAATATCATTTTTTTTTGCTTTTTGAATCATTTTTTTCAAATGAGCCATTTAAGGGAAGATAACTCTTTTAGTAAAAAAATTATACTGGACTGATAGGGAATTTTTTTCTTTTTACTTGTAGCAAGAAAACAAGTTCGGTGACACCATTTTTTCTTTTTATTTTCTTAAAATATATTACAAAACCTATCTTTTCACAATATATTTCAAAATTCTATCTCATAGATTTTTTTTTATGCACACAAATGTGTTTTTCCATGAACAATCTAACCAATTTTAGGCAATTTTCAACGACTCATAGCTTGAAAAATAGCACGGTGACCCCTATTTTTTATTATTTTTTGAAAAGAGCATATTAAAATCTTCATTCTGGCTAAGTATGAGAAAATTTTGTCTCAAAAAATATTTACTTATGATCTACCTTAAACGGAAATATCTAAGACAAATATCATGTAATATTTTTACAATATATTATCGATATTTTAAATAAGTTTGTAAATCATAATTTAACGCGACATAAAATACATTTTCTTGATTAAAATTTAAAAAAAAATATTTTACCAGACTGACTTTTCTTATCATTGAAGTTATCCGCAAAGGAATGACTAACAACCAACATAGTTAACAACAGCACATACCAAATAGCCATTATGATATCTTAGTGAACTGTGTCCTCAAAAATGATAAACATCTTATTTTTTTATAGAAACTGTTTATATAGGTTCACATGTAACCAAATACGCTCCATAAGTTACATATACACATAAACTCATAATATCTAGTTTTCATTACAAAGGGATAAATATATTGGTAAAGTTCCAATCGCAAATAGTACATGTGATATTTTTTGATAAGTTGTTAAATTATACCTTTATGATTTGTATATTAAGTTATCAATTTTGTTGACCGATTGATGCCAACTTATATAACGTCGAATAGACTAACATAAAATTCATATTCTGGACAAAAAAAAACGTAACAGATCATTGAATACTGTTTTATTGGTATAGTATTCATTTTGTTATCAGTAAATATAAACCTAGTACAATGTAACTAAATATTATTGGTACTAGAACACACCCGCGAAATCGCGGGAATTCAGAGCGTAGTTTAAAGTGTGTAAAGTGTTGTTGGAAGAATTTTGTAAAGTATTGAATGACTGGAGAATTTCAGCAAAAGTATCATAAGTCATAGGTTATTGGGGACAGGAAAATGTTTATTTTTATCCCTCCTCCTTTATTTCCAAACTTCCCAATTTTTGGTTTTCTATCAATTTCAATATGAACATACATTTAGTATGTTATGAACATTTAAGTAAGGAGCCTGTAATTCAGTGGTTGTCGTTTGTTTATGTGTTACATATTTGATTTTCGTTCATTTTTTATACATAAATAAGGCCGCTAGTTTTCTGGTTTGAATTGTTTTACATTGTCAGTTCGGGGCCTTTTAAAGCTGAGTATGCCGTTTGGGCTTTGCTCGTTGTTGAAGGTCGTACGGTGACATATAGTTGTTAATTTCTGTGTCATATTGGTCTCTTGTGAAGAGTTTTCTCAACATGGCAATCATACCACATCTTCTTTTTTTTGTAATCAATGAATTTTGTAAAAGATTTAATGACTGGAGAATTTCAGAAATGGTATCAAATTAAAGTTCACATGAATATTTTTAGCGCTTATCTGTATATTATGAACATTCATTAATAAACAGTAACTATATAAATATAGTGTATTTACTTTCAATTCTAAGTTTACTAATCGATTCACGGTGGTCATTGGTATAGTATACAGACTCTCTCTATTTAATAAACTCTGTAACCGCCGTAGATAGTAAACTTTAAAATAATAGCAGATAGAATTCTGAAAATACACTTTATTCTTTGTATATGTATGTTCAAAGTATACAGAAAAACGCAAAACGGAAGTCTAATCTGACTTAAAATTTCGTCCAATGACGGGACAATATCCGGATGCCTTTTTTTTCTCGTTTTTCTCCCAAAATAACTCAATCTGAATAATCATATGAATGGATGACAAATGCGACTATGCACTGTACCTATAGGACACAGAGGCGTGTTGATTAATTAATTGTGGAAAGAAGAGAAGCGACACACAAAATGAGGTCTTCTCGTTTAATAGTATAGAATAGTATAGATATACATTATTATGTACTTTCATGGTTCTACAATCTGTCGACACTAAAAGTACTTATAGTTTGGCAGTGTACAAGGTTATTTTTTTGACAGACTGTTAATGACGTCTTTACATGTTTCTGATAGTTATTATTGACTGTGAACTAGCTATCAGTAAATGCGAAAACTCTCAGATCTGTATTTTTGTGTCTTTTTGTTTTTGTTTGGAATTGTATAAATACCTTGCAACATCCGATTTTTTTTATAGACATGTTTTTTCTGCCTTTTTAGTACTTTCCAGCTGATTCTATTGTTGTGCTGTAACGCTACTGTTCCAGTTTAGGGGATCAATCACTAGCATTCTTCACCCAAGCAACATTCCTTTGTGTCTGTCTCAAGTTGGGAGCCTGTAGTTCAGTGCTCCGCTCGTCTTTGGTTCACATCTGTCATATTTGTTTTTCGGCATTGTTTTGTTATAAAAAGAGTCCGTTAGTTTCTCAATTGAATTGTTTTATATTTGTTTTATGACAAGGACTTTGATAGATGACTATTCGGTATGGGTTTTTCTCATTGTTGAATGCCGTACGGTTGCTAACATCAAGTTCATTTATACTTTGGTGGACAGTTGTCTGATTGGTAATCATGTCTCCTTCTTTTCATAATTAAAAAATATAATAGATAGAATTGAGGTCTGGAGCTAGCATGAAGAAACTATTAGACTTATTAGTCCTTTGTTTATCTATATATCACTGTCATTTTGTCCAGTTTCTTCAGACACCTATTCTAACATCTAACTCGGGTTTCTTTTAAGCTGAGATTTAGTGTGCTTGTTGCTGTGTGTTTGTTTATTTTACATTGGGTAGATGAATAGGGGAGAATTGATGTCTCATAAATCATATTTAATCCTGTCGAATTTGTGCACCTGTCCCATGTCTTGTTTATAATCATCATTGGGGTATCTAGTTAAAACAATTGTTCAATGACCCAGCCCGCCAACCAAGATGGCCGCCATGGCTAAAAATAGAACAAAGGGGTTAAATGCAGTGTTTGGCTTATATCTCTGAAACTTAACCATTAAGAGTAAATCTGACTGGAGTAAAAATGTTCATTAGGTAAAGATCTATCTGTTCTGAAATTTTCTGATGAATCAGACACCCCTTTGATTTTCCGAGTAACTTTCATGAAATTTTGCAGTTTTTGGATGTTATCTTGAATATTGTTATAGATAGAGATAAAATGTTCATTAGGTTAATAAGATATATCTGTTCTGAAATTTTAAGATGAATCAGGCAACCCGTTGATTTTCCGAGTAATTTTCAGGAAATTTAGCAGTTTTTGGATATTATCTTGAATATTTTTATAGATAGCGATAAACTGTAAACAGCAATAATGTTCAGCAAAGTAAGATCTACAAATAAATCAAACAAGGCCAAAATTGTCAAATGACCCTTTAAGGAGTTTTAAGTCAAATTTTAACAACTTTTCGTAAAGTTTTGTAAATCTTCTCCTCTGAAAAAACTTGGCCACATCTAGTTTAAAAATTTGTCGGATAACCCCGCCTGTCAACCAACATGGCCGACATGGCTAAAAATGGAAAATAGGGTTAAAATGCTGTTTATAAAAAAATTGTAAGGGTTCCGCGGAACCCAGTGTCTCGCCTACTTTTGCTGTAAATTACAGGATCAACAACTAGAGGCTCTAAAGAGCCTGTGTCGCTCACCTTGGTCTTGTGCATATTAAACAATAGACACGGATAAATTCATGACATAATTGTGTTTTGGTGATAGTGATGTGTTTGTAGATCTTACTTTACTGAACATTCTTGTTGCTACAATTATCTCTATCTATAATGAACTTGGCCCAGTAATTACAGTGGAAAATATTTTCTAAAAATTTACAAAAATTTATGAAAAATGTTAAAAATTAACTATAAAGGACAATAACTTCTTAAGGGGTCAATTGTCTATTTTGGTCATGTAAACTTATTTGTAGATCTTATTTTGCTGAACGTTATTGCTGTATACAGTTTATCTCTATCTATAATAATATTCAAGATAATAACAAAAAACGGCAAAATTTCCTTAAAATTACCAATTCAGGACAGTAACCTAACAACGGGTTGTCCGATCCATGTGAAAACATCAGGGCAGATAGATCTTGACCTGATAAACAATTAAACCCTGTCAGATTTTTTCTTAATGCTTCGGTTTTTGAGTTATAAGCCAAAAACTGCATTTTACCTCTATGTTCTATTATTAGCCGTGGCAGCCATTTTGGTTGATTGGCCAGGTCACGCCACACATTTTTTAAACAAGTTACCCCAATGATGCTTGTGGCCAAGTTTAGTTTAATTTGGCCCAGTAGTTTCAGAGAAGAAGATTTTTGTAAAAGATTACTAAGATTTACGAAAAAATGGTTAAAAATTGACTATAAAGGGCAATAACTCCTTCAGGGGTCAACTGACCATTTTGGTCATGCTGACTTATTTGTAAATCTTACTTTGCTGAACATTATTACTGTTAACAGTTTATCTCTATCTATAATAATATTCAAGATAATAACCAAAAACAGCAAAATTTCCTTAAAATTACCAATTCAGGGGCAGCAACCCAACAACAGGTTGTCTGATTCATTTGAAAATTTCAGGACAGATAGATCTTGACCTGATAAACACTTTTACCGCTGTCAGATTTGCTCTAAATGCTTTGGTTTTTGAGTTATAAAAATGGTTAAAAATTGACTATAAAGGTCAATAACTCCTAAAGGGGTCAACTGACCATTTTGGTCATGATGACGTATTTGTAAATCAATGATGATTGTGGCCAAGTTTGGTTTAATTTGGCACAGTAGTTTCAGAGGAGAAGATTTTTGTAAAAGTTAACGACGACGGACGACGACGGACGACGACGACGACGACGACGGACGCCAGGTGATGGGAAAAGCTCACTTGGCCCTTCGGGCCAGGTGAGCTAAAATGAGGGAAAAAATCAATAAAAATATTCCGCTTGATACCATGTTTGGATTGTAGGAAGCTTTCGTCCAAGTTTGGTAAAAAAATCCTGGATAGTTTATGAATCTAAAAAATGTTTTAAAAACTTTAACTGCAGACAGGATGTAATGTTATTTAAGTAAAATACAGATACACAGGTACAAAATATTAACAAAATTTCCTTCTAGATACTAGCTTTTGATCATAAACAAGCTTCTGTCTTAGTTTGGTACAAATAAAAAATAGTATAAGAAAGTTATCAAATTTTTTAAAAATTTAACCACAGAGTGAATGTTTTGTTTCCTGGCAGAAAAAAAAAGTCCATTTAAAGTAAATATGGAAAAAATGGATTTGTCATTTTACAAAATTTACTTCTGGATACTATCTTATGATCATAAACATGCTTCTGTCCAAGTTTGGTACAAACCAAGGATGGTTTAAGAAAGTTATTAAAATTTTAAAAACTACAACCACAGAGTGATGTAATGTTTTCCCGCAGAAAAACTAAGTGCATTTATAAGTAAAATACGGAAAAAATGGAATTTTATTTTCACAAAATTTACTTCTGGATACTATCTTATGATCATAAACAAGCTTCTGTCCAAGTTTGGTAGAAATCCAGGATAGTTTAAGAAAGTTATTTGAATTTTAAAAACTTTAACCACAGAGTGTATGTAATGTTTTACCGCAGAAAAACTAAGTTCATTTATAAGTAAAATACGGAAAAAAATGGAATTTTATTTTCACAAAATTTACTTCTGGATACTATCTTATGATCATAAACAAGCTTCTGTCCAAGTTTGGTAGAAATCCAGTATGGTTTAAGAAAGTTTATTAAAATTTCAAAAACTTTAACCACAGAGTGAATATTTTTGGACGCCGCCGACGACGACGACGACGACGGAATGTAGGATCGCTTAGTCTCGCTTTTTCGACTTAAGTCGAAGGCTCGACAAAAATGACACAGCCTCTACTTTTTTAATGTTTTTTCTTGTTTTTTGGGGGGTGAGAGTTCATCTATATGTTTCGGAAACTAGTGTGAAGTCCATTTTTGCTGTATAATATATTATTTTTGGTTGAGGGAAGAGCTGAAGTCCGCCTACGGGTGCGGGGTTTTCTCGCTGTATGAAGACCCATAGATTGCCTTGTGCGGTTTACTGGTCTTTGACACATTCCCCTTTCCATTCTCAATTTAATGTTTGCAAAGTGAGTCAAATGGGATAAACGCCGAACATTCAAACAGGCAATCATAAATATGGACATTTTGTGTCTTTCTGCATAAAGATCGCTTACGGAACCCTCAAACATTTGCTGCAGTTGTTCCATAACATATAGAATATACCAATCTAATTAAAAACCGATCTCTCATCGCTCCCGTTTTCTGATATGACGCGTGGGACATATCAGACATATCAGAAACAGGAGCGATGAGAGATCGGTTTTTAATTAGATTGAGAATATACGATACTCTGTCGACATGAATCATCGGATTTAACGTCCCCGTATCGACATCGTTCGGAAATAAATATCAAGTAACACTTAAAAAAAAAAAGTAAAACAAATAAAAATTACAATCAAAGAATGATATAAGTATATGTGATGCTTCAAGTTACATTAAAGGGAGACACTTTCTTAATAGAGAAATATGAAATATATATAATAGTGTATCAAAATAAATTAAAAAAAATCCGGGATATGTCAGTATTTGTTCGTTCGTTCGTCCGTCCGTCTTTCCCGTTTTAGGTTAAAGATTTTGGTCAAGGTAGTTTTTTTCTATAAAGTTGAAGCCCTTTCACCTTGAAACTTAGTACACATGTTCCCTATGAGATGATCTTTTTAATTTTAATGCCAAATTAGAGTTTTGATTCCCATTTCACGGTCTATATATACAAGTATAGCTACTGAACATAAAAATGATAGTGCGAGTGGGGCATCCGTGTACTATGGACACATTCTTGTTTGTCATATGCTAGAACTTGTATTAGAGAAGTAAGAACAAAATATTTTTCTTGTTTGTAAAAGGCGTGGTGATAGAACGTCTGTCACAAAAGTTTATAATTCTAATAATGGTAATCGTTTTAAAGCACAAAAGCCACATTCCTAAACAGGGGAGCCAATACTCATAAAAATCAAATTATTTTGTATTCATGATGCACAATGAGGTTTTTCCCCATTATGAATCTCTGAGTTATCTATTTTTTATTACAAATCCGGTCAGTTTATATTTAGGATATTCACCAATATCTGGTTTCATCTCGTAGATACATTTGTAGATGGCAACATCTTAAATACTTCCTGCTGTTAGCGTAATTGTGTTCCCCAAAGTTAATCAAACGTTTTATTTGCTATCTTAACAATTATAATGTAATCAATTATATTAAAATTAAATTTACGTAACGTTTAACTTTTTCGAGACTGTATTATTTCGTATTATTCAATATATTTAAGAAATAGAAATGACTTGTTATATAATTTTAGCTTATAATCCGATTTACTAAAATAGGAAAACTACAAACAAATATGATAGAAATTATGCCTAGATCTTCATTCGTATCAACACTTTCAGGTTTACTCTGTCTAAGTACACACGACTGCGTAGTCAGAAGTAAGGGAAAACACTACTTATTACTTACATCATTGTCATTCAATCTTAAAGACTTGAGATACAAATAGATGTTTATGTGAATCGTAATTTCTCAAGGCAACAACATGGATGCAAGATTTACATGTTTTGTTTTTCTGTTGTTTACAGTTGTATATTCCAAAAGTAATGTAAGTTTTCAATGTTGTTGTTTTCATTTAATAATATAATATCGTTAGTAATTACCGTATCACCATGGTGATACGGTCTGATTAGTCAGAGGCTAAACGTCAGGTTCGGGTAAATCTGTTAACGGTATTTCTGTTATTTCATTGGTTATAAATACTATCTAATGGCTGCTTCGTGGCTGTTTCCGGAATGATTATGGGGTAAATGAAGGTCATTTTAACGTCTGATTGGCTATTAATGAGTGGCATGCATTATATGTTCAACGCGTCCGTAAGTGGGGTCGGATTGAAATCATGATACTAGGTTATAGGTACATATTATGATAAAGTGTTCATTTGCTATAGTGATTAGTTATGGTGATAACTCACCACAAACTGTCAATTTGGTACAGATTATATAATCATGTGACAATGTGATGATTTAATCTTGAAATTATGTTGCTATTTTGGTAAGAAACTGTACATTTATGTATTATTGCTATTCTCTAAAAATAGAACAGTAATATGTATAATTTACACTTTAAACTGCGTATTAAAACGGTTAAATGATTGAGATACTTTTGTGTTAGATTTCTTCGTATAAAGCTTAGATTTTAAATAGTTAATACACAAAACGTATGCTCTATGTATAAAAATAATAACCATTTATTTTTCATTGCTTGGACATATTGATTAGAAAATATTAAAATCACGGAATTTACCGAAGATGTAATTTCGTTTCCAGCACTTTCATCGCTTCATTGATTTCTGGTGTAAATAAACAAACCCGACGATACTGATTAGAAGAATACAAAAAGTACAAGGTGAGCAATATGGTTTCTTATGTGCAAGGAAGCCTACACCAAGCATCACGGTATTGTTATTGGCAAGGGTTTCAGTGCACTATAGGATACTATAGTGTCAGCTGTTGCAAATTATATAATTTAGCTTTTTACAATGCACAGTTCTATATTTGACAATGACCCCAAGGCAATCATTTTATACGATCCTTCGAACCCAGAAAACTTGCAACACAGTGAACTCCCAAAAAGATGTTTGCATGTGGGGTAGACAGTTTGATGATCTTTGATGTACTCGTACATGATGATTTATTCTTTGGAGTTGTCAGGAGGCTGATTTAGAAGGGGGCCAGGGCGCTTGCCATTCTTTTCTGGGAAATTTTGTGGGCTTGGACCATAATAGTCCCAGTATGGACACAGTGGTGATCAGCAGTCATTATAAAAAAGAAGATGTGGTATGATTGCCAATGAGACAACTGTCTACAAGAGACCAAAATGACACAGACATTAACAACTATAGGTCACCGTACAGCCTTCAACAATGATCAAAGCCTATACAACACAGTCAGCTATAAAAGGCCCTGATATGACATGTATAACAATTCAAACCAGAAAACCAAGGCCTTATTTATATACAAAAATGAAGGAAAAACAAATATGTAACACATAAACAAACGACAACCACTGAATTACAGGCTCCTGACTTGGGACAGAAACATACATAAATAATGTGGCGGGGTAAAACATGTTAGCGGGATTCCCATCCTCCCCCTAACCTTGGACAGTGGTACATGTATAACAGTACAACATAAGAACAAACTATAAAAATCAGTCAAAAAAGGCTTAACTCATCAGATTGCCCATTGATATATCAAAAGCACTGAAAACTTCATTTGATATGTCTGATTTCAATTTATTCACATCATCAGGTCTTACACTTAGTATATTTTTTCGTGATGAACATTACTATTTGGTTGATTATGTAGGAAATCACTGAAGCATGACTGGAGAAGTCGCCCCCTCCCCCAGCCCCCCCCCCCCCCTTATTGTCCCAGCTGACCTGAGAATCTGTCCCATTTTAACCATTAACGTCATACAACAATTACTTTTCCATTGTGGCATCATATATTTTGTATTAAAACATCAAAATTTTACATGGAATATATGTGATGTACATGCATGTACAGTTTGTAATGGCAGACATATACATATTGTAGCAATAAGGTGTATCCAAAGCAAAATAGTTAATAATAAATCAACTCAATGGATAGAAGCATACTGGTAAGTCAATTTTTTTTTCACACAGCATCTGCATAGAGTGATGAGATATAAATCACGAGATCAATCACTGGAGGGTTTTAGAAGTCAAGAATTTTTATATTTTACTTATTTGGGTAGATACATGTACATGTAACACAACATTTATCTTGTCATAATACCTGTACGCTCAGTGTTCTTCATGAAAACTATCACACTGATTTTAAATCATTATAGGAAAGCACAGTGTATAAGCAAACATTTCAGGAGGCAAAGAGTCTATTATAGGCTGACTGCAATAGTCTGTATATTATCTGATAAAGCTTAGTTCTTGTCAACTTTCTTATTATTTCAAACATTTAAATAGATGTCTCCCAAATTTGGTGTATTTCTATTAGCTTTTTTAAAAGTCATTTTCATTTATTTTTCAACCCGGCCCAGAAATATGTTTAATATAGCTGATTTAGAGAAAGGCAACCTGGGTCACCTCTAACAAAGGCTATATTTATTGTCACTGCAAACATTTTACCTGTTCAACACCAAATGCTGTCAAGTTTGGGGCCCCTGGCCATGGCTCTTTTTTTCATAATTCATCTTACATGTACATCTCCTTTGAATTGTTTGCTTATTTGTTCTATGGTCTATCTATGCATATCTATCTATATACCACATTTTCATGGTCCCACAAAAATGTTTAAAATGTATACATTTGACTTTTTTCTAGCTTCTCTCATGTGATAGCCATACCTTTTTGGTCACTATTTATGTGTTGCGTTTAAATATGAATTGTAACACTTTACAGTGACTGAACAGGTAAAACAAATACTTCTCAAGAAACAGAAAAAAGAAGACTACTTGGAACAGCACCAGACTAAATGTATGTATATGTATGAATAAAAACTCAGATCGGAATAGCATGGAGGATATGATATGTCCTTGTGAATAAGCAAGGAAAGCTTTTAATAATAGTGCCTATTTTTTAATTTACTAGATTTTTCATTCATTATCTGTGCAAATTTCAACATAATTTGTCATAAATCCTTATCTAACTTTACTCAAACTTTCAGTGGTGGATCCAGAAATTTTCATAAGCGGGAGCCCACTGACTGCCTAAGAAGGGGCCAACTCCAGTCATGCTTCAGTGATTCCCTATAAAAACAACAAAATTTTTCCTAAAAAAGGGGTGGCCCAGGCCCCCCGAAAAACCCTCTAACTCCACCTCTGACTTTAATTTAATATGACAAGTGTTTCATTCACAAAAATACTGGTGCGTTTCTGTGATAAATATCATGCACAATTTTATAAATGAGAGGGGAAAGAAGATCCACATGTGGTGTACCTGCACATGACAATTGCAAACTGCCCCATTTTTCTTATCACAACCAATCAACTGATCATGCTGATACTGACATTACCAGAGAGTACACATCAAATGAAAAATCACAAATAACTGATACATATCAGATATTACACAATTAAATATGTTTTAAATTTATTACAAAAAAATGTGTTCTCAATCTTGTAGATAGATATTACTGGATCTCATATACATGTAAGTACCAAAGACAACTGTCTATCCAAGTCACATCCAAGTCACAATTTATAAAAGTAAACTATTAAAGGTTGTAGTTTTGTCTTCAACGCAAAGCTTGGTTCACACCAAACAGCAATTTTATATAGTCCATATCAATCATGACAATGGCGTTTGGGGTTAAACATGTTTTCGTAGGTAAATAATATTGCCATGGAACTTTTTTCATGAGAGTGTTATAGTCTATAGAGTATTACTTCCTGTTTGGTGGAATAGTGAAATAGAAGTCAATACGTTCTTGCTCAATCCTATGTCGCTTTGAAGGTGTCATGATTGTAATCCTCAGCTTAAGCAATGTGTTACTGTAATTCGAATTTCAAAATGACTGAGCGACGTTTTTCGAAGCACTGGTCAACTCCACCATAGCGAATCACATGACTTTGACAATCAGTAAATTCCAGCGAAAAATATCTCTATAAGGAAAGAATTGTCGGATAAAAATTAAATAATAGAGTACACAGGAAATGGCAAAGTTCACATAGTCGCGTATGATTAATCATTTAAAAAAAAACGAGCAAAAAGGGGGGGATGGGGCGTACACACTTTACGTCCCCCATTGGATCCGCCACTGCCTTCTGTTGTTGTCCATTTTGTCAAGTAGTAATCCTCAAAAGTATGTGTAGGTTATATGCTATTTTTATCAAGTTGATTATAGACACAGAATACATTTTATTATAATATCATTCCCCGTTTCCATTCTCAATTTTATTAAGTCTCTTTCCATTATAACACGGGTCCACCAATAATACAACAAAAATGACAAATTAGTAGAAAAAAAGCGCTATGTTTTCATATTGCTTGAAGTGCAATATTCCAATAAAAATAAACTACTCACAATCCACTGATCTCAATATAATCAGCTAAAATACGGCAAGCATTTTAGAAAAGCTATTACTTGTTTATGATTGCCTGTTGGTTTGTATGGTATGATATAGTCGGACATTATATGCAGAAATATGTACAAATGCAGAATAAGCATGTTTTTCACAAAAAAGAGGGGTAACAATATTTTTGAATTTCTGATACCAAGTGTGGATCCAGTCATTTTGAAACGTTCACATTATGAAGGGGGAAAAATCGGGAAAAAAGGGGGGGGGGGAATATCCCCGGGCCCCCTCTCTATGATCCACCGATGGAAACGTTCCAAAGTAAAACATGAAGATAAGAAATACATCTAAAGAATATCATGTATATCATTCTGCTGTTGTCTGCTCTTTGGTCGAGTTGTTGTCTCTTTGACATATTCCCCATTTCTATTCTGAATTTTATCAATGATGTTCACAATGCAAACGTTCCTTTTTTTCAATTAACAAGCAGACGGTATATTATTTAATAAATATATGAGTTTTATCTAAGTAGAATTCGGTACAGGCATAAAAATGCGGACATTGATGTTTTTAAAATTTGCTGTTAGATTTGTTTAAATCAAGGAATACATCTCCCCAATGAACATGTAAAGATCAGATTCCATACGCGTCTTTGGCTAAACTTTATTCGTTGTTGGTTTACAAACTCTTCACTTTTTAAATAAGTTTTGGATGTCGAAAACATTTTGCCTCGAGCATCACTTAAGAAATCGAAATACGCATCTGTTGCAGATAAATAGGTACCGTGAATATGATTACAAATGGTCAGTGCTTCATTTGTTACTACATTAGTATAGATACTAATTGAAATGAACAGACTTTGGTTACAAAACTATACTATTTTTTTCAAAGTGAAATACTCTTGTATTTTTTGCACGAAACAACTTCATTACTCTATTTTTATATTTTCTTTTCCATTATTTTCTTTATTTATTTAACTGGGGTATGCAATAAAATCGTCCTTATCCTTTTCGGGATTGACGCCTTTATTCATGTTTAATTTCTGGTACCTGTGATGATTTTGAGATTTCTATTTAGATCCTTATGGAGAAACCATTTAACCTCAGGGGAGAGGGGGTGTTATGGATTTTTTTGTTTGAGTCAGAACTTTTTTAATTTTTTTTTCAGAATATGTTTTTTTGTCATCTATTTGGCTAGAATACTTTTTTCTATCAATTAGGAAACAGAATATTTTGTTTTGAAAAAAAATATAACCCTCCCCTTCAATAATATAATATAAATATAAATAAGTTTTATTTAGAGTCGGCAAGGTATACAAACGTAGACAAACATAAGCTCTAATGAGCTTTTAACCGACATACGAGACATTCTTAACAATACAACATTTATAACAATACAACACATAATATAATACACATGCAATAAATTTCACAGCACAAAAATGAAGCACTTAAAGCAGGATATATAAGCATAAGCTAGGTATTAAAGCTAAAAGCATATAAGTGTAAACTAGGCATAAAAGTTGGCAAAATGCATAGCATAAAAATTTGAAAAATGGGGTATGATCTAGATGGTCAAGAAATTTGCATAATATATAAACTAAAAGTCTGCACAAACTGTGCACTTACAGTCATTTCCATTCCATGACTTTAAAATATTTTTGAACTGACTAAAATTAGCAATTTTTCTAAAATCATCAGGTAGATCATTCCATAAAACAGCAGCTGTGTATTTAAAAGAGTTCTTACCATAGGTTGATGTTCGGACCCTAGGTATATCTACAATATTAGAATATCTAAAATTATATTTACAATCTTTCAATACAACTTAATCATGTAAGCATGGTGGTGGCAATATATATACAATTTTTAAACACTAAATAGCCATTTTACGGAAGCCGATAAGGGCCATTCAAAAAAAATAAATTATGTCGTAATTACGACATAGCATGTCGTAATTTCGACATAACATGTCGTTATTACGACATCGCTATGTCGTAATTTCGACATAACATGTCGTTATAACGACATCGCTATGTCGTAATTTCGACATATCATGTCGTAATAACGACATCACTATGTCGTTATAACGACATCGCTATATATTATATAAAAGAATATGTATTATGATTGCCAAGAGACTAAATGACACAGAAATTAACAACTATAGGTCATCATAATGCCCCGAATAATTAGAAAAGCCCCACATAGTCAGCTATAAAAGAGGGAGGAAAGATACCAGAGGGAGAGCCCCCGAAATGCTGTGTGGCAGACAGTGTTATTAATCAATTATTAGCTCCCTTGGTAAAACTCCAAATTTCATATTTAATGTATTTCATTGTTAAATAATTTACATGAAGCTTAATAAGTATATATTTGTTAATTGCATAGATTTTGCTATTTGAATTCATTGGTTAAAGATATTTATTTATATTGTAAAGTTTAATATTTGCATCGTTGCAAAATCTTTGGTTACCTTCTTTGAATAGATTCAGTGAGAAACTTATATATTTTATAGATCCGAAGTAATTATATCGACCGTGTATGTTTGTTGTAACATATATCGACCGTGTATGTTTATTGTAACATTCATTCCTTCCAAGGCAATATGTTTTTACAGCTCCTCATCATATACTAAGTAATATCTAGTATATTTGAGGATTAAAATAAGAAAGCTATGTGAAAAAAAAAACGGATGTCCAACGTTACATTTATGAAAAACTGTTTTAACTCTTATGTATAGTGATCCTATTTCTTATTCTCTGATCTTCTTGATTCTTGGCAGGAACAACGACATGTGTTGGTTCTCTGTGCCGTTAAAGCCGTTATTTTGCCAAATTTCATTTGACTCGGTGGCTGCATATTAAGCTGGAATAAGAAAAATGTCCAACGACGTTTTTCATTAACTCAACGACTGAAAGTGAATTTTATAAGTAGATAAAGCAGACAATGAATAAAAAGAGTAAGACAATAATAATATCTAACAAAAGTACAAATATTTGCCTCATGTGAGTTCAAATATTGCTGATTCAATAAAATCTTCTCTACACAGTCGTTTTTCAAACGGTAGCCATTTTGTCCAAGTTGATATTTCATTTTTCAAAGCAGTTAACGCGTATTTTTTATAATTGATAAAAACAAAAGTTAGATACACGAAGAGTAAAAAATGCCAAGATTCTTTTCTTATTACCTACATATTTGGGTCTTAAAGGAATAAAATGCTTCCACACATTACAAAACGGTAGCCAATTTGTCCAAACGTCTGAAAACGTCTAAAATCCTAAAGACGCTAATTTCCGACGTTATATGTGCTAAAGTTTCAATTAAATGTTCATGATAATTAAAACAAATCGTGTTATGAAATTTGGAAAAAGAGGTTGATGATTGCTGCCGAAAAAAAAGAATAGTGCATGTTGCTATAGACTCCGCCCGGGGACATAGGTTCGACACAGGTTAAATTTTGCAATTTTTATTAATCGTTTATAGCTTTTAACGATTTATTTAAAAGAATTGGGAAATGGGGAAAACATCCCATTACATGAACTTCGTCCAACTTTTGCAAAGACAAATTGGAGACACCAAGACAGTCCTCTAAATGTAAAATGCGAATTGAAATTTATGTTACGGAAGTACTCCGAAATAGATCATTTAAAGTCGTCACTTCAGTAAGGTGCAATCACCAATATTAAAAGACTTAATACCAGTTCACGGAATGTTTTACTTCGCGATTTGTCCTGCTATTCATGTTATAACGGTCGTGATGAAAATAATTCCTGTACTAGCGAAGCTGGAACTTTTCGTCAATACAAACTTGTGCATGAAATGAAGGTAATTGAAAGACGAATCCCAAACAGCGACGAAAACCGTTTCATCAAATTAATAAAAACCCGGGATTATATTTGCCATTTTCGCTGACGATTCAGGAGTAGATTACTATATTTTAGAATGTATATCAGAAGTAAAACGCTATAGATGACTTGGGAAATAAAGCCAATGTTCAAGTAATTGAAGGGGTGTATTTCGACAACTTATGTGCCAGGGAAAATACAATTCTATTCAAATTTAACCAATGGTAAAATGTTTGATTTACTTTCAGAGTGTCAGATATATTTGTATTGGTTGAATTAAAATATAGAAATTTTACACAATGACAGATGATATGCACCTTGAAAGTTAAACATCCTATGATAAAACAAAAATATGGAAAACCGTATACATGTACTTCCGTCCCATCTTTCCTTCCTACATTACTTGCGACAGTACTGCATTTTTAGTTGAAATAACTTAAAAGGTAAACATTATTAAATCGATTTCCACAACTCGAGGTAATTTTTGATAAAATGACATCACAAAACGAAAAGAACCAGAATCAACCAACAATATAAAAAACCGAATAAAACTTGCAAAAATTAAACGAAGTCAAAAACCCTCTTCGACGCCGCATGTTTAAAAAGTGTAACGTCGTGTTGTAGGAATATCGTGCCAAACGTTTGAAAGTAGAAATAGAGCTATCAATATTTTTATTACAAGAAGCCATGTAGTTTGCGCTTATATAAATGGAGGTGGAATGCTTGGCATGCAATGTCAGTCCTCATAATTTCCACGTCTTAATTGTTTATTTCAAACTTTTCTAGCTATACAGCCCTTCACGACAGGTAACATATAAAACTCAGACAGGATTTAAAAAATATATAAGTTTCTCCTTGAAGGTATCCAAAGAAGGTAACCAAAGATTTTGCGACGATGCAAATATTAAACTTTACAATATAAATAAAAAATCTTTAACCAATGAATTCAAATAGCAAAAGCTATGCAATTAACAAATATATACTTATTAAGCTTCATGTAAATTATTTAACAATGAAATACATTAAATATGAAATTTGGAGTTTTACCAAGGGAGCTAATAATTAATTAATAACACTGTCTACCACACAGCATTTCGGGGACTCTTCCTTTGGTATCTTTCCTCCCTCTTTTATAGCTGACTAATCGGGGGCTTTTCTAATTATTGGGGGCATTATGATGACCTATAGTTGTTAATTTCTGTGTCATTTAGTCTCTTGGCAATCATAATACATATTCTTTTATATATAGCGATGTCGTTATTACGACATAGCTATGTCGTTTTAACGACATAGTGATGTCGTTATTACGACATGATATGTCGAAATTACGACATAGCGATGTCGTTATAACGACATGTTATGTCGAAATTACGACATGCTATGTCGTAATTACGACATAAAATTTTTTTTTTGAATGGCCCTTATCGGCTTACGTATTAAGTCGTAAAGTACGGAAGCCGATAAGGGCCATTCAAAAAAAAATAATTATGTCGTAATTACGACATGCTATGTCGTAATTTCGACATAACATGTCGTTAAAACGACATCGCTATGTCGTAATTTCGACATAACATGTCGTAATTTCGACATAACATGTCGTAATAACGACATAACATGTCGTTATAACGACATCGCTATGTCGTAATTTCGACATAACATGTCGTAATAACGACATCACTTTGTCGTTTTAACGACATAGCTATGTCGTAATAACGACATCGCTATGTATATAAAAGAATATGTATTATGATTGCCAAGAGACTAAATGACACAGAAATTAACAACTCTAGGTCATCATAATGCCCCCAATAATTAGAAAAGCCCCACATAGTCAGCTATAAAAGAGGGACGAAAGATACCAGAGGGAGAGCCCCCGAAATGCTGGGCGGCAGACAGTGTTATTAATTAATTATTAGCTCCCTTGGTAAAACTCCAAATTTCATATTCAATGTATTTCCTTGTTAAAAATTTTACATGAAGCTTAATAAGTATATATTTGTTAATTGCATAGCTTTTGCTATTTGAATTCATTGGTTAAAGATATTATTCATATTGTAAAGTTTGATAATTGTATCGTCGCAAAATCTTTGGTCACCTTCTTTGGTTACCTTCTGTGAGAAACTTATATAATTTATAGATCCCATTTTAGGTTGTTAAGATACTGTCCGTAGCAGGGGTGTAGAGCCCGTCAAATTCTAGCAAATCTTCTACTTGGTGGAAAAACTATGTGTGGAATTATTTAAGGACTGAGTTTCAGTTCCCCCAAAATCAGTCCCCCCAAGGCAAGCCATGCTTTCCACCTCCCTAAAAATAAGCGCCAACGACATGCCTTCTTGTCATAAGGATGAATTGAAGTATTGATTGCTCTTTTCCTACTTTCAAACGTTGGACACGATGTTCCTACAACCTCTACGATTTAAAACAGAATCTTCGAAATTTCATCCGCAAAACAAAATAAAAATGTTAGAAAACACGAACCAATATTAAAAAAAATTCAATATATGTTTCAAATTATGTTTTTACAGCTCTTGATTATATAATAATTAATATCTAGTATATTTGAGGATTAGACAAAGCTATGTGAAAAAAAACGGATGTCCAACGTTACATTTATGAAAAACTGTTTTAACTCTTATGTATAGTGATCCTATTTCTTATTCTCTGATCTTCTTCATTCTTGGCAGGAACAACGACATGTGTCGGTTCTTTGTGGCGTTAAAGCCGTTATTTTGCCAAATTTCATTTGACTCGGTGGCTTCATATTAAGCTGGAATAAGAAAAATGTCCAACGACGTTTTTCGTTAACTCAACGACTGAAAGTGAATTTTGTAAGTAGATATAGCAGAAAATGAATAAAAAGAGTAAGACAATTGTAATATCTAACAAAAGTACAAATATTTGCCTCATTGTTCATTATGAAATTTGGAAAAAGAGGTTGATGATTGCTGCCGAAAAAAAAGAATAGCGCATATTGCTATAGACTTCACCTGGAGACATAGGTTCGACACAGGTTAAATTTTGCAATTTTTATTAATCGTTTGTAGCTTTTAACGATTTATTTAAAAGAATGGTGAAATGGGGGGGGGGGGGGGGGGGGAAATCTCATTACATGAAATTCGTCCAAGTTTTCCAAAGACAAATTGGAGACACCAAGACAGTCCTCTTAATGTATAATGCGAATTGAAATTTATGTTGTGGAAGTACTCCGAAATAGATCATTTAAAGTCGTCACTTCAGTAAGGTGCAATCACCAATATTAAAAGACTTATACCAGTTCAAGGAATGTTTTACTTCGCGATTTGTTCTGCTATTCATGTTATAACTGTCGTAGTGAAATTAATTCTTGTACTAGCAAAGCCGAAACTTTTCGTCAATATAAACTTGTACATGAAATAGAGGTAATTGAAAGACAAATCCCAAACCGCGACGAAAACCGTTTCATCGAATTAATAAAAACCCGGGATTATATAAGCCGTTTTCGCGGACGATCCAGGAGTAGATTACTATATTTTAAAATGTATATCAGAAGTTAAACACTATAGATGACTTGGGGAAATAATTCTCAAACCAATGTTCAAGTTATTGAAGGGGTGTATTTCGACAACTTATGTGCTAGGGAAAATACAATTTTATTCAAATTTAACCAAGGGTAAAAATGTTCGATTTACTTGCAGAGTATCAAATATATTTGTATTGGGGTTGAATTAAGATATAGAAATTTTACAATGACAGATGATATGCACCTTGAAAGTTAAACATCATATGACAAAAGTTTCGTACATCTAAAAAAAGTTTTTTTTATGGAAAACCGTACCACATCTTCCTATATCTATATCCGTCCCATCTTTCCTTCCTACATTACTTGCGACAGTAATGCATTTTTAGTTGAAATAACTTAAAGGGTAAACATTATTAAATCGATTTCCACAACTTGAGGTAATTTATGATAAAATGACATCACAAAACGAACAGAACCAGAATCAACCAACATATATAAAAAAAAAAAACGAATAAAAAAAAATAATCGAAGTCAAAAACCCTCTTCGACGCCGCTTTTTTTTTTAAAGTGTAACGTCGTGTTGTAGGAACATCGTGCCCAACGTTGACAGTAGACAAAGAGCAATCAATATTTAATTATTACAACGAACCATGGGGTTGGGCTTATTTACAGGGAGGTGGAAGGCTTGGCTTGCCTTGGTAGTACGCAAACTCAGTCCTCATAAAATTCCATATATTAATCTTTCACCTAATTTAGTCCATATCGACCATGATTAACTGTACCACCCTTCCACAGTAGATCACGTATTACTATGACATGGGATCTGTAAAATATATAAGTTTCTCACAGAAGGTAACCGAAGAAGGTGACCAAAGATTTTGCGACGATACAAATATTAAACTTTACAATATAAATAAATATCTTTAACCAATGAATTCAAATAGCAAAAGCTTTGCAATTAACAAATATATACTTATTAAGCTTCATGTAACTCATTTAACAGTGAAATACATTAAATATGAAATTTGGAGTTTTACCAAGGGAGCTAACAATTAATTAATAACACTGTCTGCCACACAACATTTCGGGGGCTCTCCCTCTGGTATCTTTCGTCCCTCTTTTATAGCTGGTTATACGTTTTTTTTCTTCTAATTATTGGGGCATTATGATATGACCTATAGTTATTAATTTCTGTGTCATTTAGTCTCTTGGCAATCATAATACATATTCTTTTATATACATAGCGATGTCGTTATTACGACATAGCTATGTCGTTATTACGACATGTTATGTCGAAATTGCGACATAGCGATGTCGTTGTAACGACATATTATGTCGAAATTACGACATAGCGATGTCGTAATAACGACATGTTATGTCGAAATTACGACATGCTATGTCGTAATTACGACATAAATTATTTTTTTTGAATGGCCCTTATCGGCTTCCGTAGTACTGCCCTTTCCTTAATTTTTTCCAATTTGGTGATGTTATTTTTTGGCAAAAATGCCATGCCAAAGGACAAACATTAAAATTAGATAAAATAAATGTATGGAAAATGGTCAATTTATTCAATTTAGTAAGGTAGCAGCCAATGCGCTTTAAAACATTCAGTTGTTGGGATGCTTTACGACAAATATTTTTAATGTGATGATTAAAATTAAGTTGATAGTCAATATCAATACCTAAAAGTTTGACAATCTCATCACAGGATATTTTTGCTGACTGTATATTAAAAACAGGCTTTTTTTCAAGTCAAATGGTCGTTCCCTTAATCTATATGTTTAATTTTAACTTGAGTACATAATATATACTAGAAATCAGGCCAAAATGTTTTAAGAATTTGAAAGTGCACTAATAAAAGGAGCTGTGATACAGTAGTAAAATTTATTTTACAAAAATTTTGAAAATGACCTTCGTGTGACTTAATTTCAGGCGACATTTGCGCCCTCTACCTCACACCTCAGATTTATATGAGTACTTTTTTCCCTTTTTAGTTTGAAAAGTGGAATGACTCATTTTTCAATTATTTATATGTTTCTTAATTAGGAATCAACACTATGCACTTGACATTTTTATTAACAGTACATATATTGTAAAGGTTGCAATCAAGTGGGAAGGAGTAATTATTTCTTTCCGATATACAAGCTGATAATATCTCTTGTCCAGAGTGGTTCAAGTGTCCACTAAACCTACGCCATTTTAATCCTGTTGAAGTTAATATGAAGTGTTATTATTTCACAGAATTTGAGAGATATACATTTATTTAACCGATATAGGTTTTAATTTGATGATATCACCACCCAGCTGTCTCTCAATGGGTTGATGTAGCGCCATCGCGATCGAATAAGAATTCAACCATATTCAACTTCACGCTATGTAAAGGACCTCATTGAGAATATGACTTTTCACGCGAAAAACTGTGCACTACTTCAGTATCCCCCTCTCTCTCTCTTTCTGACACGTTTTATTTATTGATATGATTGTGCACTCCAACAAGTCATCTCCTCTAGTCATATCTTACTTTCAATTTTGTTATGACTAATGCTTATATCAACCCTTTTTGACCCAAAGAAGAAGAAGAGAAACTGTTTCCTTATTTTGTTCAGGAATTGTCGGACACTTTAGAACAGTACTTGTTAGATATCATGTCTCATATAATTTATAATTGTTCGTAAAGATCTATTGGCAGGTCGTCTTACATTTGCAGTGAGTTGCACGTGTGATATAATGTTTAATGTGCAAGGTCTCGTTACATGCATTTGAGATGAAACTAGCATTATAAACTGTCTTTCTTTGCTTTTTTTATTTGTCAAGCGCATGTGTGATATTGTATCATATCGTTTCAACAACATTTTTCTCGAGTCAGCTTTAATATTTTATTACATCGAAACATAACAGATACCATTATTTAGTCTCAAACCTCTACTAAGACTATTTCATACCAAAACTTAGGATATTAAAATCCACAAAATTAAAAAATGTTCATGATGTAACATGTACTAGTTTGCAATGACACTATTCTCAACAAAGCAACTCTAACTGCACAACGGTTATGTTTTTCGGATACAATTTTAAGTCAAATACCATAACTGTTTTGCCATTCGCTGTTTTTGATACATCTTACATGTAGTTGTAATAAATGTCACACTAGTTTAAGTGAAATTTGACAGAAGAGTATAAAAAACAAGATAGCAACCAAGCAAAACAATGTACAAAACATAGTTTATCCGTTTTTTAACTCTCATATACATAGTCTTCTTATGTCTCATCCTAAATATGCATGCACTATTTGCCATTGACACGAAAACAAACAAAAACAAATCTTTAAATACATGTACTTATGATGTAATAACTTATTTTTCTATTCCAATGTTTAAACTATACTTCTTTCAGAAGAAACTAACCAATTTACTGATAATTGTTTTTTGGTATGCAGCTTTTCAGTTTAATATACTTTTTTTTTTCATTTCAGAACCTAGAAATCACCTCTCTTCATGTTCAATCTGATATCAGTAGTTTTCACCTCTACTATGAGCCGTCTTGGACTTCGTTTGTCGAAAAATCAATATGCCATTCAGACAAACAACTTTAATACAAACCCAGATACGTTGATTTTGGGTTCGTCAAATTCGTTTTTTTGCGATTTTATGTCATTAATCAATACACAATGTTCCTAGCATGTGCTTTGTTATGTTTCGTCTGAGAAAATTTTGTCTATGCATGATTTGCTATATTCACCTTATATTTTCTTTCATATCATATGATATCTCTTTTGTCCTTTTTAATAGATAATATTATCATTAAATGAACAGGGTGATTGATGGCAAACTATATCCAGGAGAAATCAATGAGAAAGAGAAAAGCAAAGAAAAAGGGACAAACAGCTGGAATCGTTTCACAAAAGTATGTAAACCACTACCGGGTATATGAGAGTAAGAAGAGGTGGTATGATTTCCAATGAGACAACTAGCAACCAAAGCTCAAAAAAATTTCCGGGTTCGGTAAACCACACCAGTGGAAAGATTAAGATGACTTTTGTGCTTCCTTATGTCACAGTGTAATTTTGCTTAAAAATTCTTATTTGAATTTTTATTAAGAAAAGCCTTATTTTAATATTTGAATTTTTAAATTGCAATAATTTTTATTTTTAATGAAAAACATTTTGAAGTTTTGTTACAAATGGACGCTTCATTTATACTTTGTTATATTTAGAATTCTTAACTTTATTTATTCTTTGTCACATTTAGAAATTCTTAAGGACACAAGAAACAGGTG
This sequence comes from Mytilus galloprovincialis, assembly GCF_965363235.1. Classification (NCBI taxonomy): domain Eukaryota; kingdom Metazoa; phylum Mollusca; class Bivalvia; order Mytilida; family Mytilidae; genus Mytilus; species Mytilus galloprovincialis. The sequence continues at coordinate 24,270,035 of NC_134842.1, forward strand.
TTCAATTAAGAATTAACTTTTCTCTTTGTCAAAACTTAAGTGACAGATTTTATTATATAAGATCCTCTTACACTCTTTTTTCAAAAAGATGTAAATTCTTTGTTAATCAGAATGTCTACATTAGTTTCAATTAAGCTCTTACGTAAAGATTCTCCGAGCGATATAGGGGATAATCCTAACACGTGGTAACTTTAATTTTTGTGTTACCATGGATTAATAAGTAGAAACGAATTCTGATTGGTTGAACCTGCAAAATTGTCCAAATCTGTGAATTGTCTTTATTCACTCAATAGCGTCACTTTTCAAATTGAACGCATTGAATAAAGACCAATTCTCAGAAATCAGATTTGACTATTTTCAGGTAAGTGAAAACTAAGTTTTATTTTTATTTTAAAAATCTATTTCTTTATAGATTCAAAGTATTTATTTCATTTTTACAATGTATTTTTAAAATTTCTAAAAGCTCATTCCAATGAGTTAAGCCAATTATTATTTTTAAGAGAAATTATCATTTTCAATAGTCAGAGAAAGACGCCAAACCAGTTGGTCAATTTTAAATATGTATATATCTTTTTCAAGTTAATATTTTGAAAGTATTTATCAATTTCAAACATATTAAGTATTTTTGTAAATGAACACTAGTTGCCAAAACTAGACTAAAATGAACACGCTTCATCAGAAGTAATTTTTATATGGGAGACAACTCCAGTTTTACCGCGACAATTTCATGAGCAAGTAATATGTATCAATTTACAGTTTACCCATTATTTGTGAACAATGGTAAGTGTAAGAACATTATTATTCAAAGCATTTTTGCATTAGTTCTCATGGTCGTTAGGTAACAGAAAGCTCTTAGAAGCTAGTAAACTGATGTTCTCTATTTTTCCCATGCAAAGCCCAGTGTTACTTGTTTTCTTATTTCATAAGATTCCCAGTTTGTTTATATAGTTTTCTTGTTCAAAGTAAATGCGTTTATTTAACTTCATTTATTGTGTTATATGCTAGATCTATAAAGTCCCGCATGTTCTTATTTTTAGTATGTGAGCTAGTCCCAGTCCCAAGTTTTAACTTTCACAGTTATCTCCCCTTTAATATGCAAATTTGTTTACAACTGTTTGCTTTCCTGTAAATAATAGCCGTCAGCTATATATATGTTATACTGTAAAAACATGTTTTTAATAGTAAAAGTTTCTGAGAATAGGTTGAAATTATTATTATAGAGATGTTTGGTTGTTAAAATACTTCAATGAGTAGTTTATAAGTTGTTTAATTGTTTACTGCAAATTCCATGCATGTCAGGCTGCACAATTTAGAAACCAGTCAAACCCTTTAGTATTCACACCGTTCATGGTGTAATAGCGAGAAACTTCACAGTTCCATCTTTAGTATTAATAATCCATGATTATTATTTTATCTGTTTATTGACTGCATTGTTATACTTTATGGTTTATTATGTAATACTGTTATTATATATATATGACTTTTCAATTTGAACGCATTGAATAAAGACCAATTCTCAGAAAACAGATTTGACTATTTTCAGGCGTCAGAAGACTCACGTCAACAAGATTTTTATCTTGTCACAGCAGCTGAAAATCAAACAGTCATAATCACACTGCATCTGCCTGTCACGCTTGCTTCAAAAAGCTCTACCACAAATCAAGAACAAACACACACCAAAACTCAAGTTTGACACTTACCTTAGAAATAAGTTTTCTACAGGAACATCCAAACTTGCAAACCAAATCTTTGTATCCATGAAAGAATTTAGTAAAGGTTTAAGTAACTTGAGGTAACAAATGAAGATACCCGACTCAATAATTTACTAGATATACAAAGATGCATTATTTGAAATACTTTTGATTTCTAAAAAACACATAATCGTTTCCTTTAGAAATCGTGTCTATCTTTAATTATGTTGTCCACAAAAGTAGACGGGCTTAAAATCGTAAATTCCGATACACTACGCTCACTACAAATGTATTGTAAAGAAATTTAACTGAACAGTTTTTCTCATTATTTATGATTTATTCGTGTTTTTAGACAATGCAAACGTTTTAGTTTGATATAGTAATTGACGAAACACGCGCTGCGGTGGAACATAAATGAAATGTATCAAATTTGCATCAAAATTTTACAGAGACTTTCATACAAACTTAGTAAATTATTTATACTAATAAAATTACTGATGATTTTATGATGCCATTGTATTGCTTCATAACATAATACGAATACAATATATAGTAGTGCATTCAGCATGTTCAGGATGTTTTAGTGCGCAAGGATGGGGAGTATCTATTTCTTTCTGTTCCCGTTAATAGTTCATTCTGAAACTCTATACATAATTCTGTTTACACCTAGTATGTTCTTATCCGGTTTTTTTGGGTGACACTGTGCAGTATACACATTTTTGTGCACGGTACTCTATTTCAACTTCCCCTAGATTATTTGGTGACAGCGTGTTCAATTTCTGTGGGTACAAATGTACCAGTTTCGTGGAGTTCTAGCCTTCTATGTCATGATCTTCTTCGAAATGTTAATTCGTGTTTCGTGGCATTCTTATTAGGACAGGAAATCCTAAACAGGAGCCAATTCAAGTTTCAGCATTTTAATAACACAGTAATTTATTTATAGAACGACCTTGGGCAAAATACAGTTCAAGCACATTCATGTTAACAATTGCTCTTGTATTATAATTAAGGTCTACAGAATTAGAAGACTGATTTAAGAGCGCGAAATATTTAATTGTCGTCATAAGAAATGAGGATATGCTGGATTTCGTTCCCAAAGTAGACCCCTTAAAGATTTTTTTTGTAAATCTTATGTTTTGTACAGAAAGCGTAACACTTTTGTTTTAAGGAGTACTAGCCTAGTTTGATTATTTCTTAACGATAGCCACAAGTATTAAATATAAATTGTATTGACAATCCTTTATCATTGTTAACAGCCTTTGCTTCTGTTTTACCATGAAAGTTTTATGGAAGTATACTTCCATGGTTTTACACAAACATAAGCTATCTCGTTACAGACCTAGGCATACCAACCGGTTCAGCGTTGATGTTAACGTTGCAGCCGAGAGTTCAGTAACATTCAATCTGACCTACCAAGAATTATTGGAGCGAGTTTACGGGGAATATGAGCATATCATATATATTGACCCCGGTCAGATTGTAGAAGATTTCAAGATAAACGTAGCTATTCATGACAAAATTGTGTTTTTGGTGATAGTGATGTGTTTGTACATCTTACTTTACTGAACATTCTTGCTGCTTAAAATTATCTCTATCTATAATGAACTTGGCCCATTAGTTTCAGTGGAAAATGTAAGTAAAAATTTACAAATTTTATGGAAATTGTTAAAAATTGACTATAAAGAACAATAACTCCTAAGGTGGTCAATTGACCATTTCGGTCATGTTGACTTATTTGTAAATCTTACTTTGCTGAACATTATTGCTGTTTACAGTTTATCTCTATCTATAATAATATTCAAGACAATAACCAAAAGCAGCAAAATTTCCTTAAAAATACCAATTCAGGGGCAGCAACCCAACAACGGGTTGTCCGATTCATCTGAAAATTTCGGGGCAGATAGATCTTGACCTGATAAACGATTTTACCCCATGTCAGATTTGCTCTAAACGCTTTGGTTTTTGAGTTATAAGCCAAAAACTGCATTTTACCCCTATGTTCTATTTTTAGCCATGGCGGCCATTTTGGTTTGATGGCCGGGTCATCGGACACATTTTTTAAACAAGATACCCCAAAGATGATTGTGGATAAGTTTGGATTAATTTGGCCCAGTAGTTTCAGAGGAGAAGATTTTTGTAAAAGATTACTAAGATTTACGAAAAATGGTTAAAAATTGACTATAAAGGTCAATAACTCCTAAAGGGGTCAACTGACCATTTTGGTCATTTTGACTTATTTGTAAATCTTACTTTGCTGAACATAATGACTGTTTACAGTTTATCTCTATCTATAATAATATACAAGATAATAACCAAAAACAGCAAAATTTCCTTAAAATAACCAATTCAGGGGCAGCAACCCAACAACAGGTTGTCAGATTCATCTGAAAATTTCAGGGTAGATAGATCTTGACCTGATTAACAATATTACCAAATGTCAGATTTGCTCTAAATGCTTTGGTTTTTAAGTTATAAGCCAAAAACTGCATTTTACCCCTATGTTCTATTTTTAGCCGTGGCGGCCATCTTGGTTGGTTGGCCGGGTCACGCCACACATTTTTTAAACTAGATACCCCAAAAATAAATGTGACCAAGTTTGGATAAATTTGGCCCAGTAGTTTCAGAGGAGAAGATTTTTGTAAAAGATTACTAAGATTTACGAAAAATAGTTAAAAATTGACTATAAAGGGCAATAACTCCTAAAGTGGTCAACTGACCATTTTGGTCATGTTGACTTATTTGTAGATCTGACTTTGCTGAACATTATTGCTGTTAACAGTTTATCTCTATCTATAATAATATTCAAGATAATAACCAAAAACAGCAAAATTTCCTTAAAATTACCATTTCAGAGGCAGTAACCCAACAACGAAATGTCCGATTCATCTGAAAATTTCAGGGCAGATAGATCTTGACCTGATAAACAGTTTTACCCCCTTGTCAGATTTGCTCTAAATGCTTTGGTTTTTGAGTTATAAGCCAAAAACTGCATTTTACCCCTATGTTCTATTTTTAGCCATGGCGGCCATCTTGGTTGGTTGGCCGGGTCACGCCACACATTTTTTAAACTAAATACCCCAATGATGATTGTGGCCAAGTTTGGTTTAATTTAGCCCAGTAGTTTCAGAGGAGAAGATTTTTGTAAAAGTAAACGACGACGGACGACGACGACGGACGACGGACGCCGGACGCCAAGTGATGAGAAAAGCTCACTTGGCCCTTCGGCCCAGGTGAGCTAAAAATGGTTAAAAATTGACTATAAAGGGCAATAACTCCTAAAGGGATCAACTGACCATTTCAGTCATGTTGACTCATTTGTAAATCTTACTTTGGTGAACATTATTGCTGTTTATAGTTTATCTCTATCTATAATAATATTCAAGAGAATTACCAAAAAGAGCAAAATTTCCTTAAAATTACTAATTCAGGGCCAGCAACCCAACAACGGGTTGTCCGATTCATCTGAAAATTTCAGGGCAGATAGATCTTGAACTGATATACAATTTTACCCCATGTCAGATTTGTTCTAAATGCTTTGGGTTTTGAGTTATAAGCCAAAAACTGCATTTTGCCCCATGTTCTATTTTTAGCCATGGAGGCCATCTTGGTTTGATGGCCGGGTCACCGGACATATTTTTCAAACTACTAACCCAAAAGGTGATTGTGGCCAAGTTTGGATTAATTTGGCCCAGTAGTTTCAGAGGAGAAGATTTTTGTAAAATATTACTAAGATTTACGAAAAATGGTTAAAAATTGACTATAAAGGGCAATAACTCCTAAAGGGGTCAACTGACCATTTTGGTCATGTTGACTTATTTGTAAATCTTACTTTGCTGAACATTATTGCTGTTTACTGTTTATCTCTATCTATAATAATATTCAAGATAATAACCAAAAACAGCAAAATTTCCTTAAAATTACTAATTCAGGGGCAGCAACCCAACAACGGGTTATCCGATTCATCTGAAAATTTCAGGGCAGATAGATCTTCACCTGTTTAACCATTCTACCCCATGTCAGATTTGCTCTAAATGCTTTGGTTTTTGAGTTATAAGCCAAAAACTGCATTTAACCCCTATGTTCTATTTTTAGCCATGGCGGCCATCTTGGATGGTTAGCCGGGTCACCGGACACATTTTTTAAACTAGATACCCCAATGATGATTGTGGCCAAGTGTGGTTTAATTTGGCCCAGTAGTTTCAGAGAAGAAGATTTTTGTAAAAGTTAACGACGAAGACGGACGACGGACGACGACGGACGCCGGACGCCAAGTGATGAGAAAAGCTCACTTGGCCTTTTAGGCCAGGTGAGCTAAAAAAAGGGATGAACTCACGTATGGATCCCAAGAAAGTAAGCAGATCCTGCTCCACATATGGCACTCGTTGTGTTGCTTAAATAAGTATACATCCGGTGATTAGTCTTAATTTGAGAAGTCACAATCAAATGCAACAGAACAGAAATGTGCAAACGATAAATTGGAACATATCCGTGTTCAAGTATATTCTATAATTGTCAAACAACTGAAGGTGTTCCTAAAATTTCAATTTGTCCAATAGGAGCTAAAACTTCCTTGTAAGAGTGAGCCCTATTTAATGGAAATCACGAAAGAACAATACGAGATCTATAGCCCAACAATGTGGACGTTCTTAAAAATCAAAATGTTATTACTACACCCTCAATACAAGATTTTAAAACAGCATATAGAATCGTAAAGATTCACTTTATTGTTTTGGTCCTGAAATCAAAGTATGCATGTTTGCACCGAAAAAGTGTCTGTTTCTGTTAAGCAAACATTTGTTAGTACCTAAGTTCAAAATGAATTCCAAAACTTTATTCATGGTAAGGTTTTGTCAAGTCTTATCATTGAGACATTTTCGTGCATTTCCCATCAATATGTGTCATCAAAAGAATTTGTGGTATGTGGTACATTATTTTACCAAACAAATAAATCATTATTATAGGATAAATATACCACCCTTTGATCCTGTCTTTTCACACACACACACACACACACACACACACCCAAACACCCACACCCATACACACATACCTGAAAAATGATAAACATCTGTACATTATTCAATGAAAACAATTAATTAATGTCATAATATCTGAAAATGACGTCAAAAAATATTAGCCTCACATCACTACTATGTTAGAATATAAATTTATATTTGTCAATATTTATATGGTCAAGAATTAACCTAAATCTTACGGTTATTCAATATTTCTATTTGATAATTATGTTTAATTCAATACACAAGCGTGGAAACAATTTCTCTTTGACAAACGTAATCAATCTGTTATTTAATTTCTGTTGACGACATGACCTTTACAAACTTTGTTGTTAGAAACGCTATTTGGTATTAAAAGAAAAATAAATTTGTATTCAGGGACTCCGTTTGGATATGCAAACGAGAGCACATGAACTGCGTTCGGATTTTCCATCGCAATCATATATATTGTTTTCGGCTTAAAATTTATAACTTAGTTGTAACACTGCTATTTTATATTTGGACTTTATTAAATGAATTTGGATTTATCAATTTGTTTATATTCATTGTATTGAACTGCCGACTTGTGTGTGAATAAAGAGTTAGTACCCCGCATTGTGAATTGTTCCCAAAGACGAAATCCCACTCGAAGCCGTTCTGGCAATGTTTATAATGAAGATACAAAATCTTTCTCCATACATAACCGATGTTCAAATTGCATACATCCTCTATTCTAATTTGAGTTAAATGATCCATTTTTTTAAATTTATTTTAATTTTATAATTAAAATGATCATTGAGTGCAAATGCACAAATTTTCAAAAGTATTTAATTTTAAAAAGGAAGTATTTTTAACAAACATTTCAAATGTCTGCATACAGATAATATTTACGTAACATCTTTAAAATTTCAACTTACCAGCTACTGCCTGTAGGACTGTCACAAGCAACAAAAGCAAAACTCCCGGTCGTGCCTCCATAATTCCGGCTGTTTAAGTGTTATGTGATGCAAAGTTGCTTATGTACTCTCAATAAACCCACGTGTGGACACGTACATTGATCAGATATATTGACGAATTCGGGTACGTATCTGTCAATCGAAGTCAATATTATATTGTTCTTCCAATTTGAAAAAAAGGTTTTAAAAGAATTGGCGAAACAGGTTGTGTTGTTTATGCACAAAATATATTAAAAATATTGACAATATTTACACTTAAAGTCTTATGATTGTATCAAAATAAAAAATAAAAAAAAACTTGCATGTATATTTTTTTAATATGTTATGCACAATAATCATTAAAAAAATAAGTAGCATGAGTTGTTGATTTTATCTTCTAGTAGGTTATAGGCTGTCTTTATTAAAATGATATTATTGTCCATCCGTAAATATTAACTCAAACATATATCTGAAATTATCATTATTTAATGAAAACCGCTATTATGCAATTATTTCCAAATATTGCATCTCCTTGTTTTGGCTACGTAACACATGTTTTAATTGTATTAAATACAATTATATTTCACCGATGTGACGCATGTTGAATTTGAATATTATATTATTTCTTTTTTTAACGAAAAATACTTTTTGAAGTTACACATGTAGAATAAGACAAAACGAAAAATTTTTATAGGTTTAAGCATATTGTTTGAAATTGAAAAATCCATGCAGTTTTCCAAAAACGAAAATTTGTTTTATTCATTTTTATAATCTGTATGAACTGTGTTATATATATTTAAGTGCCAGTCTTTGTAAACGTCAGGCAATTTAGAAGAATTTCAAATTCAGCGGACAAAAAGCAAAACGGACAAAAAGCAACGGACAAAAAGCAAAAGTGTCGGACAAAAAGCAAAATTATCGGACAAAAAGCAAATCGGACAAAAAGCAAAACGGACAAAAAGCAACGGACAAAAAGCAAAAGTGTCGGACAAAAAGCAAAAGTATCGGACAAAAAGCAAAAGCGGACAAAAAGCAAATTGCGAACAAAAAGCATCGTATCATACCCTTCAGCAAGAGTAATGCCTAACTCCTTAGCGTTGGTGATGTATTTTGTTAAGTTTTTAACCGGACAAATATCAGAATCCTTTGAAGGAAGAACTATGAAATTTCTCGGATTATCAAAATTAACGACTTTTCCGGCCGTTTGAGACACAAAAATGCCCTCTGAGTCGGGTATTTGAAAACATTTGTCTGCCGTCAATAAACCAAGGTCGCCCCTTCTGCTACCAGAATGACATAAAATTGAAAAATAAGCCAGGTCTCTTGCATAGAGAAAGTTCGAAATAGGATCTTTCTCAACTGAAGCTCTATATGATAAATGTCTGCATAGCTTTCCCAACTTACTAAACATTAATGGAGGAGCTTGTTTTACAGAAATGTTAGCGTTAGCCTGCTCCTGATTAATGACCTGTAGATGTTTTTTTTAACAAATATGAGGCAGCAGGGTTACCCGTAAGAAGCATAGGATTCCACTCTCCTGACCTGCCCTCATCTCTAAATAATGCTCTGATTTTTCCAAGTAAAGAATCAACAGACTTTGATGCCAAAGTCCTTGGGCATTGGCAAGTTTGAAGGCCGTGTTTCGTACGTAAAGGGCAGCTAATATCGTGTATCGGTGTTTTCCCACCCTTTTCTTTAAAAATGAGAAATTTCCTAATGTCTTCTGGACTTGCATTAGTAAGAATTTTCCGCGAATCTAAAAAGATGAAAAAAATTTCAATCTCTTTTTTCAAACTACATTTCTGTTTAGAATAGCTAGCCGCGTCTAGCAGAGCATCTAACTGACTTATTCTATTGTTTATTTTATTTAAAACTTCCTCCTTTTTTATCTCGTCCTGGTAGCTTTATTTCCCCTAGCAAAACCACCCGCTATGCAGTACTTAAAGTCAATGTCATTTGTTACTGCACATCTTGAACACGTTATGTAGGGGCACCAAATTTTTTTCATGAGATACTCCTAAAACAAAATATAAAAAACCTGATAATAAAAACCAAAAAAACTTTGTTAAGTGTTGACTCAAATTTTTATATCACATACATATACATTTACACAAGAAAAATCACCAAACATTTTTTAATACACCATACAAATTGTTAAGAAAAAATAATTGACCTTCTTCATTCAAGTGCACACAATCTCTCAAATGTCTACAATTAATGTTTGAATTGTCCATGAACATCCAACAATTACGCTTGCATAAACTTTCTATCTTTTCATTAATGATAGCCGATCTTGCGTTTATAGCTTCATCTTTACACCTAATTATTGATGATAATACAATAGATACGTGCCTATCACTCGTACGCGTGCACTGAAGTATATGTGCTAAATGTTCTAATTGTTGAGTTGTAATTAACAACTGGCTGAACTCGCTTTCAAACAGAAAGGATTTGCTTACATTATTGACACCTACATGAATAAACAAAAGTCTAGGCGGATGCATTCTAGTTAGTCTCTCAATTTGGGGTGTTATTTCACTCACAAGAGCACCTCCTTGTGAAAACACATTTACCATTGGGTTTTTAAAATCTTTTCGCCACTGTAAAAATCTTATCATTGAATCGCCAATACATAACAAGTGAAATTTAGTAGAAATAAGTGGTTCATTAAGAAATAATAATTTTCCATAATTAAAACACAGAGATTGCTTTGAACTTATGCGAACTGCCCACAGATTTCCAGATAACCCTATACCAACTGGATCATAACCTTTCTTTGTAGGATATTTCAAAACACCCTTTTGTCCCTTGTTACCAACAATAAAAGCATCGTGTATCAGTTCATAAAATGTTGGAACCCATGTGGCTATTACTCCATCCGCACGTAATATCACGGTACAATTTAACATATTCTCCCTAATGAAAGACAACACCGGTAATAATAATGCAAAAGGAGGAAATACGTAACAGTTTTCACTTTTATCCACTGCTTGGGCAAATAAATTTACACCTGACGACAACGGAGAAACAGTTGGAGTAAAATGTTTTAGAATTCTACCATTTCTGTCGATCATGCTATTAGAATCTAAAGCCATCAAGTCGATCGTGTGTCCTGTATTGTCACCAAAATACTCTTGTATTGTACTCCATATATCGCTATCTAATTTCGCATCCGATTTACTAAGTTTTCTCGATGGCTCATCTGCTAAATTCAATTTAGATGGTACAAAATGTAAATTTAACATTACGTCTAAATCCAAAGTTAATTGAAAAATTTCTTTAAGAGTAGAATTGAGCATCATAGATTTGGAACCTTCGTTATTCCAAGCACCTGTCAAGGCCTGATTGTCTACGTTTGCGTCCACCCGACTACCCTTTATGTCTTCCCGTATAGATCTTAAAACATATAACAAAGCTTTAGCCTCTAGTACCATAATAGGAAGCGATAACATTTCATGTGCCCACGAATCGCCCACTTTGTGCTCTGTATCATTTATTTTAAAATATCCACCCCATTTGAACATAGAAGCATCTGTATAAATGTTTACAACTAAATGTCTTTCTTTTTTCCATTCTAACTTTCCTGTCCATGAATCCAAAAACCGCCAATTATTAAGTTCGTCCTTTAAATCTTTTGTCATTGGAATGCTTGTTTGATTGAGGATTCCTAATGAAATTGCATTATTCATCTCCCGAGTGTAAAGTTTTGCTGCCGGAACAGCTAACATAAAAGAAATACAACGACCCACTAATTTTTGTAAATCTAGCACCGTAATAGCACTTTTCCTTAAACAATCCTCGCATAAATTAATATTTTTTTGTTTTTTGGACTCAGTTATTCTGAAACATCTAGCTACGGAATCAACAACAAATCCCAAAAATACTGCTTATTGGGACGGGATAAACACGGTTTTGTCTAAATTAATGCAATACCCTAATCTAGTTATAACTTCACAAACAATGTAATTTGCCAATAAAGCGTAACTGACACCTGCTTTTAAACCAGGTTTTCTTACTTCCTCGACAAGACGATCATCTATATACAAATGTACAGGAATCAAAAACTTTCTCCTAATATACGATGTTGCTTGCAGATTTAATGTGTGATAAATGTAGCTAGAAAGTTTAAAACCAAACGGTAATGTTTTGAAAATGAAATAAAATCCACCCCACTGGAAACCCACTAGTCCACGGGAATCCTCGGATAACATAACATTATCAAAACCTGATTAATCATCTATTGAGGTAAAATATGCATTTTCTCTAACGGCTCGAGGTACATTTTTGAGAGTGTCTAAACTAAACGGTATATCTTTGATCCAATTGTTCAAATACATTAGATTAATGCATAATCTAGATTTTGTTGGCTCGACGGTTAAAGGTGCTACAATGTGGGGTGGTTTAGCTAAACCTACTTTTCCTAAGCATTCAATTGAACCATTTCTAAGTCTATCCACAACGGTTTCTGTTATGAACGTAGAAAACTTTTTGCATTTATTTGAATTATTGAATGTTCTGCTAGGTGGGAACTTATCATCATAATGGTGTCCCCAGAAATCTCCTTTAAAATGTACCATGTAATTATTAATATTTACACCATGAACTAGTCAATCTAAAATTTCATCTGAAGAATACGAACAAGCTTATATTTTCTCCCATTGCTTTAACCTTGTATGAATTTGTCCAGCAACGAAATTCTTCGAATTCAAAAAATTCACATTTTGTATATCTGGAGATACATCATCAATTGCTTTTGAATAAACCTCCTCTGCTGAAACAACCTCCCTACTATTATCAATAATTTTGTTTTCAAAATTAACAAACGTCGGGCGTCTAACTGTTACTGAAGTAGGATCTGGTCCCAAATTTATTTTTAATTCCCATGGTTTTAACCGAAATGCATCCTGAAACGAAATAAGTATGAATTTAACTAACGGAATGGAAGATGTATTTTACTTGTTTTAAAATTATGTAAATAATTTAATTTGAACTTGCAGAACCCTGGTTAGCTGGACAATCCCTAACAAAATGACCCGGCTTGTTATATTTAAAACATAGATTGTGACTATTACCACGCCCCCTACCGCGACGGGGTGGACCTGGAAAGCGAGGAGGCATTCCGTAAGATTGACCTTGTGCCTGACCAAAAGATTTTCCCATAAAACCTGGCCCATGCATGTACAAATTATGAGATTGCATATTATAATTGTCATCATCAGTGAAACCAAATGTCTTAAGTAACTTCTGTTCTTTGTCAAGTATCGCTTCCTCCTCTTTGTTGCAAACAAGTTTCAACACTAAAGCTGCAGCAAAATTTGGTCTACATTTGTGTATATGAAATCTACTTAGTATTAAGTTTATTTTGTCCTTTAAGTCATGATTTTGCTTTCTCGCCAAATTGTCTAGTAATATCAATCTTTCATGTAAAACATCAATATCCACCTTTCCTTTTGCAGCCTCATCTTTAACGTCTCTCTTGGCCCTCTCAAATTCCGATAACTCGTCGTCAGCTTGTTTTTTCTCTAACTTTTTCTCAAGCTCTGCTATTTTCTCTTCTAATGTCTTCATCTATACAAATGAAGCAAAGTACTATGTCTTAATTTCAAGCATTTATCTAGATTATTGTCTCATAAAAACACTCCAAATCACATGTAAGTCATAGCAAATATTGTCCTTAAATATTGTATTGAATATTTCATACATTCTGGCTACAACACCTAACGAATTCCTTCCTACCACTTCTTCTACACATGCTCTATTTATACACTAATTTACACGTATAAATCACATATATGAAAAATTGTTAGCAAATATCTTAATTAGATCCGTTTTATTTGCTTAATTAGATCCGTTATTTTCATACATCTCTTTTTCTCATAAACCAAAATCCGTAGTACAGAGATAATATAAATACAATACTTTCACGCCGATTCATTATCACTTGTCTTTGAAAAAAGACAAATACAACATTTGAATAAAATCTTTTACATTAATCGTTTAATGACATCAATTTATCTAAACTTTAAAACTGTACATGCCTGTTAATTAGTATTAAGGCAATGAATTAAGTTAATGAAACATGTATACGTACATTAGTGTATGTACTATCATGTAAATTATTATTATTATTATATATAAATATGTAAGAATCTGTTTATATTTTATACGTATTTGTTTTATTTTATTCTATTTTAATTTTTCTTTCGTTTTTAATAATTAAACGTAAGTACTATTCTTGTAAAACTCCACGTGGAACAAATTCACAGATGTCACCTTCCCAAACAAATTAACCTCTGATGTAACCCATGCCAAGGGCTTCATCTTATTAGTCTTATCACACTCATGTTGCTGAAATCTGCTCTTAAATAAATATTAATATCTTTGAAGACGCGTAGCTGTCAAGTGTCTATGTTTGACCGCCTGTTATAAAAATACACCCCGCTGATGTGGACTTCTATTCTGTTCAGATTGTTGATTCAAAACTAATCATCAAACAACATCCAATTAGTGTCTAACCCATAAAAGTTTACTTTGTACACAATAAATTATGTTCTCGCTTTAACAAACAACATGGTCAATTAGCAAATCTTGTGTATCAATAAATAGCATGCTTTGTATCTATACGCGAATAATGTTACATTTTTTCTCTCTTTCTTTTAAGATCAAATATTAAGTTAAATGTAAAATATATTTAAATAAATTGAATATGCTTTTCTATCGTCTGTTATAAATTTACATTTCTTAAATTTATGCACTCTAAATTATTATTATTTTTTTTTTTGTAACGCCGTTCGAACTTTTTAAACTTGATATATCGCTATACCCAAATAGTAACGGTCCCCTTTAAGCTTATTACAAAACCGTGTACAAGGTCAAATTTAATGAAAGTAAAAGAACAATTATAATGTGTCATTATGTGCATGCTTTATATGAAACAGCCAATTAATCAATTTGACACCGATTCTAATTTGTAGAGTATGATTTTAAAAAACCAGAAAAAATGTGCTTCTACGGTTTCCCTTTTCACTCGTATTTCATAAGGTGTTCTTTCCTTCTCACTTTCTCTTAAATGCCACCCTATAACACGTAAAACAACTCTTCTGGTTATTTGACATTCTAACTCAAAATTGTACTTAACCTATTTGCTTCGAGCTTAAGAATACATCTTTTGAAATACCACCTTTCAACACACGTTCAAGTTTCCTTTAAGTATCCCTCTTTTATGTTTATATACAGTAAGTTATTTAAAAAAATTATAAATTTTTACTGTTTGCCGATATGAGTGTGCAAACTCCATTTAGCCACTAATATTGATAATCGTTTCTATATTTCCCTTTCTGAATGACCTCATAAATAGTAAAAATCATATTCTTCACGTTCGAGCATGATGCTAAAACAAACATGTTTTGTAATTTCTTTTGAGACATACTTTAATATACATAATAATACAACCAAGTAAATTCTTCCTTGTCACGATCAAACACAAAACCGCAACCCATAAAAGCGTTTTGTCTCCTAAGCAATTTTCTCTTTTCCCTTTTATCACATTCCCCATCACGTTAATCCTAGTCGCTTAATGCGTACACGTTCAAGAAACAATCTTGAACAAATTGCTAACATCAACTTCATCCTTCTCTTCTTTACTTTATTTTATTCACATCCGAGCATCATGCCCAAACACATGAAATGAAATACGATTTTTTATTTATTTATTTATTTTTTCTCTCTCTATTCACGTTCGAGCATAAACCCGAACAATAATAATTTGATATATCAAATTTAAAATATCCAAAACTATTCTTTTTTTTTTCTTTTTTTTTTCTTTTTTCTATCAAAAACTTGAACAATTTTTTTATTTACTTTTTTTCCACGACCGAGCGTAATACTCGCCGCAACATTATTATTATTTTCTTTTCTATGTACCTCTATTCACGTTCGAGCATCTTGCCCGAACAATATTCAAATAATTGAGTTTCAACATTTATATACACATGATAATATCATGAGACATTCATTGTTTTGATAATTCAAAGAAGCAGTTGCTAGTGGCTAACTTGAATGATGTGGCCCGACTGTATGATTTTATTTGAAAAGTCTTTTTAATTATGTTTTATCTTTATTTTTATTTTGTATCGTCACAGCTACAAAAATTCGATGAAATGATTTGTTTGACAATAGACATAAATAATGTTATGGAATATCTTGATGTTTTAAATATGTTTTTATTAAATTTGTCATACACAAAATACATCAAACAGAACGATTTTACACGATCAATTCTTTAAAAAAGTGTTGATTTATTATTTACAAAGTTGCAAAATATTCAGGATTCAGAATTTTGTTTAAATATCGTCTAAATTTTAACCTTATTTGGGCAAGAGATATGTTTCCATAATGAAAAATATTATAATCAGATAATTTATTTATTATAAATATATATTATCTAGCATATCTTACATCAATGTTATAACTTACATAACGAATTTTTTTTTGTGTTGGCGAATATACTGTATGTTCTGAACAGAAAGTGCAAAAGGAATTTTGCCTTTTTCCATTGATTATTGTAAAAAAACTACATGTTAATTTTTACGTCGAAGAATGGTACCTGATACATCAATTTTCATTCTACACTTTGAACTTTTTGAAAACCTAAGTATGTTCTTATCCCAGGAATAGATTACCGTAGCGTATTTGGCACAATTTTTTTGGAATTTTGAATCCTCAATGCCCTTCAACTTCGTACTTGTTTGACTTATAAATATTTTGAAATGAGCGTCCTAGAGAGGACCCACACATATGTGTTGACTTTCTCTACACGCAGCTTAGAATTAATGTCTCTATTCCTAGAACAGATATAGGTGCGTATATATTTTTCCTCCCTAGCCTTTTGCCTAAACGATCACTCCTCTGTAATGTTGATTTACTGCAGGATGGTAGGATTAATAATTTACTATTTATAAATGAATCGAATCTTTGATTACATGTTATCATGTTTGCTTACTTCGAATAAAGTTTGATAGTATGGAAATAATAATAATGGGAAGTTTCGTCATAAGCACTCATACTAGTACCTCTCATTATTTTTATCTTCATAATAATCAACAATGTTATACTATTATAAGAATTATACACGGTCATAAGGTTACACATTTAAAATTGTGCGCTTGATTGGTATTAACAAGATTGCGCTACTTATGCGGTATGTGTTGTGTTCATTACTACAGACAGTATGGTGACTTGTTGCTGTTTATATTGATAAATGTAATAATCATAAACATTATGAGGTTAGCTATGATTACAAACAAAATAACTATCCGTTAGAGACCAATTGTTGTGGATGTTAAGAACGATAGGTTACCTAATTACGGTTTTGAACAATAAACAAAATCCATACTGTATAGTAAGCAATGAATGCCGTAAAATGTAAAATCTTACACGAGAAATCCAACGGCCGTTTGAAAGGAAAAAGAAATAACGAAAAAGAAATATGTCAAACAACAAACAATGAAAACCATAAAATTACAGGTTACTGACTTTAGACATGCACATAATGAATATGACAGGGTAACCATTTTGTTAGCGTCATCCCTCGTCACCTAGCACAAGGGAATATGAATCAGCTGTAAAATTCAATTGGAAGGGGGTCACTCGTTAGATAGGCATGATCAACAAAAGGAACACCGACAAAACACAACACACTTATCATATTTTAAAAGAAAACTTTTTAAAAATACATTTAATAAAAGTTATCAATGAAACCTTATCATTGATACAACACTACAGACTGAACGGAACTTGTGAATGCTTTTTTCACAGACATAAGATGTATTAATATGAATTGGTGTACAATTCAAGGTGAAAATACTGTCTGCAATATAAGAGTTGACAAACTACCTCTCAACATATAAATTTTAACATGAATTCTAAGATTAAGGGATAAACCATTTGCAGTATTTCAAACGGTGTTCAGTGAAATGCTTATCTAACTGAATATTTACATTTAAAGTTGTTTTATCATTAATTTTAACTCCCTTTTAAAGTTACAGATTGTGCAAAAGAAGTGATAACAAAATTATTAACATAATTAGCTGTCATTGAATTACATGATTACACAATACTTTAATAAAGCATTGTGGTTTAATGGATATTCTTAGTTGAAAAGGGAGGGGATATTCCTGAACACTGCTATTTGTGACAGTGTTTCTACTTTTTTGTCTCTTGCTCAACGCGTTGCAGGGGATATAGAAACACCGGGCGTGTGTCCCTCCTTTTAAATACCCACGGGTATGTGCGTCCGTCTGTCTGATCTTGTTAGAGCTGTAATCTATGATGAGTTTTTTACAACCACTGGGTGGCCGCCACTGCTGGTGGAGTTTTCATTCCCCGAGAGTATCACCAGCTCAGTAGGAAGCACTTCTGTGTTGACTTCAGTTATCATTGATACATTCATAATTGTATTAACTGTTAACAAAACTTTCAATTTTTGAAATACTAAGGCTTTTCTACCTCAGGAATAGATTACCTAAGCTGTTTTTGGCAAAACTTTTAGGAATCTTTAGTGCTCAATGCTCTTCAACTTCGTACTGTATTTGGCCTTGTCGACATTTTTTTATATTCAAGCGTCACTGATGAGTCTTTTGTAGACGAAACGCGCGTCTGGCGTAAATATAAAAGTTCGTTCCTGGTATTTATGAAGAGTTTATTTACGTTCTTGTCATAGTTTTATAATATTTATATCATATGGTTATATCAGCAGTCTCTTAGACAAGTTCGAAAATCAGTGCCAGTTAAAAGAGTGAAGCCCCTTGTAAGGAGCACCAACTTATTTGTTGTCATCTGAATTCATACTCTGTAAAAACAGGATACATACTATTTTTACTGCATTATATACGAGTCTTGACAATATATGTCACATCAGTGAATCTCTAGGCTTAAGTGGACAATTGACAAAACTAATAGAAATATCAATAGAAATAGACGTTCTGTGGGAAATATTATCCTACTCTTCAATAATACAAACTTAGCTCTAAAAACTGAAAAGGTTTAAAGTATGTAACGGGTTTTTAAAATTTGACTGGTGGTGTGTTAAAATTTTCTAGATAGGTTTCCTCTCCAAATCTGAAATCTTTACAGGTCTTTGACAGTAATATGAACGCATCATTTAAAAATGATGGAGAAAGAATAATTCTAAGTTTTAAAGAAAATACGTGCATAAATTGCTGACACTAAGATCAACAAGAAGTTTAGTTACTTTCTCCTTATATTTCCTATGACTTATGATGGCAATAAGAAAAAGTTTGGACTTTACAAGTTGAAGATTTAGAGTTTCTTTTTTAGAAGAAAAAATATTATTTAAACAGATTTTGAAGGCTTATGGTATTATCGGAGTAAATGGCCATCTTCTTCTACTATGATAATAATTACGTCTAGAATTTGGGTAAACCTACATTTGTATAAGTTTTGTTTCCTTGATATATATATATATATATATATATATATCTAACATTCTAACATGACGTTCTTCGACCGCTTTGAGTACACACCCGTGGTAAAATATTAATATATTGTTTATGCTGTTCCGATCGTACTCCCAAGTCCTATCGTTTTATATGAATGAGCTACCCGACGTCATAGATTGATGACATAAGAATACAAGCATTTTACGGAAAAAACACACGCATGTGAAACCTAAAATCATCACTACAATGAAACGTAAACAAAAGATGCTAAAAGATTTTACGGAAAAAAACACACGCATGTGAAACGGAAAATCACTACAATGAAACGTAAACAAAAGATGATAAAATGTCTTATATAAGTCATTTTTTGTATACATATAAGACATATAAATTAAATTGTCATTTAGACACATCCAAACCTATTTTTAATAAGTCATTGTTCCGATCATTCTCCCACGTCATATGCTTTTTTATGAATGAGTTGCCCGATGTCATAGAACAACGACGTAAGAATATAAGCATTGTAGAAATGATTGATACAATGGTTCCTGATAAAAGAGATAGTAGAACCTGACTTACAATTTATCAGCTTGACTGGTAAATAACCTTATGTCTTCAAACTTAGTATATTTAGATGATATTTATTTTTTACTTGTCTAAAAAAATGAAAATAAGTATTAATCAACTTCGTGCATCCGAGGCGAATCTTCTTCAGAACGTTTGAGAACTTTTTTTCAATTAAAGGATGTACAAAATTGTCAGATTGTGTTATGATTCTACAAATAACATAGAAAACCCGTATATCTATGTTGGATTAGAAAGAAAAGTAATAATAGGATTCATAATAAAATATGAATAGATTGCTTTTATAAAGTGTTTTCATTAAGTTAACAGAAAATTAGGAATTATCGTAATCGTGTTGTAATTATATAACAAAAATGATATAAGAAAGAAGATGTGGTATGATTGCCAATGAGACAACTATCCACAAAAGACCAAAATGACACAGACATTAACAACTATAGGTCACCGTACGATAGCCTAACTATATTACTTTTTTTAAATTATCTATCTTCGATTATTTTTCCAATGACATAACAGTTTTTAATTTTTGGATTCATTTAATAATTTTTATAATTTTCCTGTTTAGAAAACTTTGAATTTTTCGAAAAACTAAGGATTTTATTATCTCAGGAATAGATTTTTGTAGCCATATTTGGCACAACTTTTGTAGAATTTTGGATTCTCAATGCTCCTAAACTTTGTACTTGTTTGGCTTTATAACTATTTTGATATGAGCGTCACTGATGAGTCTTGTGTAGACGAAACTGGCGTCTGACGTACTAAATTATAGTCCTGGTACTTTTGATAACTATTGAAAAACATTGTTTTGTTTGGATTAGGTTGTTGCTAATCGATAGACCCATTATTTTTATCTCCATTATTGTAACCCATTTGCTACTTTAATTAAATTTGCAATCAAAAAAAATATTAAGACCTATCACTAAAATTTTATTTCAACGTAGGAAGGCCTAGTGTTAAAAGAAAGAAAGACCTGCGATCAGAACCTTTTTCGCGTTTGTGAAATCAGTTTTATTCCATTTGGTAATTTTTGTTTTGATTATAACATTCAAAAAGTTATGAAACAGCAACAAGTTTACAAACCGTAATATGGGCAATACATGTACTTTACACATGTACATGCCTCTTTGCAAGGAAAATACTGTAGATGAGTTTTCAGACACCTTTATTGAAACATAAACTACACTTATATGCGGCAAAGCTTAGCGAAAGGTAGTGCGACGTAATCAGTCAAACAAACTTTATTAGATTAACTCGTAAAGGAACGGTCGTTTTCATTGGCCAATTCAAACCTTCGCCCTCACACCTGCGAAAATAGAACACGCGTACTATAAGTTGAATGGACTGATCAGTATTCACGTAACCGGTCAAGGTTGTTATAACCTCCATCGTAGTATTCACGTATATTATTGTGTTCTGGATTATCCCATAGCAATTCTAACTTTTCAATGATACATGTATGTGCATGTAAAATTCATTGAATTTATAATTTTGTGCACTAGTAAAATTTTAAACTTTAAAATCTTAAGGTTTCTAAATATTTAACTCAACTGTCTCCTCTCAGTTGTTTCTGGATTAAGAGATCTACCATTTTATTTTGATGGGAGGGTGGACTTTGATGAAACAGTTAGTTCTTTTTTCTAAGTTGTATTCTCTGTCCTGTCTTTTTATTTTTAGTCTTTTTGGTTCTGCCGTTTTAGTTTTTATTAGTTTGTCCTTTTTTACATAAATCGTGATTCGACCTTTTTGCCAAGTTGCTCATCCTGCCTTTTTATATCTTTCGCAAGTTTTAGGTATTCTACTAAGAATAATGTGATTTTTATTGTAATTTATTTTCCTTAATTTTGAGAAAAAAATCCCGAAATTATAAGTAAATTCAGAACATGTAACCAACCATACTTTGGTTAGAGAAAAATATAATTTATAAACTCAAGCGATATACTTTTTATACTTAACTGTTTTGCTATTCTCGGTTGAAATTCGAACATAGATTGTAAATTTGTAAATACCTAAATAGTTACAGAGAAAAACGATCAGTTTTTAAAGGCGTGTTTATTCTTTAAATGTATTGATAAAAAGGTTGACCCCTTCTAATACATGCATTCAGTCATACTTATTAATAATTTCTTAATATTTCGTTTATCAGTTTATCGTACATGTATCTATGATTTTGTATTTCATTTTAAATACGCATGCATACTTCACATCACTTTGACGGATTATACAGTGGCGGATCCAGAAATTTTCATAAGTGGTGGCCCACTGACTCACCTAAGAGGGGGCCCGCTCCGGTCACGCTTCATTGATTTCCTATATAAGCAACCAATTTTTTTCCCAAAACGGGGGGGGGGGGGGGCCTGCCCCCCTAAATCAGCCTCTGGGATAGTTCAATAATGTTATGTATATCACTTTCTTACGGTATTAAATTAAAGGAGAGGTTTTTAGCCAATTTAAATCGAAAACAGTACATTTATATTGTTCCTTATATACTACGATACGTTATTTTTTTTTAGTTACACACATACAAAAGAAAAAATCTTCGCCGATGTAAAATTTCAATCCTTTTTACACCAAAATGCCTTCACTGAATTCGTGGTGATCATGATAGTACATTGCATACTACGTCTTCATTCACGTGCACAAATGATACGATTGTTGTTTTTTTTTTCTATATTTCGGGGACAATTTGCTCCGTTTATGATACGTAAATTCTTAAACCAAACGCTTAGCTCCTGTGTAACTTTCTGTGTCTTCGTTTTACAGCATGAAAACACAAAAAGAGAAATATGCAACCCATCATAACTTTTTGTAATTATTATAATGGATCCGCATTATAAGATCCTTATTATAAGTAACTACGACATTGAAAAAAATTAAAAGTGGTTACTTAATCATGTATAAAAGCGGCACATGTATTTTATTTTATCCTTATATGTTTCATAACGTGGTACATTAAGTACACGATAATTATGTTGCTGCAGTATAATATTTCGACACAACAATTAGAAATACACATTTATTTAATTCTTTTGACCAAAGATTTATAAACTATACATTGTCAAATCCTTGTTTTTGCGTTCGTAGTAACATAGTACATTCCATAGTCAGTCACATGTGTCAATTCACGTGCAAAATACATATGTTGTTGTATTTGAATCTTTCTGCTAATGAAATGAGACGTTTCAAGTTGTTTGTTTATGATACGCCAGAATGGTATCAATGAACTATCAAACGCTAACGTTGACTGCATTTCAGTGTATTTTGTATCCACATAAGTTACTTATCCCTTTAATCAAAGTGTGTAAACGGTCTACACCAGCTACCATCCTTAATGTTATATATTGAATTTCATATCGACACTAAATCAGTCATGCACCGATGTTGCTCTTCCTATAAAAATGCAATGCTTCGTTTTGAAAATTCAATTGGGATGTAAAAGGGTTGACCGCGCTTTATTCTAAAAATGTGCGCACGGTCAACACTTTTAAAACTCTATGAAATTGCTAAAAGAAGCATTCAATGCATATAATTATAATCATTTGCTAGGATCTTGATAAAAGAAATTGCTATCAACTGTTTCTTTTATTTACCTGTGCACTTAACTGCGGAAGCTCGTGTCATCATGAATGTTAAATTTTAATTTGTAAAGAAGGTTTATTTCAGAATGACGCTAGATTGCTTTTACCAATTCAAAATAAAAAAAACGATGTTAAATTTCACAGTTATCTTTCTTTCATATAATACGTATAACTTTTTAAGATGCTTTTTATTTTAATGATGAATTAGATATTTGTCCGTAAAATACAGCAGATTCAGTTCATTCATATAATAAGATGAAAGTAGCGTTTTGAGACAAGACAATAAGATATTTGTAAGACTTGAAAATCATGGAAAACTCCACACCCAAGAGAAAAGACAAATAGAAATTAAACAGATACTTTGTTGCTCTACAAAAAATACTCATAACCAGAAACTTTACATGTTGCAATTCAACATTGTGTGCC
Organism: Mytilus galloprovincialis; assembly: GCF_965363235.1. NCBI lineage: Eukaryota > Metazoa > Mollusca > Bivalvia > Mytilida > Mytilidae > Mytilus > Mytilus galloprovincialis. Next base: position 24,293,700 of record NC_134842.1, read on the forward strand.
AAGAACCAGGTTTCCCATTGGATTCAGTTGGGGGGGGGGGGGGATTTTCGACAAAAAGGCAGGTGTGTATTGACGTGGACAGTTTTAGAATGTAGCTTTTAAGGTTTAATAGTTTTTATATACTATTATCTTTAAAATAAAACAGATTTGAATGGGTCCCGTCTTAGAAACATCAACCCGACGACAAAAATAATCGATTGGAAACAAATTAAACATAAATGATCAAACTTTTATATTTATACTATCATCACCAATTTTTCAATTCTCCATGGTCTTTTTTATATTTTTTATATTTTTTATATTTTCTATTTATCTTTTCTTTTTCCAATGATGTGAGATTGGTTTTATTTCATTGCCTTCTATAAGCTGACAAATATATATTATATCAAATTCAGTTGTATATTTGAGCTTTTTATTGCTTTGCCACACTTTACAAAGCTTTTACTTTGTTTTGATATTCACGCCATATTGAAATTGCTTTTAACAACTATCGGTTCTACATGTAATTAGTTGCCGTGTTACTATGATGTGACTGATATTCGATTGGCTTGAATGAGATATAATTGAATATGGAATATGTTCCAGATAGGATAAGATACAATATACTGTTTGGACATGCAAGACCAGACTAACATAATTGCTTTGTTTTGATGCAATTTGTGATACAGCGAAGTGTTCCGTGTCTTTTAAAATCATTAGATTTAGATTAATTTCAGCATGCCAAGAAACGGTCTTCTGAATATACTCAAAATAACTAACATTGTTTCATACGCATTTGAAAGAAAAAAAAATTGAAATAAATTTCATATGACTGTAAGGTGTTAACACATAATTGTTTTTTGAAAATTAATCTTCAAGCGACTATTTTAAATATAAACAGGATAACCACCAACTATTATAGGTACCTTAACTATGCTTTTTGAAATCTAAGCAATATGTTATATTCATAGTTTGAATTTTGTGCATGCTCTTCAAATTCAAATCCTTGTTTAGTTTCAAAATGTAAAAAACCTAAATTCTGGTTTAATTTAAAATAATTACTCCATTTAGTGATCGAGCCCACTTTTTACCGGTGAAAACAAGACATAAATCTATACCTTGTACAATGATATCGGCAATATGTTGTTTCTTCTTTCCTTCCATTTTGTCTGTATCCATTGTTGCAGTTTCACTTTCACTTCTTCTTTATCTCATTGTTAAATTAAATACTGATTGAAGTTGTTGGAAAATCCCGTTCTCTGAACAAAGACCAAGTATAAAATGGACCTGGTATTCGTTCGTCATCTATAATAGTCAGACAATCGGGGAGGGATGTCTGGTACATTTCGCCTTCTTGTCAGCCGTACTTAATAGGTTTATAAATGACAAAGGAAAAAGTTCCGGTTGTCCTTTTGTTAAGTGAAAAAAAAAAAAAAATTTCATATCTATTTCTTTACTGTTTTTATTTTCATATTATATGAAAGGTTGACGTTTTATCATTTACACTGAAGACCGGAATTGAATCAAGCTGCGCATGTCGACGTAAAATCAACCTAATGAAGCCACTTTTATATTACATTTGTACGTTGATATTAGTAATTATGAGTCGGAATACAAATTTATCGAAGAATTGATTTGACGTTATAGAAACATTTTTATTGTATGCTTTTTACTTATCATGACTTTAATGCACGAAAAATATAAAATTTTGCTGCATAAAGGTGGAGGTATGATCCTTTGTTCCGTTTTTGTTTTGTATCGAAATTTGAAATTCATCGGCAGTTTCAGAGGAGTGCGTACGGCGTTTTTTATTAATTGAAAACACAATGTTTGCTTAAAACCGTAAAAAAATTACCTCGCGAGTATTTCACCATTATAGGCAATTATGCTCCTCCCATTTCCATACCCTTGATTGGTTTCTGAAAATGGGAAGGATTGAGCCCTTAAAATACTAGAATAAGGCACATGTTCAAACCTAGTATTTTGTTAATTAAAGACCCCCATTACAATTGGAAAACTGAATCCTTAATATTTTTCACATGTTTTGTCATAGGCGAGCATAAATATATACTTATTATCATAATTGTAAATAGTAAATAGTAAATCACATTTATGGTATACATTTTTTCGTGACAAATCAAATCTATTCTATGCTAAAACATTTACTCAGGACAATTATTTCTTGTAACAACCGACACTAAAATATTTACTAACTTTCTAAAGAAATAAAATTAACATTTTAAAATCCTAAAAATATGATCCCCTAATTTGATTGAGAAAAAAACTATGGTGGTCAAGCAGATGAAAAAAAATGTATTCTGAATCCAGATTTTCCAATATTCTTCCAACTCAGACAAAAAAATAACTCCTGAAGTTAAAGGGTTGCTACCTAATGTAGACCAAGAGCGGTTAATTAACATACAACGCTAATCCAGGACTCACAATCACACTCCATCAGACAATAACTGTGATAAACATGCTCCGGAAATACACGATAAAAAATTTAAATAATATCACATCTGGCAGAACAACTGACCACACTAATACCCGACTAGGATGTAAAGAAATATGGTCATCATCGTGATGCATAAATACACATGTACGCAGTCACGTGATATCATAATGCTTTGTGTAGAGAGATTGCCACATTCTGCATATTAAAAACCCGAACTATAACTCATTCTCTATTTCATCAGTATTATTACTTATTCTGATTTTTGTTATCTGAATTCTTTGACTCATGCTCCGTGTAGACAAAAATGTCCACTTAAAAAGACTATATATGTTCTGGTTTTATTTACAACTGGCATATCTTTATATCATCTTTTAAAGATAAATACCTTAATTGATTGTACGTGTGTTTAAACCAATTTAAAATAACACTTTTAAAACTAGGCATAGTATTTTAAAATTCGAGATAAATCCATAATTAAATACTTTAAGTTTTGACCTTATAGAATTATACCGGAAAAAAATTGTCATTAATACCAGGATCGTTTAATGTTATATTTAAAATTGCCATTCAAGCGGGAGGTTTGGCATTCCACAAAACCAAGTTCAACCAACCATTTTTTTTCTTAAAATGTCCTGTACCAAAAAAATGCAAGTCAATGTAATGGCCATTGTTATATTATAGGTCGTTTCTGTGTTTGTTTAATTTTAATGTTGTGTTTATATTGTGTCGTAGTTTTCCTCTTATTTTTGATGCGTTTCCCTCAGTTTTAGTTTGTAACCGGATTTTGTTTTTTTCTCAATCGATTTATGAATTCCGCACAGCGGTATACTACTGTTGCCTTTATTAATCAGAATTGTGTACACGCAAGACGTGCGTTTCGTCTAAAAAAAAAAAGGATTCACCACTGGCAATCAAATAAAATAAAAATCTGACTTTTCAAATTATGGTTAGATAGACAAACATACAAATTGAATAGTTTATTCCAAACCCTGTATATTTCACATACCTGTATATACCTTGTATGTATTGTATCGTGAACATCAACAGGCCTTAAGCTTATGTTTGAAAATTATAACAAAAACGTTTGTACTTCAAACTTCAATATTGTATAGAAGAGAAATCTGAAGTAGATGTTTCAGATAAAAGAAATCCCATTTGATTGATATAGTATCTAATCAAACTTCAATTCTATAGATATGAAACAGTCATTGTTTGAGAACGGATATACAAGGTATACTAAATCACTAATAAATCAATAAATAAAGCGTACTGAGTTAATTAAACTTGTTAATACAATTATAAATTATAAGCTTTTTTCTCCTGCTATCAAACACCAAACATTTGATAATATTTCTCAAAAGCGTATTTTTTTCACAATTCGTTCTTAAGTAAATGCAGTTTAAATCTTATTTAAAAAGAAACAAAAAGAGGAGCGTAGTATACAAATGACGAAACTGTCAAAATGTTTGATACTAACGTACGTGTATTCGTCCTTTCTACCTATTCAAGTTGCTACGTTTTTATTGAATGAAACGTTGGCTTTTTTGTCATATAACATTCATCTTTAAAAAGTGCAATAAAATGCACAAATTAAAATAAAGTATTTCGCGTTATATGCATCAGTGTACTAAAGTAACTTAAATGAGCAAGGTACTGCGCCGTATCATATAAGAAACGATAAAGCAATTAAAAGTTAAACATCTAATCTTTTAGTGCCTCAAGCACAAGGTGTTCTAATGCAATATTCTACATTGTATATGTAACACTCCCAAACGTGTCCTGTCCCCCAAACGTGTCCGATTCCCCTAAACGTGTCTATTCTTCGGAAACGTGTTCGTAATATCCAATATTCCCCAAACGTGTCTGATTTCATAACCCCCAAACGTGTCCGATAATTGTTATTCGCCAAAACTTGTCCACTAATAAACGCCAGGACGTCTCACTACTTTTAGCGCTAATACATGAATAAAATCAATAACGTTTACGGCAATTCTATAATGGGGGACACAGATGATGAAGTGGTCATTTATTAGTATTAGTTGGTTCAATGCCGGTTGTTATTGCAAATTTTACCTGTTACATATAAATCAACTTTTGACTGAAATTGCTTATATTCCAGTTGCAAGTATTATGCTCGTTTAGAGCGCACATATATGTACAAACAATTTTAGTTCAGTTGAATTAATCGTTTACTATGTAATTATTCTGTACTAATAAACTCCGATGATGCCTTTTATATTACAGCTAATTTCGTAATGCATGTAGAACAAAACTTTGGTTAGCTTGCTTGCTTGGTTTTTATATTGTACAATCCATAGGATAACACCCAATTAAATTCAAATATAATATATTCAGGTTAAACAATGCCTATATATATTGTTTAAAGATGTCAATCTTATTTACAAATTTAAAGCTTGTATTAACAATTATACAAACAAAGCAAGCAAGCCAAACAAAGTTTTACTTTGCAAGCATTAGGAAATCAGCTAGCTGTAATCCGCGAATACTGCACGGCGGGTTTTTAAAAGAATATACTTCCTTTTTTTTAACAGTTCTGATATTTTAAAAGATATTCAAATCATAAACTGGTTATCAGGTATTTTAATAAATTTTAAGTTTTCCAGCATCACTACTAAAGTGAAGACATACAAACAAAAGTCATAAGTCCAGTGCCAAATATTTCATGCATTATTTAAACGATATCATATTAACAATAAATACTATACATAAGTTTTATTATCATACCGGTGATTTAGGATTGGGCCTAAATTTGTTTACGATTATTCGGGATTAACATTAGTTAAACTTAAAAATCTAAAGAGCCAGTAAAGACCGATTATAATTTTAAGTTTTATTTTTTGAGAGAATCAAATAGTTTCTTAGTGAAGTTATAAAAAACATCAAGGTTAATTTGAATATTCCCACCAACTATTAGTTTCTATAATGGTCACGTGATTAACAACCTTCCTCATGTTCCTAGTTGAAAGCCAACAGGACCGTATGTACTAAGGTAAAAAAAACGTATTTTTTAAATGTTTATAAGAGTAATTATGAAAACTAAATCAAGTTAGACATTGTGAATGATTTATTTGTAAATATTGACCGGCCAATATGTATACGTATTTACTATTAAAAAAATCAGCTTTCGTTTTTGTTATGTCAGCTAGGTGGTCTATTGTTATTGTATGTATTTGTGATATAATTGATAAAGTACATACTGCATTCCACATTTGTGTTTTTACATTTGGTTATGTGGGGTGTTTTATAGCTTATTTTATGCTATGGATATTTAATTGACCATTTTTGATGGTGGATGGTCAGTGTCAAATAAAAATTTATGTTTGTGTTTTTATTTTAAATTTATAATGTCCTTGTTTTGATCAGTGTTTATTCATCGACTTAAGCCGTGTTCACATTGACCTAACTCAGTGTTGTCTTAGTATTATTCACATGTAAACTAAACACAATTTCGTTCCCATTGATAAAACTCAATGTTCATATCAAATTTAAATAAATTGTTGTCAACATTCAGTCGATGGATATTGTAGGCCTTGTGTGGTCTACGTGTACACAAAACTGGCTATATAGAACATGAATGTACCGTGTCTATTTAAAGAAGAAACGATTTTTTAATTTATTTGATATTTATCGCTTCTGTGTGTGTTGAATTGTTTTTTTTTTTTTGTTGTTGTTGCACTTTAGTGTTTTTTTGTTTTCCTTTTGCTATTTTATGTATTTCCCGAAATGTTAGTTTATGACCCGGAGTTGGTTTCTCTCAATCGGTTTGTGACTTTCAAACACCGGTTTACTACTGTTGCCTTTATTGAATTAAATTATTTACAGTATAATTTGTCTTAACTTGATATATTGCTTTTATTAGAAAATAAAACCAAAGATAGCTAGCCTTATTAACCCGTTATCAAGACCCGAAGCATAATTGTTGCCAAACATAATTCATTTGAAAAGGTCTTCCCTTATAGACGTCATTTAAATGTTTGCCACTGGTCTTTACACAATAATTGATTTACTTATACATTTTGTAAATGCATTAATTAAAAGAGTGTGCGGTAAATTGTTTTGTTTGGCTAGTATCTCATATCCGGTAAAATGTACTTAGAATAAAAAAGCATTTATTTGCAATGTACGAACTATTATTTTAAAGCCAAAGTCGTAGTATTTTTTTTTTTTCTGAATCAATTTTTTTTTCGCGCGAACCATTTATTCAGTGAAACACAACACTGAATTACACGTTTGCGCGACAAAAAGTTTCGTCTCTATCAATCATTTTTTTCTTCAGTATTTGGCATCTTTAAGGTATAGGGAAAATCTAGATCCTGGATTTTTTTTCGAATTGGAGATCAGAATATTTTTTTCAGGCGAACCCCCCCCCCCCCTCCCGTCCCCCCTCTTTTTGGAGTTGAATGGTGGTTTCATTAATTCTAGAAAAATTGTCCAGAAATTTGCGTTCGACTTTATGTACTGATATTTAAATGACGTATAGTTTACAAGTGTAAGCAAATCTAACGTACAGGTAATCAACACAGCTGTATAGATGTGAACAAGTTTAATGTGAAACCAGTGTACATTACATTCATTACATTTATCCAATTGTAAAAAAGAAGATGTTGTATGATTGCCAATGAGACAACTATCCACAAAAACCCAAAATGACACAGACATTAACAACTATAGGTCACCGTACGGCATTCCACAATTAGCAAAGCCCATACAGCATAGTCAGCTATAAAAGGCCCCGATAAGACAATGTAAAACAATTCAAACGACAAAACTAACGGCCTTATTTATGTAAAAAAATGAAAAACAAATATGTAACACATAAACAAAAGACAACCACTGAATTACAGGCTCCTGACTTGGGACAGGCACATACATAAATAATGTTGCGGGGTTAAACGTGTTAGTGGGATCCCAACCCTCCCCTAACCTGGGACAGTGGTATAACTGTTAACATGTTTACTGTACATGGCGTTCGGTGTGAACACGGCCTTATTCGGGTCACAGTATTTGTGATTAAAACTAAAATAAAATTATAATCAGAAACAAATAATTACTGACGGATCAAGGTAGGAACGTAGAGTGCGTAATAGAATAATTTTTTATGACATTTTCGTCACCACTACAAACAATTATGGCCCGGTCCCCCATTTTTCTCAAGCCTTTATCTTCCCCCGACAGTGTATTAACATGCATGTTTATTAACAATAACATACATATACAATATATGTATGTTGTCGGAAAATATATAATTTATTTGTATGAGCTTTAGAAAAAGGACGAAAAGCGAGGCTCTGCCGAGCTTTTGTCCTGAATCGTAGCGAGTACAAATGTATTTTATATTTGCCGGCAATGTACATATATTGTTTTAACCTTAAATTACTCCCAACACTTGAACCTGTAGTTATTAAAATCAAAATCATTGTCTTTAATGTTTCGAAGAAATCGACATCGTTGAAACGCTGATCGCGAAGAGAACCCCAAAATGAACTGGTTTGAAAACAGAAATGTTCATATTGCCACTTGCTCAGCATGTAATTGGGGTCACATGAGACTTTATTTGTTCAATTACTAATAAAGCAAACATTTATTTGTATACCTGTTATTTGTACAATAGATGGCTAATTGCAGGAAAAACAGCGGTAGTGTTGCCAGGGAGAAAACTATTTGTAAAGGTGTACGGCTCAAATATATTCAATGAGGACATATGAGTTGAGAAGTTATTTTTGTTTTCCGCAAATTTTGGAAACCTTTTCAGAACAGTTATATGAAACACGTTTTACGCAGACTAAAATCATTTGCTATCGATCCTGGCCGCTCGAAATATTATTTAAAGAATTAATTTATCAAAAGCCGAACTCCCTGTCGAATTAAACTCAGAATCTTGAATAGCAAACATGTTTTAAGGGGAAATAAGATACTACTTAATTGTAAACGCCTTTGATGTTAACAATTCTCTTCTTGACTCTAGAGCTTGGCCCGAGTAAAAGTTCACCAGGACTAATCCATCTTAAACCTTAGATCGAAAATAGGGAGAAAAATGTTGAGGACATCAAACAACAATTCTTTTATGTCTTGATGGGGAAAGATGGACCCACTTTAAAGAGAAATAATTATTATCGAAGGTTCCACGAAAATTTTTAGTGGTAACAAGTGGTATAAATCGTATGATCCTAAACCTTTGAACTCATTGACGTGTAGCTTGATAAGGATCGAGATTACTATTACTATAAACTTGTTTTGAGATGAACTTGAATATTGATATAGCTATTTTGAGTATTTTAACAAATAAGTCTAAAACAAAAACGTTTAAAGCCTGATAACAATGCAAATAGGTCAGACAGAATACAAAACTATCATTACTAATTAGTATCAGCATAATGTCTAACGAACAACTGCTGCATGTTATTTAGTACATGTAGATTTTAATTACTTCTTTATTTTCGAATTCAAGGGCACAAAATGTAACCGTCTCCTTCATCTACATATTGACAAATATTTTCAACAAAACAGAGTAATTATGGAACTTCTAAAACTTTAAACAAGTTATTTTGTAGACCGGGAAAGGCGTTCTAATCAATTAATAGCTATATTTGCATAAATATTATTTTGCAGTTTTGTGATATGGCCTCATATTCCCAAAGTTGTGGTGTGTGTGACCTCCGACACATCAACAACCCATCAATAATCTGGTGTACGGAATGTGATGAAGGGCTTTGTCAAGATTGTCAGGAACACCATGGTTTGTCCAAGGGAACCAGAAACCATAACACCATAACAATAAAGGAATATAAAACATTACCAAGTGAAGTACTTACAATCACTCAATACTGTAGCACACACAATGACAAATTCATAATGTATTGCGGGAAACACGAACGTCCCTGCTGCAGAAAATGTATAGTTGAAACTCATAAAGAATGCCTGGATATCGATAATTTAGAAGACGTCATTAAAAATGTAAAAACCTCAAATACCTTCCACGATATTGAAGAAACATTGGTTGAAGTAGCAGAAAATTTAAAGAAAATCAGTCAACATCAGCAGAAGAGTCTGTTGAATTTGAAAGAAAAAAGAAAACAAATTCAAAAAGAAATTCAAAAGACCCGTACAACAATCAACAACCATCTGGACAAATTACAAGGAGATTTGATAAAACAACTTAATTCTATTGAAGAAACCCAGAACTCGAAAATTTGTCAGTTGTTGTCATCACTTGAACAGAGAGAAAAAGAAATAACTAGATACCAGCAAAACCTTGCAAGCATTAAACAACACGCCTCAGACCTTCAGATTTTTCTTTCACTTAAGCAAATCGAACAAGACATTAATATACATGATAAATTCCTACAAACCGTAGTGGGAGGTGAGAAATTGAAGCAAGGTCATCTAGAATATAGAACCAACATTGCTATTCAAGATATCATGTCCAATATCAAAAGTTTTGGAGAAGTACAGATTGAAACTAAACCATGTGACATCATTCTTAGCAGGAAGAAGACTAAACAAGCACAGATAATGGTACCAAACGTTCAAACAAGATCCATTGAGAATATAAAGCTGGAGATGCACAAAAAAGCAGTAGCAACTGAAGGAAGAAACGTCTACGGGTGTTGCCTTATACCAGATGGTAGAATGGCTTTTACTTACTACTATGATTGTGCAGTTAGAGTTTTCAGTGATAAAGGATCAAAAGATTTTGAGGTGAAGATGCCGTGTACAGTAAACGATATACTGTATATTAGTAAGGACGATTCTTTAGCCGTATCATCTGGTGGTTCAAGTCAGCATTGTATTTTTATAATAAACGTTAAAAGAAAACAAATCACGAAAACAATTACACTTGACTCGTATATTTATGGCATAGCACTTAGAGAAAATATTTTAATATATTCTGCTTATAACAAAGGAATCCGAATGATCAATCTTTCCGATGAGTCAATTACTCAAATAGTCCAAGATATAATGCCAGATAGTTGTTACATTGCAACGTTTCGGAACCAAATATATCACACAAACTCGGTAACACATGCTGTTACTTGTTACGATCAACAAGCTAAACCGCAATGGACATTCAAAAATAAAAACTTTCTGAAGCATCCTCATGGTATTGATGTAGATATTGATGGTAATTTGTATGTGGTTGGTAAGGGATCGAACAATGTTGTAGTTATCTCCCCTGACGGACAACGCTATAGAGAAGTGTTAGTAGCAAGTGATGGGCTTAATGTTCCTACTTCACTTTGTTTTAATAATTCAAAGAAGCAGTTGCTAGTGACTAACTGGAAAAATGAGGCCCGACTGTATGCTTTGATTTGAAAAGTCTTTTTAATTATTTATTATCTTTAATTGTGTATCGTCACAGCTACACATTTTTCGATGAAATGATTAGTTTGACAGTTGACATAAATTATGTTATGAAATCATCTTGATGTTTAAAATATGTTTTTATTAGATTTTTCATCAACAAAATAATACATAAAACAGAACAATTTTACACGATCCATTCTCTAAAAAAGTGTTGATTTATAATTTACAAAGTTGCGAAATATTCAGGATTCAGAGTTTTGTTTAAATATCTTCTAAATTTTAACCTTATTTTGGGCAAGCGATATGATTCCATAATGAAAAATATTATAATCAGATAATTTATTTGTTATAACTATATATATTATCTTGCATATCTTACATCAATGTTATAACTTACATAATGTTAACGATTTTAATTTTTGTGTTAGCACATACACTGTATGTTCTGATCAGAAAGTGCAAAAGGAAATTTGCCTTTTTCCATTGATTATTGTACAGAAATACATGTTAATTTTAGCGTCGAAGATAGTACCTGATACATCGATTTTCATTCTACACTTTTAATTGTTTTGAAAAACTAAATATGTTATTATCCGAGGAATAGATTACCTTAGCGTATTTGGCACAACTTTTTTGGAATTTTGAATCCTCAATGCCCTTCAACTTCGTACTTGTTTGGGTTATAAATATTTTGAAATGAGTATCACGGATGGGTCTTATGAAGACAAAACGCGCGTCTTGCGTACTTACTTATAATCATGGTACCTTTGATAACTATATACATCAATTTTCATTCTACAATCATTGCATTAACTATGTTATATTGCGATCTATTCAACCTTCGTATTTAAAGTACCCCGGGAAATGTTTTGTTGGTTAGGCCAAGTGAACAACCTAGAGAGGACCCACACTAGCAGCTTAGAATAAATGTCTCTATTCCTAGAACAGATATAGGTGCATAGATATTTTTCCTCCCTCGCCTTTTGCCAAACCAAACACTTCTCTGTGGTGTTGATTTACTGCAGGTATGATTTATAATTTACAATTTAGAAATGAATCGAATCTTTGATTACATGTTATCACGTTTGCTTACTTCGAATAAAGTTTTATAGTATGGAAATAAAACAGTATTGCTGAACCTAACAGCATAATCATATTCGTGAAAAATTTCATTAGTATGAATAGGTAGTTCGTTAGGTACACATTTAAAATTGTACGCCTGGTTGATATACACAAGCTTCAACTACTTATACGGTATGAGTTGTGTTCATTACCGCAGACAGTATGGTGGCTCCTTGCTGTTTATATTGATAACTGTTTCTTTGTTAACTTATGGGAAGTTTTGTCATAAGCACTCATATTAGTACCTCTCATTACTTTTATCTTCATAATAATCAAATGTTATACTTATAAACATTATGAGAATTATAGACGGTCGTAAGGTTACACATTTAAAATTGTGCGCTTGATTGGTATTAACAAGATTGCGCTACTTATGCGGTATGAGTTGTGTTCATCACTACATACAGTATGGTGACTTGTTGCTGTTTATATTGATAAATGTAATAATCATAAACATTATGAGGTTAGTTATGATTACCATCGAAATAACTATCCGTTAAAGACCAATTGTTGTGGATGTTAAGAACTATAGGTTACCTTACGGCCTTGAACAATAAGCAAAATCCATACTGTATAGTAATGAATGTACAATCTTACACGAGAAATCATACGGCCGTTTGAAAGTAAAACAAATAACGAAAAACAAATATGTCAAACAACAAACAAGGAAAACCATAAAATAACAAGTTACTGACTTTAGACAGGCACATAATGAATATGACAGGGTAACCATTTTGTTAGCGTCATCCCTCCTCACCTAGCAAAGGGAATATGAATCAGCTGTAAAATTCAATTAGAAGAGGGTCGACTCGTTAGATAGGCATGATCAACAAAAAGGAACACCAAAAAAACACAACGCACTCATCATGTTTTAAAAGAAAACTTTTTAAAATACATTTAATAAATGTTCTTTATCATTGATACAACACTACAGACTGAACGGAACTTGTGAATGCTTTTTTCACAGACATAAGATGTATTAATATGAATTGGTGTACAATTCAAGGTGAAGACACTGTCTGCAATATAAGAATTGACAAACTACCTCTCAACATATCAATTTTAACATGAATTCTAAGATTAAGGGATAAACCATTTGCAGTATTTCAAACGGTGGTATGTGAAATGCTTATCTAAATGAATATTTACATTTAAAGTTGTTTTATCATTAAGTTTACCTCCCTTTTAACGTTACAGATTGTGCAAAAGAAGTGATAACGAAATAATTAACATAATTAGCTTTCATTGAATCACATAATTACACAATACTTTAATAAAGCATTGTGGGTTCATGGATATTCTGAGTTGACAGGAGAGGGGTATTCCTCAACACTGCTATTTGACTCAGTGTTTCTACTTTTTGTCTCTTGCTCAACGCGTTGCAGGGGATATAGAAACACCGGGCGTGTGTCCCTCCTTTCAAATACCCACGGGTATGTGCGTCCTTCTGTCTGATCTTGGTAGCGCTCTTATCTATGATGAGTTGTTTACAACCACTTGGTCGCCGCCACTGCTCGTGGAGTTTTAATTCCCCGAGGTTATCACCAGCTTAGTGGTCAGCACTTTTGTGTTGACTTCAGTTATCATTGATTCATTCATAATTGTAAATTAACTGTTAACAAGACTTTCAATTTTTTAAATACTAAGGCTTTTCTAACTCAGGAATAGATTACCTAAGCTGTTTTTGGCAAAACTTTAAGGAATCTTTAGTCCTCAATGCTCTTCAACTTCGTACTGTATTTGGCCTTGTCAACATTTTTTTTTATTCAAGCGTCACTGATGAGTCTTTTTTAGACGGAACGCCCGGCTGGCGTAAATATAAAATTTCGATCCTGGTATCTGTGATGAGTTTATTTACATTCTTGCCATATTTTTATAAAATTGAGAATGGAAATGGGGAATGTGTCAAAGAGACAACAACCCGACCAAATAAAAAACAACAGCAGAGGGTCACCAACAGGTCTTCAATGTAGCGAGAAATTCTCGCACCCGGAGGCGTCCTTCAGCTGGCCCCTAAACAAATATATACTAGTCCAGTGATAATGAACGCCATACTAATTTCCAAATTGTACACAAGAAACTAAAATTAAAATAATACAAGACTAACAAAGGCCAGAGGCTCCTGACTTGGAACAGGCGCAAAAATGCGGCGGGGTTAAACATGTTTGTGAGATCTCAACCCTCCCCCTATACCTCTAACCAATGTAGTAAAGTAAACGCATAACAATACGCACATTAAAATTCAGTTCAAGAGAAATCCGAGTCTGATGTCAGAAGATGTAACCAAAGAAAATAAACAAAATGACAATAATACATAAAAAACAACAGACTACTAGCAGTTAACTGACATGCCAGCTCCAGACTTAAATTAAACTGACTGAAAGGTTATGATTTCATCATATGAACATCAGGCACAATCCTTCCCGTTAGGGGTTTAGTATCATACCATCATAACATATATGAGAAGAACATAACCCGTGTCATGCCAACAACTGTTTTTAGAATAAATGTGTTTAGTTCCGATGCAAAGACCTTATCAGTGACTCAATATTAACGCCAAAATATGCAATCTTTAATGACTTGACAACAGTATCGTAATTATATCCCTTCTTAATAAGTCTATTCAAAGGTTTTGTAAGTTTCTGAGGTGAATACTGACACTTTTGTGCTTTATAAAGAATATTACCATAAAAAATTGGATGTGAAATACCTGAACGTATTAGAAGTCTGCATGTTGAGCTATATTTACGAATGATGTCTTTATACCGATGATAAAGTTTAGTAAATGTTTTGACTAGTTTGTGATATCGAAAACCCTGGTGTAATAATTTTTCAGTAATACATAAATTTCTCTCGTTAAAATCGAAAACATTGTTACATACACGACCGAATCGTACAAGTTGAGATATATAAACACCGTAAGATGGTGACAAGGGAACGTCACCATCTAAAAACGGATAATTAACGATAGGAAATGAAAAATCATCCCTTTTATCATAAATTTTAGTATGCAGCTTTCCATTAGTGATATAGATATCAAGATCGAGAAAAGGGCAGTGGTCATTGTTAGTATTAGCTTTATTTAAAGTAAGTTCAACAGGATAAATTTCATTAATATACATACTGAAGTCGTCATTATTGAGAGCCAAAATATCATCCAAATATCTAAAAGTATTATTAAATTTGTTTATCAGATGTTGTTTCGATGGGTCTTTGCTTATTTTTGTCATAAATTGTAACTCATAACAATACAAAAACAGGTCCGCAATAAGTGGTGCACAGTTAGTCCCCATTGGAATTCTGATAATCTGACGATATACGGAATCTCCAAAGCGAACAAAAATGTTATCTAGTAAAAATTCAAGGGCATATATAGTATCAAAGCATGTCCAATTAACATAGATTTTTTGTTTATTGCTACTAAAAAATGACCTAAAAGAGTTTGAACATATATATTCACATTCTGATTTTTTGAATGCCCATTTAATTAGGTGTGTGAATTTTTTCTTAATGAGAATGTGAGGCAATGTGGTATACAGGATAGAAAAATCAAAACTTTGAACAGATTCAAAATCACCAATATAAGCATGCAATTTATCAAGTACTTCCAACGAGTTCTTGACACTCCAAAAGTAATTTATTCCACTATTTTCGAAGGCCTTATTTGAACAATTTATTATCAGGTTTTTAATTGTACCAAGTGTGCTGGTAAGAAGAATAGAAAATTTAGTAGTTGAACAATGGCTTGAAGACGAAATAAATCTATATTTGTAAGGGGTTTTGTGTAGCTTCGGAAGCCAATACATAGTTGGGACTTTCATTGTATTTGGCTCTGTTTGTAAAGCGGTGGCTAAAAGTTTATGTTTGTTACAGATTTCGTTTTCTGAAAATGGAGTCAGTTGGAATGTTGGTGAATTGGTGATTTCCTTTTTCAGAACCTCAATGTAAAATTTACGTCAAACAATAATAATATTATTAGCAGCTTTATCTGCCGGGACAAAAACAAATTCCTTGGCTAGTTCTTTTAGTTTATGTTTGATACGAGAAATAGGTTTATTGTGGTTATTGTTTATAGTAAAATGTTCTTTAAAATGTTGAATACGTATATCAACTATCTTCATTACTGAATTAAAAAAAGAGTCCAAAGATTTTTTGTCAGCTTTTTCCCGTTTTATCCATTTCATACAGTAAGTATGGAGTGAGTCGTGGATGATATTACGACACTCATTCCAATTAATAATTGACGGGGGACGATATTTAGGTCCTTTACTGAGGAATGATTTTAACTCTCGGTCTTGAACGATGTTAAGATCTCCTGTTATAACATGGGAAATGGGTCCATAAATATATTCGGAATTACTGCAATTACATGAAGTAGGTGTATTTTCACTGATATTTACATCTTTACACAATTGACTATAATTAAACACAAATTTCCAGGTAGATTTCTTGTAAATATAACAAATAAGAGGTAGCTCAGTATTGTCAAAATATCCAGGAATTTGTTCTTTAACAGAATGGTCGTTAAATATACCGGCAATATTTACAAAATCAAAGCCTTTATTGACATACTTAATTTTAATAAAATATTTTTTATGATCTTCAGGGCGATCAATTTTGGGAAATAATTTAGAATAACAATATGCCATAATAATTTGAACAATTTCATACTTAGGACTGCTATATGAAATTGTGTTGCAATCCTCCAAAATTTTATTTAACTTATTAACCGGTAACGAACAGAGTTTTGTTAACAGATAATGTCTGCCGTTGTTTTTTGAAATAGAAATTAGGTCTGAAATATTGGTATGATTGGCCCGAAATTTTCTTTGATTGCGATTTGTTCTACGACCGTGAGAACGTTTTTTACGAACAGTTTTAGAAACTATATCCACAAGACTGCACACGCTGAAATGTCTCGCCTTCTATACTAATCATTGATATTATGTTGATAGTTCTAAGTATAAAGCTTATTACAACTGTCTCATAAATTTAACATTAACCAAGATAACTAAACAAAGACCAATGAACCATGAAAATGAGGTCAAGGTCAGATGAACCATGCCAGGCAGACATGTACAGCTAACAATGCTTATATACAACACATATAGTTGACCTATTACTTATAGTTTAAGAAAAATAGACCAAAACACAAAAACTTAACACTGTGCAATGAACCGTGAAAATGAGGTCAGGGTCAAAAGAAACCTGCGCTACTGACATAAAGATCATAAAATATTTCCATACACTAAATAAAGTTGACCTATGGCATATAGTATTAGATAAAAAGACCAAAACTCAAAAACTTAACTTTGACCACTGAACATGAAAATGAGGTCAAGGTCACATGACATCTGCCCGCTAGACATGTACACCTTACAATCATTCCATACAACAAATACAGTAGACCTATTGCATATAGTATGAAAAAAACAGACCAAAACACAAAAATTTAACTATAACCACTGAACCATGAAAATGAGGTCAAGGTCACATGACATCTGCCCGCTAGACATGTACACCTTACAATCATTCCATACAACAAATATAGTAGACCTATTGCATATAGTATGAAAAAAACAGACCAAAACACAAAAATTTAACTATAACCACTGAACCATGAAAATGAGGTCATGGTCAGATGACACCTGCCAGTTGGACATGTACACCTTACAGTCCTTCCATACACCGAATATACTAGCCCTATTGCTTATAGTATCTGAGATATGGACTTGACCACCAAAACTTAACCTTGTTCACTGATCCATGAAATGAGGTCGAGGTCAAGTGAAAACTGTCTGACAGACATGAGGACCTTGCAAGGTACGCACATATCAAATATAGTTATCCTATTACTTATAATAAGAGAGAATTCAACATTACAAAAAATTTGAACTTTTTTTTCAAGTGGTCACTGAACCATGAAAATGAGGTCAAGGACATTGGACATGTGACTGACGGAAACTTCGTAACATGAGGCATCTATATACAAAGTATGAAGCATCCAGGTCTTCCACCTTCTAAAATATAAAGCTTTTAAGAAGTTAGCTAACACCGCCGCCGCCGCCGTAGCCGCCGCCGGATCACTATCCCTATGTCGAGATTTCTGCAACAAAAGTTGCAGGCTCGACAAAAATGTTAACGGAATTGGTTCTAGATATATTACCAATTCCCATGATATTATCATTTAGACCGAGAGGGTAAACTGTCTGTAATTTTTTAATCCAATTTAATTCAATTATTTTCCGTGATCGTACAAACTTTGAATGCGATTCACCAGGCTGCTTATTTACAACTTCTAAAGGTTGAACTGCTAAATATTTAAAAGGATGGTTGTGCTTCTTAAGGTGTTGGTAAATGTTACTTTTGAATTTATTGGGTCTTTTAAAACGATACAGATGTTCTTGAGTGCGTTTAGATAAATATCGTCCAGTTTCTCCTACGTACTGAATACCACACCCCGGTTTGTTTCATGTGAGTAAATAAATAATACTGTTTGTTTTTCAAGTTATATCAGTTTCAAAATTTAAAGAAAATGTGCGACCATTAAACGTGGACCTAACCGTATTGTTGGTGGAAAGACGGGGACATGTAAGTCATTTTTTGGCATGACACTTATCGATAGAAGGGTAACCACGATTTTTATTGTTAAAAATGTTAGCGATGGTAGTATTTTTAGATAACCGATTTTTAAAGATCGAGACGTGTGGATACCCTTTGAACAAGTTTAGTATTTAGTAATTTTCCATTTTTAAGCTTCATAATTGTTTTGTTAGTGAATTATATAATAAAGGAGCAAAGATTGGCGTCCAGAATATGAACCAGCATACAATAATTGAAGTTATATAAAATGAATAAATTTGTTCGGCTAAAAATGTCAAACGCTATCAGTATTAAATAGTAGAATGGGGCTGAATATTGAAATCCTGCTTTTTGATAAATATTCCTAAAGTAATGAATTAGAGCAGTTCTCGCTCGGACACACACTCCATAATCTAGTATATTATAAGAGCATAAACCTGAAGCACGGGGAGGCACTTATATAACATTTATATCATATGTTTATATCAGCAGTCTCTTAGACAAGTTCTTAAATCAGTGCCAATCAATATGTCTTTAAAAAGAATGAAGCCCCTTGTAAGAAGCACCAACTTTATCGTTGTTATCTGAATTCATACTCTGTAAAAACAGGTTACATACTAATTTTACTGCATTATATACGCGTATTGACAATATATGTCACATCAGTGAATCTCTAGGCTTAAGTGGATAATTGACAAAATAAATAGAAATATTAATAGAAATAGACGTTCTGTGGGAAATACTATGCTACTCTTCAATAGTAATACAAACTTAGCTCTAAAAACTGAAAAGGTTAAAAGTATGTAACGGGTTTTTAAAACTTGACTGGTGGTGTGTTAAAATTTTCTAGAGAGGTTTCCCCTCCAAATCTGAAATCTTTACAGGGTTTGACAGTAATATGAATGCATCATCTAAAAATGATGGAGGAAGAATAATTATAAGCTTTAAAGAAAATACGTGCATAAATTGCTGACACTAAGATCAACAGAAAGTTTAATTACTTTCTCCTCATATTTCCTATGACTTATGATGGCAATAAGACAATAAGAAAAAGTTTGTACTTTACAAGTTGAAGGTTAAGAGTTTCTGTTTTAGAAGAAAAAATATTATTTTAACAGATTTTGAAGGCTTATGGTATTATCGGAGTAAATGCCCATCATCTTCTACTATGATAATAATTACGTCTAGAATTTGGGTAAACCTACATTTGTATAAATTTTGTTTCCTTGATATATATATATATATATATTTAACATTCTAACATGACGTTCTTCGACCGCTTTGAGTACACACCCGTGGTAAAATATTAATATATTGTTTATGCTGTTCCGATCGTACTCCCAAGTCATATGCTTTTAAATGAATGAGCTACCCGACGTCATAGATTGATGACATAAGAATACAAGCATTTTACGGAAAAAACACACGCATGTGAAACTTAAAATCATCACTACAATGAAACGTAAACAAAAGATGATAAAATGTCTTATATAAGTCATTTTTTGTATATATATATGACATATAAATGCAATTGTCATTTAGAAACATCCAAACCTATTTTAATATGTCATTGTTCCGATCATTCTCCCACGTCATATGTTTTTTTTATGAATGTGTTGCCCGATGTCATAGAACAACGACGTAAGAATATAAGCATTGTAGAAATGATTGATACAATGGTTCCTGATAAAAGAGATAGTAGAACCTGACTTACAATTTATCAGCTTGACTGGTAAATAACCTTGTCTTCAAACTTAGTATATTTAGATGATATTTATTTTTTACTTGTCTAAAAAAATGAAAATAAATATTAATTAACTTCGTGCATCCGAGGCGAATTTTCTTCAGAACTTTTGAGAACTTTTTTTCAATTAAAGGATGTACAAAATTGTCAGATTGTGTTATGATTCTACAAATAACATAGAAAAACCTGATATCTATGTTGGATTAGAAAGAAAAATAAGTAATAGGATTCATAATAAAATATGAATAGATTGCTTTTATAAAGTGTTTTCAGTAAGTTAACAGAAAATTAGGAATTATCGTAATCGTGTTGTAATTATATAACAAAAATAATATAAGAAAGAAGATGTGGTATGACTGCCAATGAGACAACTATCCACAAAAGACCAAAATGATACAGACATTAACAACTATAGGTCACCATACGATAGCCTAACTATATTACTTTTTAAAAATTATCTATCTTCGATTATTTATCCAATGACATAACAGTTTTTAATTTTTGGAATCATTTAATAATTTTTATAATTTTCCTGTTTACAAAACTTTGAATTTTTCGAAAAACTAAGGATTTTATTATCTCAGGAATAGATTTTTGTAGCCATATTTGTCACAACTTTTGTAGAATTTTGGATCCTCAATGCTCCTCAACTTTGTACTTGTTTGGCTTTATAACTATTTTGATATTAGCGTCACTGATGAGTCTTGTGAAGACGAAACGGGCGTCTGACGTACTAAATTATAATCCTGGTACCTTTGATAACTATTGAAAAACATTATTTTGTTTGGATTAAGTTGTTGCCAATCGATAGACCCATTATTTCTATCTCCATTAGTGTGTCCCATTTGCTACTTTAATCCAATTTGCAATAAAAAAAAAATATTAAGACCTATCATTAAAATTTTATTTCAATGTAGGAAGGCCTTGTGTTAAAAGAAAGAAACACCTGCGATCAGAACCTTTTTCGCGTTTGTGAAATCAGTTTTATTCCATTTGGTAATTTTTGTTTTGATTATAACATTCAAAAAGTTATGAAACAGCAGCCAGGTTTACAAACCGTAATATGGGAAATACATGTACTTTACACATGTACATGCCTCTTTGCAAGGAAAATACTGTACACGTAGGTGAGTTTTCAGACACCTTTATTGAAACATAAACTACACTTATATGCGGCAAAGCTTAGCGAAAGGCATTGCAACGTAATCAGTCAAACAAACTTTATTAGATTAACTCGTAAAGGAACGGTCGTTTTCATTGGCCAATTCAAACCTTCGCCCTCACACCTGCGAAAATAGAACACGCGTACTATAAGTTGAATGGACTGAGCAGTATTCACGTAGCCGGTCAAGGTTGTTATAACCTCCATCGTAGTATTCATGTACATTATTGTGTTCTGGATTATCCCATAGCAATTCTAACTTTTCAATGATACATGTATGTGCATGTAAATTCATTGAATTTATAATTGTGTGCACTAGTAAAATTCTAAACTTTAAAATCTTAAGGTTTTACATCTAAATCTTTAACTCAACTGTCTCCTCTCAGTTGTTTCTGGATTAAGAGATCTACCATTTTATTTTGATGGGAGGGTGGACTTTGATGAAACAGTTAGTTCTTTTTTCTAAGTTGTATTCTCTGTCCTGTCTTTTTATTTTTAGTCTATTTGGTTCTGCCATTTTAGTTTTTATTAGTTTGTCCTTTTTTTTTTTTTTTTTTTTTTTTTTACATAAATCGTGATTCGGCCTTTTTGCCAAGTTGCTCATCCTGCCTTTTTATATCTTTCGCAAGTTTTAGGTATTCGACTAAGAAAAATGTGATTTTTTTTGTAATTCATTTTTCTTAATTTTGAGAAAAAATCCCGAAATTATAAGTAAATTCAGAACATGTAACCAACCATACTTTGTTTAGAGAAAAATATACTTTATAAACTCCAGCGATATACTTAATGAATTTTATACTTAACTGTTTTGCTATTCTCGGTTGAAATTCGAACATAGATTGTATATTTGTAAATATCTAAATAGTTACAGAGAAAAACGATCATTTTTTAAAAGCGTGTTTATTCTTTAAATGTATTGATAAAAAGGTTGACCCCTTCTAATACATGCATTCAGTCATACTTAATATTTTATAATTTCTTAATATTTCGTTTATCAGTTTATCGTACATGTATCTATGATTTTGTATTTCATTTTAAATACGCATGCATACTTCACATCACTTTGACGGATTATACAGTGGAGGATCTAGAAATTTTCATAAGTGGGGCCCACTGCCTGACCTAAGAGGGGGCCCGCTCCAGTCACGCTTCAATGATTCCCTATATAAGCAACCAATTTTTTTCCCAAAAAGCGGCACATGTATTTTATTTTATCCTTATATGTTTCATAATGCGGTACATTAAGTACACGATAATTATGTTGCTGCAGTATAATATTTCGACACAACAATTAGAAATACACAAAACATTTATTTAATTCTTTTGACCAAAGATTTGTAAACTATACATTGTCAAATCCTTGTTTTTACGTTCGTAGTAACATAGTACATTCCATAGTCAGTCACCTGTGTCAATTCACGTGCAAAATATTTGAATCTTTCGGCAAATGAAATGAGACGTTTCAAGTTGTTTGTTTGTGATACGCCAGAATGTTATCAATGAACTATCAAACGCTAAAGTTGACTGCATTTCAGTGTATTATGTATCCATATAAAGTACTTATCCCTTAAATCAAAGTGTGTAAACGGTCTACACCAGCTACCATCCTTAATGTTATATATTGAATTTCATATCGACACTGAATCAGTCATGCACCGATGTTGCTCGTCCTTTAAAAATTCAATGCTTCGTTTTGAAAATGCATTTGGGATGTAAAAGGGTTGACCGCGCTTTATTCTAAACATGTGCTCACGGTCAAACTCTATGAAATTGCTAAAAGAAGCATTCAATGCATATAATTATAATCATTTGCTAGGATCTTGATAAAAGCGATTGCTATCAACTGCTTCTTTTATTTACCTGTGCACTTAACTGCGGAAGCTCGTGTCATCATTAATGTTAAATTTCAATTTGTAGTTTCAGAATGACGCGAGATTGCTGTTACCAATTCAAAATAAAAGCGATGTCAAATATCACAGTTATCTTTCTTTCCATATAAATTTTTAAAGTGCTTTCTACTTTAATGATGAATTAGATATTAGTCCACTGAATACAGCAGATTCAGTTCATTCATATAATAATATGAAAGTAGCGTTTTGAGACAAGTTTGGTCGATTAATCAGATATTGGTAAGACTTGAAAATCATGAAGAACTCCATACCCAAGAGAAAAGACAAATATAAATTAAACAGATACTTTGTTGCTCTACAAAAAATACTCATAACCAGAAACTTTACATGTTGCAATTCAACAATCTGTGCCAAGAACCAGGCCACCGTTTCACAAAGCCTTCGCAAGTCTACGTGTCATCGTAAGTCCATCGTAAATAAATCGTAGGATTTACAGCCGTTTCACAAAGCCGTCGTAAGTTAGGATGATCGTAAATAATGCTTAAATGCTAGCGTAACTTACTACAGCTAAACCCAGTCGTAACTCCATCGTAGCTTTTCTACGAAAATGAATTAATCCATCTAACATGGCTGCAGCGTTCTTTATTCTTGGTCAAGATGCCTCAAATGTTAGAAGACGAAGAAGAATCTTCAATATTATAGAACTAAAGTCTTTCTTCGTGTGATTATTTGTAGATGCAAGCGACTTACATAATGCAAATCACTTTTTACTCATCTTATTTCCTACCGGCGTCTGTCTTAACAATTTAATAAATAGGCTTTCTATCACGTCCGCGTTCTGGAATCTATTTATAATTATATCACTGCAGGCACAGTGGTAATCGATAAAACGTTTAAAGAAGGATATTTTATTCCCATTTAAAGAGAACACAATGTACATAAAATCTGATTTGGAATTATAGTTTCGTGGTCAATGGAATTTATTGTAACTATTTAGATATACATGTTATGCCTTTCTAGTGACTATTTTGGGATCGAATTTAATGTGGATGATATACACCAAAACTGAAGGGTAGGTGGTAAGCTGCAGGTCAATTATACTTTTTTTTAGATGCGACATGTCTTCAAAAATTAATACAGTAGAACAAAAATTGGAAGGCGGAGGGGAAGTTAAAGATTGAAAAGTGAAGCAATTTTTTTCTGTTTACTTAATAATTTTTTATTTAGGGACATCGGCACAGGCAGCTGTTTCTATCCGTGGGAAGGTCGACTTTCCATATGTTATACATAGATAGAAACAAGTGCCTGTGTACATCTCTTCTCGGTCCATCTTCCTTCAAGCATATTATTGAGGGAAAGAATTACATAATAGTTCTTGAAAAACTGGTCATTATCCTGATATATGGACTGCACACAGGACAGTGGTATTGACTAAGATAGTGATAATGACTGAGCTGAAGGCGATGTCACTATCGCTGTCACAGTCAATACCGCTGTCCTACGGGCAACAATAACTATTATGTTTATTTCATTTAGGAACAATGTTTTTGAAAATTCTCATAAATTCGAAATGTCCAAAGCAAACTCCAGTAGATATACAATTTCCATGGCAAAAAGTGAAGATCAGTCGAAGTAATACTGCCATAGATTTAAGTGCAATTTTTCAGTATATGAATACTAAATCAAGTTCTCTATAATTTTATAATTTGTGAAAAAGCATATGGTAAACATTTCAACAACTTAAATATAATATTGAAAATAGGACAAATGTTTTTTAAACAGGTCGGGACCACTACCTTATATGGAAATGCATACATTAGCATACTTATTTTCTTGCACATGTAATTGTTTATTTACATGTGACGCAATTTATTTTTACCTAGGTTTTTGACCAATCCACTCAATGAGTAACAATGCATAATGGACTACTACGTGTTTACAATCAACCGAGAACACGTGTTATTTACTGAAATACAACACATTTTTTCGTGCAATGCGGGATTCACAATTTCGCTTAGTTTTTCATTTTGTGTATCCTCATTTATAGTTCGTGATACAAAGTATTCCTTCCATGCTCAGATTAACGAAGAGTTGTTTATATGCGAAGAAAAAAGGGTTTGAATTACCTGATATATAGCCGTTAATATGTTTGATGATGGCACGGAGATTTCATGTATTCGTCCACCAGACAGCAACGAAACAACAACGTAAAACACAATTACCCATGAGACAATCTTACTAGTGTAAAGTAAGCCGTCGATAACAGCAGGTGCTAATATTCACGAGTTCAGCAATTTCCGTATAGATAATTAAAGGCAAAATTAATGTGTGATCCTTGTATTTTGTGTTCGTAAAAAAGGCGAAGAAATATTTACATACATGGCAGTGTTAACAAAATCTATAAGTACAAAATGTATTTATTTTTGTCACATTTCAGTATATGAAACTTCCAAACTGTTCTCTTTGTTTTGAAGGTAGTGAAGTCAGCAACTGTAGTTTCATTTTGTTTTCGTTTTTTAACGGGGTCGGACATTTGCCAAACTGAATAAAATCATTACAGCTGATTTACTACTGCTTGCAAAGTAAAACTTTGGTTGGCTTGCTTGCTTTGTGTGTATAGTTGTTTATTCAAGCTTTGAAAATAAGATTGACATCTTTAAACAATATATATAGGCATAGTTTAACTTGTATAATTTATATTTGAATTTTATTGGTTGTTATCCTAATATGATTGTACAATATACACACAAAGCAAGCAAGCTAACCAAAGTTTTGCTCTACAAGCAGTAGGAAATAAGCTTTAATGATGTTATCCATATGTATGTGCGACGAGGTGGAAAATTTGATATGTTTTGTGAAAATTGGAGCGTTGGATCTAATAAAAAAGAAGATGTGGTATGATTGCCAATGGGACAACTGTCCACAAGAGACCAAAATGACAGAGAAATTAACACTTTTTAGCTTCATCCATCGATAAACATGATAAAGTCCGTTTCTTGCTAATTTTATCATAAAATATACCTCAGAGGTTTTTTATCGTTCGGCTGTTTTTAAGATGTTTTTTTGTCACAAATGAAAGTGGCCGCATCCGTGTTCATCCTCAACCTTTATATATGTTATGTATTATCATCAAACACAACTTACATTTAAATATTTTGGATGAACACGAATGCGGCCACTTTCGTTTTACACGGAAACCGTCTAAAATTTAACCAAAATGCTAGAATTGTGAAGATTTCAGTAATTTAGAATGACTTAATGGTGCTAGTACTCGATATATGTACATCGTATTGTCAAAAACAGCCCATATTTATGTAGCAGAAGCATTCTACTGTCCAATAAATAACTAAAAGTATACATTTTAACAATTTTGTAAAACTGCTATATTTTGGGGCCAAAAAGGGGTCTTACTGGACCTACTCCTTTAGTTCTGGTGATCAAATTTTACTCTATCAAATTCCAGATTACTCTTAATGTTGGATAACTAATGCTGCTGTATATGTTATAAAATTAATGCTTAGCTTCGAATTCTCAGTACTATTACCGCCTATCGCAAAAGGAATACATAATTCAAAGATAAGAATAAACATCTTACTGAATAGATAAGAATGGCTAAAAAAAAATACAGAACAAAGAATTAAAACCCTCCCCCCCAAAAAAAATCCACCAGACCCTTACTGTGACAGATAGTTTTGTTTAATACATTTAACTGTTTTTGTCTTCAAAAAAGAGTACATGTATTTGTTCAAAGTGTTGTTAATATATGTAATGGACACTATATACCATGTCCTCTCCGCCGTCATAGTGATTTAATTTCAATGAAAGAAAGTATTTGAAAGCCTCCCTCCCTGTGCAATATGTATTAAACTCGTTAGGTAGAATAATTTTCAGAAATACTTGCATATATCTTTAATCGTACTAAATTCTGTATTAAGTTTATATCTATAATAAAAGTGCCTTATCTTGATTATTGAAAAGGGGCTCAAATTCTTTACTTGCATTAATACTGATATAAACACATCGTCCTAATTCGCCATCCGTAATAATTATTTAAAATGTTAACTTGGCATGCCATACTCGTAAAAAGTGCGGACGTGAAAGAAAGCACTCTTCTCGGTTTACGACACACTTACGATGACACACAGGACGTAACTTGCGATCAACTTAGTAGTCCTATACGATGCCTTTGTGAATCACACGTAACGTGAACGTAGAACCACACGTAAACAGATCGTAAACTGATACGATGATCGTAAGTTAAGAAGGCTTTGTGATTTGGATTCAGTTGGGGGGAATTTTCGACAAAATAGCAGGTGTGTATTGACGTTGACATTTTTAGAATGTAACTTTTAAGGTTTAATAGTTTTTATATACTCTTATCTTAAAAATAAAAAAAAGATTTGAAGGGTTCTAGTCTAGGAAACAGCAAACCAACGACAAAAGTAATCAATTGGAAACAAATTTACATAAAGAATACATCAACATTTGTACCATCATCACCAATTTTCAATTCTCTTTTGTATATTTTGTATTTTTCTTATTTTCTTATTCTTTTTTTTAAAGACGTGAGATTGGTTTTATTTCATTGCAATCTACTAGCTGAAAAGTATATATTGTATCAATTTGGTTTAATATTTAAGCTTTTTATTGCTTTGCCATACTTTACGAAGCTTTTATAGTTTCGTTTGATATTCACGCCATATTAAAATTGTTTTTCGATTTTGATTAGTTGTCGTATGAGGTGACTCAGATTCGATTGGCTTGAATGAGATATAATAGAATTCGGAATATGTTCCAGATAGGATAAGGTACATATAATGGTTGAGCATGCAAGACCAGACTAACACAATTGCTTCGTTTTGATGCTATTTATGACACACTGAGGTGTTCCGTGTCTTTTAAAATCATTAGATTTAGATTAATTTCAGCAAGCAAGGAAACGGTCTTCTAAATATACTCAAAATACTTCAATATGTTTTATAAGCACTTAAAAGAAAAAAAATCTGAAATACATTTGATATGTAAGGTGCATTTAAACACATAAGTTCTTTTTTGAAAATTAATCTTCAAGCGACTATTTTTAAAATTAACATGATAAGCACCAAATATTATAAGTACCTAAACAAGGTTGTTGGTTTTTTTAATCGAAGCAACATGGTATATTCATACATGTAGTGGATTTTTATACATGCTCATCAAAATCACATCTTTGTCTATTATCAAAATGTCTTAAAACATAAGTACTGGTTTGATTTTAAAAAATTGCTCTATTTAGTAATCGAGCCACTTTTACCGCTGAAAATACAACAGAAATCTATACCTTGTACAATGCTATCGGCAATATGCTGTTTCTTCTTTCCCTCCATTTTGTCTGTATCCATTGTTGCTGTTACACTGTCACTTCTTCTTTCCCTCATCGTTATTTCAAAATACTGATTGAAGTTGTTGGAAAATCCCGTTTTCTGAACAAAGACCAAGTATAAAATGCACCCTGGTATTCTTTTGTCATCTATTATAGTCAGACAATAGGGGAGGGATGTCTCGTACATCTCGCCTTCTTGTCAGTCGTACTTAATGGGTTTATAAATGACAAAGGAAAAAGTTCCGGTTGTCCTTTTGTTAAGTTAAAAAACATTTAAAAATTGCATAGCTATTTCTTTACTGATTTTTTTCATATTATATGAAAGATTGTTTTATCACTTAAACTGAAGACCGGAACTGAATCAAGCTGCGCATGTCGACGTCAAGTCAACCTAATAAAGCCAGTTTTATATTACATTGATACGTTTGTATTAGTAATTATGATTAGGAAAACAAATATATCGAAGAATTAATTTGACGTTATAGAAACATTTTGATTGAATATGTTTTGTACTTATAACTTTAATGCATGAACAACTATAAACTTTTACTGCATAAAGGTTGAGGTATGATCCTTTGTTCCGTTTTTTATCGACATTTGAAATTCAGCCGCAGTTACAGAGGAGTGTGTTCGGCGTTTGTTCCATTAATTGAAAAAAAAGTTTGCTTAAAACCGTAAAAAAATCAACTCGCAAGTATTTCACCATTATAGTCAATTAAGCTCCTCCCTTCTCCATGCACTTGATTTATTCGTGAAAATGGGAAGAATTGAGTTTTTTTAATACTAAAACAAAGCACAAGTTCAACTTTAATAGTTTGTCAATAAAAAAAAACATTGCAGGTAGAAAAATAAAGTTAAATACAACAATTTGATCACAATTATAAAAATGAGAATAAAAACGGTTATCATACTTTAACCCAACTAACATAACTATTTATAGACAGTGTCGAAAATTGTTCAACGATGAGGTGGAAAATATGTTTTGATATGATTGACAAATAAAAAGGAAAAACCCGGACTCAACTGAAATTCAAATAGGGAAGTGTGTTATCAAATGACGAAATCAAAATCAACAGCATAAACCCATCAAACAAATGGAACGCAACTGTGATTCTAAAGAGGTTCTAAAATAGAAAACTGAACCCTTAATAATATGTAACATGTTTTGTCATAGGCTAGCATAAATATACACTTATTTTATAGTAAATAGTAAATCACATTTATGGTATACATTTTTTCGTGACAAATCAAATCAATTATATGCTAAAAAAATTTACTCAGGACAAACATTTCTTGTAACAACCGACACTAAAAAATTTACTAACTTTCTAAAGAAATAGAATTAATATTTTAAAATCCTTAAAATCTGATCCCCCAATTTGATTGAGAAAAAAACTCTTGTGGTCAAGCAAATTACAAAAAATGTATTCTGATCCAGATTTTTCAAAATTCTTCTGACTCAGACAAAAAGAACTCCTGAAGTTAACGGGTTGCTCCCTAATGTAGACCAAGAGCGGTCAATTAATATATAACGCTAATTCAGGACTCACTATGATGGCACAATCAATCAGACAATCACTGTGCTCCGGAAATACACGATAAAAAATTAAAATAAAATCACATTTGGCAGAACAACTGACCACACTTATACCCGACTAGGATATATAGAAATATGGTCATCATCGGGATGCATAAATACACATGTACGCAGCCACGTGATATCATAATGCCTTGTGTAGAGAGATTGCCACATTCTGCATATTAAAAACCCTAACAATAACTCATTCTCTATTTCATAAGTATTATTACTTATTCTGATTTTTGTTATCTGAATTCTTTGACTCATGCTCTCTAAAGACAGAAATGTCCTCTTAAAAGGGCACTAGCTGTCAAATTCATGCTTACTGATTTGACTCAAATTCTCATATTTGATTTATAACAATGTAAAACATTTATCCAAACTATTAAAAGTCTTTAAAAAAACAGTTTACTGAGCATGGGGTAGATAATATTCAGGTTCGTTTCGTGTGTAATTTAGTCCAGACGCCATCTAATTAACTATCGATTTGACCTCAGATGACCATATAAGCGATGTAAACATAAATAAAGATATGAATAGATTAAACCAGAGACATTGTATTATATGTCTGATTAAACCAACACGTGCAATTGGATTTGTATAGGTCTGTTTGATTTTATTTTATAGATTAAAAATAGATGTTTCTCATTGTTTTTAACCGTATAAGAATGATTTTATGTGCATCGAATTAGTAATCAAATGATTTACCGTAGTTTCACTTTCATTGTTGAAATTCTTTTTCTTTAAATAACCAGTACACGTACAATGCATGCGTTGTCAATCTTTATCTTTAAAAAATGAAGTTCACATGAATACGGATTTAAAGAGGTCGATTCATTCACTTGCAAGTGAATAACTAATTATCAATGTTTCGTAGCGTAATTTGACAAAATTGAACCTTTTTTGCTGCAAAAAGCGAATTGTTATTCCACTATTTCACTTTCATAATTGATTGAACAAAAAAAAAATAACTTTAGATTTTTTATATATCTCGTAGCTAGTGCCCCTTTAAAAAGACTATATATGTTCTGGTTTTATTTACAACTGCCATATTTTTATGTCATCCTTTAAAGATAAATACCTTAATTGATTGTACGTGTGTTTAAACCAATTTAAAATAACTTTTAAAACTTGGCATAGTATTTTAAAATTCGAGATAAATCCATAATTAAATACTTTAAGTTTTGACCTCATAGAATTATACCCGAAAAAATCATCATTAATACCAGGATCGTTTAATGTTATATTTAACATTGCCATTCAAGCGGGAGGTTTGGCATTCCCCAAAACCAGGTTCAACCAACCATTTTTCTTAAAATGTCCTGTACCAAGTCAGTGTAATGGACATTGTTATATTATAGTTCGTTTCTGTGTTTGTTTATTTTTAATGTTGTGTTTATGTTGTGTCGTAGTTGTCCACTTACATTTGATGCGTTTCCCTCAGTTTTAGTTTGTAACCGGATTTGGTTTTTTCCCAATCGATTTATGAATTTCGAACAGCGGTATACTACTGTTGCCTTTATTATTCAGAATTGTGTACACGCAAGACGTGTGTTTCGTCTAAAAAAAAGGATTCACCACTGGCAATCAAATAAAAATAAAAATCTGACTCTTCAAATTATGATTAGATAGACAAACATACAAATTGAATAGTTCATTCCAAACCCTGTATATTTCACAAACCTGTATATACCTTGTAAATATTGTATCGTGAATAACAACATGCCTTAAGCTAATGTTTGAAAATTATAACAAAAACATTTGTACTTCAAACTTAAATATTGTAAGGAGAGAAATATGAAGTAGGTGTTTCAAATAAAAGAAATCCCATTTGATTGATATAGTATCTAATC
Organism: Mytilus galloprovincialis; assembly: GCF_965363235.1. Classification (NCBI taxonomy): domain Eukaryota; kingdom Metazoa; phylum Mollusca; class Bivalvia; order Mytilida; family Mytilidae; genus Mytilus; species Mytilus galloprovincialis. The sequence continues at coordinate 24,325,713 of NC_134842.1, forward strand.
AAACTTCAATTCTTTAGATATGAAACAGTCATTGTTTAAGAACGGATATACAAGGTATACATTTGAAAATGCCTGTACCAAGTCAGGAATATGACAGTTCTTGTCCATTCGTTTTTGATGCGTTTTGTTATTTGATGTTGCCATGTGATTATGGACTTTCCGAATTGATTTTCCTCTAAGTTCAGTATTTTTGTGATTTTACTTTTTTTAATATTAAAATATCAACTATCAATACGTAAAATTGAGAAATTGAGAAACTTCAATTCTATAGCTATGAAACAGTCATTGTTTGAGAACGGATATACAAGGTATACTAAATCACACTTACATACAGTAAACGTGTGTCAATAAATTAAGTGTACTGAGTTAATTGAACTTTATATTTGTTAATACAATTATAAATAACCAGCTTGTTTCTCCTGCTATCAAACACCAAACATTTGATAATATTTCTCAAAAGCATATTTTTTATTCACAATACGTTCTTAAGTAAATGCAGTGTAAATCTTACTTAAAAAGAAACAGAAAGAGGAGCGTAGTACACAAATTACGAAACTGTCAAAATGTTTGATACTAACGTACGTGTATTCGTCCTTTTTACCTATCAAGTTGGTACGTTTTTATTAAATTAAACGTTGGCTTTTTTGTCATATAACATTCATCTTTAAAAAGTGCAATAAAATGCATAAATCAAAATAAAGTATTTCCCGTTACATGCATCAGTGTACTAAAGTAACTTAAATGAACAAGGTACTGCGCCGTATCATATAAGAAACGATAAAGCAGTTAAAACTTAAACATCTAATCTTTTAGTGCCTCAAGCACAAGGTGTTCTAATGCAATATTCTGAAGGAAAAAAATACCTTCTGTTGATTTCATTAGCACTTAAGCTACTATAGTATATACTTAAGGTGCACATTAATTTGTCGTATATGTATATCATCTATTTTGTAAACCAAAAGCAATATCAAAATGAATGCAACATTTTTATTAAATCACTTGTCATTTTCATCCTATGGTTTAAACATCCGTTTTTAAAGCTTGAAATGAAATCAGTACATATTTGTACAAACTTCAATCGTAACACATCCTTTAAGTTGTGTATGAACCTTGGTATAAAATTAGATTATACCTCGGACTAATTTCCTTCGGCAGCAACAGTCTTGCTAAAATAAGACATACGTTTGGTTATGAGGGATTAACAAATATATGCAGCCACGTTGATCATAACGTGTACGTACAATATGATGACGTTGATCAAAATGTGTACGTACAATATGATGACATTGATCAAAATGTGTACGTACAATATGATGACATTGATCAAAATGTGTACGTAAAATATGATGACGTTGATCAGAATGTGTACGTATAATATGATGACGTTGATCGGAATGTGTGCGTACAATAGGATGCCCTGTCAAGAGAGTGTGTCAATTAACCATTGCAACAACTTATTGATGGGTCCGCAGATGTCCAATATGAGGGCACTGATCTATTGACGAAATACCACCATTTTAAAGTAGTTCTCGAAATTTGCGTCCTTCATACCGGGCGATCTAATTTTGAAGAACCTAGCTTTTAAATTTTAAAATATTTTTCACTGGACTTTAAAGGAGCACAAGCTACGAGATATATAAAAAGTCAGAAGTATGATTTTTTTTGTTCATTCATTAACGAAAGTGAAATAGTGAATTAATAATATGCTTTTATCAGCTAGAATGGTTCAATTTTGTCAAATTAAGCTAATAAACATTGATAATGAATTATACACTAGCAAGTAAATAACTCGACCTCATTAAATCCGTATTTATATGAACTCCAATTTAACCCCGTGGAAAGAGACAGAATAACGCATGCATTGTCCGTGTACGGGTATTTAAAGGAAAAGAATGTAACATTGAAAGTGAAACAAAGGTAAATAATTTGATTAACTGATTCGATCCACTCAAAATCATTCTCATAAAGGTAACAACGACAATAAACATAAATTTTTAATATATAATACAAAATTTAACAGACCTATTAAAATCCAATTGCACGAGTTGCTTAATCTATTTATATCTATGTTTATGTTTACATCGCTAATATGGTCATATAAGGTCAACTCGATAATTAATTAGATGGCGTCTTGGATAAAATTCACACGAAACGAAGCTACATCTTATTGAGATCATGTCCTGTAAATTGTTTATTTGATACTTTTGATAGTCTGGAAAAATGTTTTATATTGTTATAAATAAAATATGAGAATTTGAGTCAAATCGTTGACCATGAATTTGGCAGCTAGTGCCCTTTAAGCAAACAAAAAAATAATACAGTCAGAACATCTTGCCGTTATGATAATAAGCACGTCCTGAATAAAGACTCATAATTCAACCAGATTAACATAGACTTATACATATTTCTATACAGGATATTAAGTATGTACTTGTGTCAAATTAAAAAACAAATCTACAATTTAGAATTGATTTTGTGTTTCAGAGGAGCATTAGTTAAGGAACGATATTAGCTTAAAATATTAATAGGTTACGGAGCACCTTTTCGAAACATTTACATTTTTTTTCATAGCTGGAAAAGGTTGACTTTTACCTTATATTTTCTTTTTTTTTTTTTTTTTTTAACTACATAATAATTTTATTCATCAAATATTGCTTGTTACATACACCATCAAGATTCCAAGCTTCTCTTGACGTACCCTGTTACAATCCACTGACTACCCAGGGAATAATCAGCTGATTAAATTAATTGACATACATTTTGTTTACAAAACTCTATATTAACAATATAAAAATCATTCACTGATTATGTTTCTTTTAATTGAAAGCAACATTGGACTTATTTTCTTATGTCAATTAATATTGGTATCTACTCTCTTGGTGTATTCATTAATAAAAATTCTGAATACGTCTATGTTTTTTGTTTTCTGCTCAGAAACAGAGTACGACTTATATATTGAAAAACTAATAATTGTAACCAAAAAATTTATTGGGTAATACTTGCTGTCTGTAATTTTGTATCCAAATATCATGTGTTGTAATTTTATTGAAAAATCTAAATTACTCTTTTTTAAGAGATCGTTTATTGTTGCCAAAATCTTGTTAAATAAGAGCAATTGAAAAAATAATGAGCATAGTCTTCTTCTATGTTACAAAAATTACACAAACTGTTATTAGTTATTTTCCATTGTAATAAATGCTTTTTGGTTGGTACAATAAACTGTAGTAGTTTCCATCTGTATATTTTTAATTTATTTTCAGTATTTGAAAATAAAGTTATATAATGAATTCATATTTGAAGCTTCTTGCAATGGTAAAATTTTGAGCCACCTGTTTATCCCTACTGACGTTTCTTTTTTACTATTGACTAGAGAGTCATATAACATTTTATTTGAAAAAAATGTAGTCTCAAAATAACGATCTTTCCATGTGATCTTATTACTCTGGATATTTACTTTACTTTGGACAGAATTTTCTTGTTTAACTATATCAATCCAATTTTGTGGAATGGATTGTTTCAATTTATAAAATTCAGCAATCCAGTTTACTTTACACTTTAATTTGTTCAAAATATAATTTTCTGATAGTGACATAGTGTCATCTAGAATGTCATTCAAGTATATTATATCACTTTTAATCCAGTTTTCAAGGATAATTGGTTTCTTATGAAATGCAATAAATTTATTCCCCCAAATTGTTTGTTTTCTTATATCAGCATATGTCACTGCTTGTTTTGTTTGCCCACCCCCAGTCAAAATCCAGGACTTTATTACTTCTCTATAAAATTCTGGAACATATTTAAAATATTCTAAATGTTTTATATCATTTAAATTCATATTAAATATAACTAAAATATTATTACACACTTTTAAATATTTAAAAGGTATAAGCTTCCAGTTGGCAAATTTACCATTTACTAGTCTATATACCCATGATGCTTTAACCGATATAAAATAACTTTTAAAATCGACCATGTGTAGGCCTCCTTTTTCATAAGGAAGTGTTATCAGGTTTCGTTTTACCTTATATTTTCATTGGTATTATTTGTGTCTCATATCGAAAGAGAAAAAATATATAGAATTTGCTGATTTTTGGCAAATGACCTTCTATGAGCTATTAAAGCCTTAACCTTAGAAGAAAAGAAAAATGGGTGTTACATGAGAAAATATTGGTCCGAGACCACAATTGTCGTCCCTTGATTTTCGTTGTTCACGAATATAGTCCCTAGTGTTGACAGTGGGTTCCTTGTCAATGTTTTTTTATACCCCTTCCAAATTTATTTCTCCATGTGTTATGCCTCAAATTGCAAGTATTGGGGTGAAATTAAACTGTAAAAATATTTGGGTCCAGAATTTTAAAGGAAAGTAATGATTTGGTCCAGCTGAAAAAGGTTAAAAATTAGCACTTCGAAGGCTGTCAAAAGATTTCAAGACGCCCTAAACATAAAATTGTCTATACTTTGAGTTAGAGCCGATGAATGTTTCTATAACTTTTATATAATTTGTCCTACAAGTAGTACAACACACTGTAAGCATTTAATTGAGAAAGCGCAGGTGGGATTTTTTTAATTTTCATTTATGTTCTAAAAGAAATGCACTACGAAATAATAGTGGTCTCGGACCTATTGTATCCTGTATCGTAGAAAACATCCGACACAAATTCCTAAACATGAACTATGTACATCCTCAAGTTACTTCGTATTGGGTTTTCTACTACCAAAACATTGACTTTATTTGCCATTTCTGCTTAAATCCGTATGCCTATCGGCAACTCCTAGAATACAAGTTCCACCAAACCTACAAGAGAAGACGTTGATAATGTGATACCCAAGTCTAATATGGTAGATATTGTCAAGTAGTCCGTTTCTATGTTCGTTGGCGTTTGTTTTTGTAGCAGTTTAGTGTTTCTGTTGTTTCATGTTTTTTCCTATATAGTTGATGTATTTCCTTCGGTTTAGATTTGTGACTCGAATTTGATTCAGTTTTTATTATTTTTGAACAGCAGTATACAATTATTACCTTTATTTATTAATGAAGCTTTCATGGAGGGAGTTCATATACCAAAACATGCCAACAGCAGGTTGCACACGTCTTTCCAATCAGATTACACATTTTTGTATAATAATTAGAAAGAAAGTTTTCATTTGAAAGATCATTCACAAAAAATTGTTCCTGATTCAATTTTAATACGTTCTGACTTTTAACTGCTTTATACTCGTATGTTTGGAGTTGGTTCTTGGTTAAAAGAGGTGAAATAACCCTATTAGCGCGTGAGCATCATTTCAAAGCTAAACAATACCGTGTTTCTAATTCGTTCCTTATTCGCTTATAATACGTGTGAAAATCTTTTTTTTTAACCGTGAACCGTATACCACACGTATTATAAATGAGTGTATGGTCGCTTACATATTCTTAATTCTTTTAACGGTTTTGGGTGGAAATCGGCAGTTCAACACAAGAAATTCGGTATTAAAATGGCCAAATTTTCCCTTTTTTCATATCTGTCATTTTTCAGAGTGTTTTTTCTTTTTATAAACCAAACAAATGACATTTCATTTTTTCTTGTAACATATGGAATGGTCCATATCTTTTCTTTATTTGAATTTAATCTATTTTTGACTGACTTTATATCGATACAAACATTTATTTTTACTTTTTTATTTCTGTTGTCTGCTTTATGGCCAATGTTAAATGTAATATTATGAATACCATTGTTGATATTATCTAGCATGTCTAGTTGTCATTTCCACTGACAGTCACTTGACATTGCAGTCTGATTATATTGTCAAGTGTCGGAAGTTTTTTTTAAGTGATGTTTTCCGCTACTAAATATCAGTGATATGAAGTGTATTTGGAGTTTCAATTTGCATCTTCGTTACTCCGAAAGTAGTTGGGTAGGTAAGCTTTATCAGTTTACGTCTAGAGCGAAATAACTGCCATAAATACAACATTCGGACAATCTAATATACCTTTAACTGTCAGTACGGTCGATACGTCATGGCTATCATACTTCTTTTAATATCATTTCTTCACATGCGCACAGGCTACTATCATTGGAAGTAACATTTATAAATCCCTTAACCAGGCTAGCTTCTACACATTGGTCAGAGCGCATCGCAAATACAAGCGAATTCCAGTTTATAAATCCATTAACCTGGTTCTCAGTTGACCGTACTACACTTTGTTTCGAGCGCATCGCATATATAATCAGATTCCAGTTTATAAATCCGTTTCATACTGGAGGAAATCAGTCACTTTTTAATTCAATAATTCGTTGGATGTAACATTAACTTGTACTACATAAGTCACGCCGCGGATTACCAATAACACTGTTAAATAAGCGTTCAAACAGGTTTGGTGTTTTGAATGTTAACCACGCTTCATATAAATATTCTGTACTATTATAATTGTGACATGACATTATAAAGTTGAAGTTCATTCTCCTTAAATCAGAGTTAACGAATCTTTCATTGTGTAATATATGTACACCTAATTTCTGTGCAACTAATGACACATACACATCGTCAAGAAATATCGGTTTCATATAAGGAAAGGCAATTCTCAATTTTCGTACTACATTAAAGTGAGTAAGAATAGATCCCCCGGAAAGAAACGGCGGTAGAGTAAGTGGCTGGTATTCTGCTTCTGATATGTACCATTTTCTATATTTAGATGCTTTTGATCTCACCGGATCTCTATTACACTGCTTATGTCCAAACATCACATCTCTTCCGGATTGAATATTTTCTCGAGAAAATTTTATTAGGTTTGGTATGGTAACAAAATAATCGTCGTCAACAAAAAAGACAAACTGACTATTTGAACAATTCGATACAACCCAGTCATATGCCATCAATGTTTTATATATATTATTCCTGTATTCATCAGTAAATGAACCTTGGACTATATCTTTGTGTTCATCATATTCGTTCCTTGTATGTTCAGTTAACTCAGCAGAATGTCCAAGAAGGAAGACAACTCTTACATTTTCCCCATGACATTTCCCCCATGTTGAGCGAATCGCTTGTCTTTGATCAAAATGTCCAGTGAAAGACTTAACTAGTATTACTAGTTCGATATCAGCTGAACATGTCACACTGAATATTGTGGTATACTGGTTGTACATATTATTAATCGGTTTGCTAGAGGTCATACCTTGGTCTATTATCTGATTCACAATATATTTCACATCGTTTAGAGGATAATTATAATGAAATCCATAACAACGTTGCTGTTTCTTTAAAACTTCCATATAGAAACAAATCATAAAAGTCATGATGAACAGAACAGCCAGAATTATAATGATAAATTCGTTTCTGTGTAATAATATAGAAAACATTACTATCCTGTCGTTTCCTTCGTTCTGTTCACTGTTATTTCAGGCTATATAACCTATAAAAAAAACTCTCAATATTAAAAAAATATTATAGTATTGCATTTGACATAATAGCTTTCTTATTTTCACAATTAACTATTATATATTTAATGAGAACTTATAATACACACACCGCATAAGCCGGAAATAAACGAACCTATTAAAAAATGAAAACCACAATATATAATAAAAAATATTAGGTGGCACTTCTCTTTATTTTTAAAACTAATATTGAACATACTTGTAATACACACAATACAAATGCCGGAAATAATTCGGCAGTACTTAAAAAATATGTATCATGTTTCTTTCGACTGATTGAGTGAAACACAACTGTAAAGGTTAGAGGCTAACAAAAGTGTTCAGTCCCGCAATATTCTTATACGTGAATGTGTGTTTGTCGAGAAGTAGATGGTTTCCATTTTAATCGTTTCCTCAAGCGGACATTTTGTTTTGCTTTTAAACTCTTTCACTTTTGAACGCCTGCGGCCTTTCACAACTTATTTAACGATCTAAGTTACTTACATTGTCGAAGGTCATACATTCACCGTAACAGTTATTAACATCTTTGATGGATGAATATGTCTTGTTGACAAACAGATCACATTACCTTACCTAAATTGTTTATACATACTTTACTTACTAAGTTATGCAAAAAGGATGATACACAAGGTAATCAAACTTATATGTTCGGAACACGAGGACAGTGTCATGGAGAAAAATGTATTTTTGTTAATATTTTGATTGTTTTATTCAATTTCCCATGTGATATATACATAGATTTGTTCATATATATAATTATACATTGTATGTATATGAGCAATTATATTAGAATAGGATCGTTTATATTTGCGTTGTGAAATGACTCAATTTAAAGTGGTTTTCTATACTATCAATTAATATTTTACTCGCTTTCTCTGGCAGAGCTTCAATAATAGAAGAGAATGGACGTATACCTGTGCCGCACATACATGAGGGTTTAAATGGGTTTTACATCATGGAGAGTAATTGGAAAAACGTGCAGAATAAATATTAAAAAAATAAAGCATGGTAATATTGGGCAACAGGTGCTTGGGGGCAAAAGGTATGGCCTTCTTTAAACGGTTTTAGATTAAGTATTTTGTCATCACAATTCCACAAAGCAACTCGTTATCTCTTAAATTGTTCATGGTCATCTCTAAATTGCTACACCCGAAAAGATTTCTCGTGATCTTTCTCGAAATTACTACACCCCAAAGGATTGCTCATGGTCTATCTCTAAACTGCTACACCCAAAGTATTGCTCATGGCCATTTCTAAATTGCTACACCCAAAGTGTTTCTCATGGTCTACCGCTCAATTGCTACACCTAAGGATTTATCATAATATTTCTCTAAATTGCAACACCCCAAGCATTGCTCGTAGTCTTTCTGTAAACTGCTAAAGCCAAAAAAATGCTCATGGTCATCTCTACATTGCTACACTACAAAGGATTGCTCATGGTTTCTCTCTTAATAGCCACACCCCCAAGGATTTCTACAAATTGCTGAACCCGTTTTCATATGGTCCTTCTCTACATTGCCCCAACCCAAAGCCATCTCATAGTCCTTCTCTAATGAGACAAAAAAAGTAATGTATAAGAACATAAATTCAACTATTTGTTTTATATTTTGATTTTACTGACATATGTATTGGCGAATTATATATATTATCAATTGAAATAGTGAATACAAAACAAACACAAGTTTGAGCTTACTGAAAATATATGGACTGTTTCGTTCGACCCTCATTTAAAGGTAGGATGTGTGTATATTGTTGTTGAATTAGTATTGGAAATGTAGTATTTTTAGATATTTTTTTATATAGAATGGATGTACTTCAAGAGTGTGCGTTATCCACCCATGCTTTCAAAAATAAGGCCGTGTTCACACCAAACGCCGTTTACAGTAAACATGTTTACATTTGGATTCATGTAATGTACACTAGTTTCACATTAAATTTGTTCACATCTATACACCTTTTTTAGCTACCCGAACATAAGATTTGTTCACACTTGTAAACTATATGTCATTTAAATGTTCATTACGAAGAACCGAATTAAAATTTTCGAACAACTTTTCTAGGAGTTACGGAACGACCATTTGACATTAAAAAAGGGGGATGGATTTTTCCACAATTTGATTTAAAAAGCGGGTCATTCAGATGATTAGAATGAACAAATATTCTGAAACCAAAGTTTCCCCATTAATTATAGTGTTAAATATTGAATTAGTACCATCGAAAAAAAACCAACTAATTATAAACTGTCGCGTGAGAAAAAAATTATGACTCAAAACCCCCCTCCCTTTTTTTAAGTAAAGTGGTTGCTCCTTTAAGAAAGTCATTTCGGATGATTTTCAGTAGTTTAAAGATGTCTTGGTTGCGCATTAAAAACGTAGGTTCGCCATCAGCGTGATTACCGACGAAGAAAAATAATTGCGATGTTAAGGATCAATACATTTCTATCTTTTCTGTGTGTTTCAAATGGTATTTTTTCTCCAAGGAGTATTTGACAAAGGGAGGAGGTAATGTTTTTTTTGTATTTCTAACTGTATTTTTAACGGATCTGAGATACTACACAAACAATCGATTAACCTCACCCTTTTAAGTAATGCATTTATGAGTGAATCGTTGTTTGAGTATAAAGAGCAGTGGCAAATATTTCTGACAGTGTGTACGTCCAATCGATTCGTGAAGACCATTTCAAATGAATTATGTGTTTGGCAATGATGATGGATGAGTCTTGATTAGGGGTTAATAAGGCTACGTAAAGTGTATTTATAACAAATAAATATCTCAAGTTTAGACAAATATTTCTGTAAAGAACTTTATTACTAAGTGTTATAAGTATCAATTTAAATAAAAATTGTTTCTTTTTTAAATATACATGGGAAAATTAAAGTTCTGAATGCCTAGTTTTGTGTACACTTAACCTACACAAGGCCTCTATCGACTATCGATTGCATGTAGACAAAACATGATTTAAATATACTACATTTAGAACATACTCGTCCACTGAAAAGTCAGTTTTTTGCCCTCTATTTTTCATAGTACATGGTTTTCCATGCACTATGAATTGCTATACATGAATGACTTTTCATTGTCAGTTTATTATGAAAGTGAACTCTTAATAGCTGCACTAACAAAGTGTACAATCCCCTAAGGCATTTTACTTGGGAAAATAGCCTGCTGATTAGAGATGAAAGAGCAAAGATTAAAATAAAAACATTTTGAATTTTGCAAAATTTCATGCATTTTCTAATAGTACACATATATAAAATACACAAATAAATGGTAATGATAAATAAAATGATATGATTTATATACCTTACATTTGAGGGAATTATTTTCTTTTTCTATCAAAAAACACAATGCCAGACTGCTGATATATAGCAAAGGATTGTTTTCGGAGAAACACAATACATTTAAATTGATCAATAAAAAGTAAGCATATAATGTTGAATGGTCTGAATTCAAATATTCATACAGAGAGTTTCATATTTATAAAAAAAAATCAAATTTCAAAAAGGGGATTTATATAACATTGTGTTGCTTTTTAGAATAAAAACAATCTAAATATATATAATGATATAAGTATTAAAAGTTACCTGAAGCAGAAAAAAAACAATTTATCCTTCTCAAACTATGTCAGTGCTATTTCATTTCATCCATTGAAATGATCACTACCTATGTGTTATATTTAGTTCATTATAAAAAGTGAACCCTTATTTAGGTTTGAATATTACAATGGGAAGAGATAGTTTTGTAAGGTCACTCGAAAGTGTGAATATGTTCTAAATTGGTCAGACAATACTTGGTCGTGTTTTATGAAGCATGACCAAGTATTGTCTAACCTATAAGTAAACATTGAGTTTTATCAATGGGAACGTAATTATGTTTAGTTTATGTGTGAGTTACACTAACACAACACCGAGTTTAGGTCAATGTGAACACGGTCTTAATTTCTCGTTGAAATTAAAACAATTATAAATAGACACGACTCTTGATGTGTGCCTTTCCGGAGGTGTACCCAGATTGTTAGAAGTTATAAAATACAGATAACATTGTTTAGGAACATTGTTTAGCAAAGCAAATCTTACAAATTGCAGAGTTACATAGCAAATAAACACCTTTACTCAATTTAAACAAAACATTTACTAAATTTTATCATCGGCATACGGAAATCATTCGTAAATATAACTCAACATGCAGACATCTTATACGTTCACGTATTTCACATCGAATCTTTTCTAGGAATATTCGTTACAAAGCACAAAAAAAAATCAGCATTCACCTCAAAATCTAACAAAAACTTTAAACAGACTTATTTAGAATGGATGTAGTTACGATACTGTTGTCAGGTCATTAGGAATTGCATATTTAGGGTGAAATATTGATTCACCTATATAGGGTCTTTGCATCCTAATTAAACACATTTATTCTAAAACCAGTTGTTGGCATGACACGGGTTATGTTCTTCTCATATATTTCATGATGGTTTATACTAAACCCCTAACAGGAGAGGGTGTGCCTGATATTCACGTGACAAAAACATAAGTTTTCAATCAGTTTAAGTTAGGTCTGGAGCTGACATGTCAGTATCTGCCAGTAGTCGGCTGTTATTTATTTGTGAATGTTAGGTTATTTTGTTTATTTTCCTTTGTTTCATATTTTGACATCAGACTCGGACTTCTGAGTTTTACGTGTTTTGTTGTGTGTTTGTTTTTCTACATTGGCTTAATGTATAGAGGCATGGTTGAGATATCAAAAAACATGTTAAACCCCATTGCAATTTTGCGCCTGTCACAAGTCAGGAGCTTCTGGCTTTTGTTATTCTTTTATGAATTTTAGTTTAGTTTCTTGCGTAAAATTCGGAGTTTAGTATGACGTCCATTATCACGGAACTAGTATACCTATTTCTTTAGGGGCCAGCTGAAGAACGCCTCCGTGTGCGGAAGTTTCTCGCTGCATTGAAAACCCAAAGGTGGATTTCGGCTGTTGTCTGCTCTATAGTCGGGTTGTTGTCTCTTTGATGTTTTGTTGTGTGTTTGTTTTTTACATTGGCTAGATGTATAGAGGCATGGTTGAGATATCAAAAAACATGTTAAACCCCGTTGCAATTTTGCGCCTGTCACAAGTCAGGAGCCTTTGGCTTTTGTTATTTTTTTATGAGTTTTAGTTTAGTTTCTTGCGTAACATTCGGAGTTGAGTATGACGTCCATTATCACTGAACTAGTATACCTATTTGTTATGGGGCCAGCTGAAGAACGCCTCCGGGTGCGGAAGTTTCTCGCTGCATTGAAAACCCATAGGTGGCTTTCGGCTGTTGTCTGCTCTATGGTCGGGTTGTTGTCTCTTTGACACATTCCCAATTTCTCAATTTCTCAATTTTACGTGTTGATAATTGATATTTCAATATTGAAAAAAGTAAAATCACAAAAGTACTGAACTTAGAGGAAAACCATAATCAAATGGCAAAATCAAATAACAAAACGCATCAAAAACGAATGGACAAGAATTGTCATATTCCTGACTTGGTACAGGCATTTTCGAATGTAGAAAATGGTGGATTAAAGATGGTTTTATAGCGCCAACCCGTCAACCTATCAACCCGTAATTTAACGACAAAAAATTGTCATATCAATAAACCAGATTATTACAGATTTAATATAACCTTTGACATTGATTTCTTTTCAAGTAGTCCATGTTTATCAGACTAAACATTTACAGGTATAAGATATCGTACAATCAATTAAATAATATGGTAGGTATGTTGTGACTGTTGCATGAGACAACATTCTGAAGTAACTATATGTTATAGATGGAGCACCCTACGACAACTGGAAAAGATAGAGCGCTCTCATTTATTTGCTTGACAGGTCTTCAATAATGAACCAAAAACAGACACAACTTATAAAGAAACATGAAAACGTCTACATGACGGATAGAAGTTGGATAGCAATTGCACTAAATTGTCTTAGTGATAGGCTCTTTTGATTTGTATAAAAAAAACAATTTACATTCTTTAGAAAGTAATATAATAGAGACAAATGAATGAAAAATATGAATATATAAATAAGTCTACATTAATAATCATGTGTTGATGAAATATGTCAACGAGATTCAAAAATAACCAAAGGGATATTCAAACTCTTAAGTCGATCGACAACAAAGATCAACAAACCTACAATGACATAGAAAATAACGATGAGCAACACGAACATACCACAAACCAGCGTTGATAAAATGTGCTCCGGAAGAGAAGGCAGACCCTACTCCACATTCGGCAGACGTCGTTTTATCACCATATGTTTTGTCAATGCGGTTTTGAAGATGTGAATACGTTGTTGATATTCCTGAAAGTCGTAATGGGAAAGTGAGTTGAATAAATAACTGATATGCCTGAAAGAAAAGTATGGTCTTTGCTTGTCCGGAAAAACCCATCACTATAAAACCGAAGCATATCACAGGACACAATCCAAATATTCAAAATAAAGACTTAGGTTAAATAAGATTGAAACAAGGATTAAAACAAGATTTTAACCTTTAGTGCTGACCATTTTGTTCTTCTTCATTTAGTAATACATGTACACATGTATAAGAAAGTCAAATTTGTGTATAACGGCAATAAATATAGTTAATTTTTTTTGTGGGTTGAATTTGAAAGACCTTTTAATTAGTATGTTTTAAGATGTAGATAAACAATAAATGTTTAGTTTTTACCTAGAACAGTTATTTTTTTTTAAAGTTTTCCTACTGTGATATTGACGTCAATCTATCAAGATAACATTTTTGATAACGAGGGCGGTTGTTAAGGTCGAGACCTGAATAATTATCTGCAAGCAAATATCAAACGATTAGAATATATGTCCATACAAGGGGGCATGAGAGGGTATTATTATGCAGAAAAATGGGGAGAAAAATGAATATAGAAAAAAATATGAATATCGATAAAAAGGGTTAATAAATCAGAAATATAGAATAATGGGTTGTTATAAATTAAAAGCCTATAGAGAACTAAAAAAAATAAAGAATAAATAATCATAGTCTAAACTATCAAAACAGAAATGGAGATCCCCTCCATACCCCTATACATTGATCAAAGTGATCGAAATTTTGGAAGAATGCTTTTATCACTTCAATTTATATTAAGTCTGACATTGACGTTTGGTGTGGACTAAAAATATATGATATTAGTACTACTCCATAAAGTTGCATTTTCTTCAGATCATCTGTGTATACAATCAATGTAAGTGGGTTGCATTACAATTACTTTAAACTCATAATTGCATATGTGACTCAATAAATGTTTATAGATTTTAAAGCTCATAGAAGTTTTAAAAAAAAATCTACAGTAAACAGTTACAAGAACCAAGTTAAGATTCTTCCGAAAAAGATTTAGCAGTTACCCTTGCTTGTACGAGAACATTTAGTGAGACTGAGATATGTTTCTCCCTAAATTACCCTGCTTATGATTGTTTTGATGCATTTGTAACTTCAAATAAAGATATACTGTTTGTAATCTATGTCTTTTTTATTTATTTTGTTTCACGATGATAATTTTGTATTGAAGTTTCGGGGAATATGGACCAGATTGGTAACGCTGTTAGTGAGGGTCTGGGTTGGGTTTACAGACCAATATATAACAGAATAATAGACAAAAAAGAACAGAGAAAAAAGGAGAAAATTAAAGAAAAGAGAATAATGAAGTTCCTCAGCCCGACCCTTGTTTATCACTTTTGTAATATATTTCATTTATGTACTTCTAAATTTCTGTCCATAAATCGACTATTTAGAACAGCTGCTTAACAATTCGGTATATTAAACATGCATTTAAATTTGCAGTTATGGAGAATGGTTATCAGTGAAATCATTATCCATTAATACTGTTTAATATATTTAAGACAGGGATTTCGAAGTATAAAAATGCCATTTAAGGTTAATTTTAGCAAAACCGTCACCATCTAAAAGTGTGGGGTTTTTTCAAAAAAATTATAGACGTGCGATAATCATGTATCCTCACTGTTTCTACAACATAATTTAAATAATGTTAAAATAATATATTTTTTTAAATGAGTAAAACCATCAATAAATTATGAAATAATTATGTCTTTATTAATTCTATATGTAAAAGTACTTTTAATCTAACTAACCTTTGTTAAAATTGGCAAGCAACTTTTAAACATGTTCCATTTTTCATATCACTCATAGCATGAAGTAGAATTTTTATCAAGTTAAGATATCGTATTAAACGGCTTTGATAAACCTTTCTGTTGGCCCATGTCCACGATAATATTGACAGGTAACGTTATGGATATATGCATGCACTATGGCGATTTTAAAATAAGGGTAACATTTTCTCTGACTATTGTATAAAGCCCTATGATTAGTTTTAGAAGTTAAATGGAAAAAAGGTGAAATCAAATTATTAGGAATGGATATACAATGTACGATTATATATAGAGGAACACAGAGGGTCCTTCACTTTTTTATCCTTTAACTTTTTATAACATAATTCTATACTTTTTCAACTTTTTTCAACTGACTTTTATAGTTCGTTCTTATATTGTTCTGTTATACAACTGTCCCAGGTTAGGGGGAGGGTTGGGATCCCGCTAACATGTGTAACACCGCCACATTATGTATGTATGTGCCTGTCCCAAGTCAGGAGCCTGTTATTCAGTGGTTGTCGTTTGTTTATGTGTTACGTATTTGTTTTTCGTTCATTTTTTTATATATAAATAAGGCCGTTAGTTTTCTAGTTTCATTTTTTTTCATTTTGGGGCCTTTTATAGCTGACTATGTGGTATGGACTTTGCTCATTGTTGAAGGCCGTACGGTGACCTATAGTTATTAATTTCTGTGTCATTATGGTCTCTTGACCATTATTCGCTATTTCTTATATTTCAGTACTGCATTATCTCTATTCTTTTTCTTTTTTTTCATTTCCCATTACATCTCGGGCCTATTTGAAGTTTCTATCAGAAGTGCCGTATTTTATGTTATTTTAATCTTTATCGAGACTGAATCAAATTGGTCGAAAAAATAGGGGTTCCAGACCATTTAAGCTCAAAATATTACTTTAAAAGAGGTATGTATAAGGGATCGATTTTCAATGAAATGATAGGGAAAATAGAGGTGTTGGCATATTTTTATCGGAATTTCAAAAACGTTCTATGACACTTGGTCAAAAACTGTACTATGAAAGGTTGAAATATTGCTTCAAAGAATGAGCAAATAAAAAATTGGTCACCGATAAGGAAAATAAATTATTTGGCCTTATGCCAACAATTTAGGCGGGAAAATGTTGAAATTGTGTGAAATGTCATTTTGAGTCTTTCACAGATTCACATAATAACGATAATAATTTGTAAGTACCAAAAGTAAAATAATTTAACATTTTTAATCAATCAAGATATTTAAAAAAATAATAGTGAATTTACGTAACAAACTTTTCGTGCGCATGGTATTTCATGCGTGAAACTATGCGCAGTCGAATAGTCCCGAGCCACCTGAAGAACATTTTCGCTCCAAATTGTTTAAACACAATAAACATTTGCATTTTAACCTTAAAGGGGCACTAGATGCGAGATATATAAAAAATCACAATATTATTTTTTTATTCAATTATTACAGAAATTGTAATAGTGAAATAATAATTCGCTCTTAGCAGTCAATATGGTTCAATTTTGTAAAAATAAGCAGCTAAGATATATTGGTGATGAATTTTTCACTTGCAAGTAAAAAATATGAACTTTAAACTTAGGAACACAAATGCCCTAAATATAAATTCCTAGGACTATAAGTCTGAGCACATACATGTCATTACAAGATTCATCCACAACTGTAATACAACATTAAAACAAAATGATAAAACAAAATCAATTGTTTACATGTAAATTATTTCTTTTCTTGGACAATGACTTTTTAACCTATGTTAATTAAAATTAGTCCTGCCACATTAACTAGTAAATCACGGTCACCATCACGAGTTGATTGACCGTTATGGAATAAGCGTTAACTACAATCCCCTTCCCTTTTCATGAATGTGACCTTCCGACTGTTTACCGGATTTGTAATAACATGAGCAACACGACGGGTGTCACATGTGGAGCAGGATCTGCTTACCCTTCCGGAGCACCTGAGATCACCCCAAGTTTTTGATGGTGTTCGTGTTGTTCAGTCTTTAGTTTTCTATGTTGTTTCTTATGTACAGTTATTTGTCTATTTCTATTCATTTTTAGCCACGGCTTTGTCAGTTTATTGTCGATTTATGAGTTTTACTGTTCTTCTTGTATATTTCGCCCCTGTTTTGATGACATGAACATAAATTCCAAGGAAAATTAGTCCTGCCACATAAATTACTGACATCGTACTAAATACACTAGTAAATTATGTAACTATAACGTTATTTAAACACATGCCATGGGTAAAACAAATATATATACTAGTTCAGTGATAATGAACGCCATATTAAACTCCAAATTGAACACAAGAAACTAAAATTAAAAATAATACAAGACTAACAATGTTTTCTAATCAAAGGGTGGACATAGAATATAATATAATATTTTGAGTACAATTTAAATCTGAAATCAGTGTTTTACAGTCAAACCGTAAATATTTACTAATGGAAGATTTTAACTTCACCATTTAGAACACTTTGTTTAATTGCTCGCGAGAGAGCATTCTCTATAAGAGAAATCGTGATTGAAAATACAAGTCCGGGAATATCGTATTAATTGCCAGATATGTGCTCCTAATGCAGGCGCTGGTGGAATGTTACTATAGAAATGGAAAGTTGACAATAGGAAACCTGAAATCATTTCTTTTGTCGTAAAATTTTGTTTTCAACCCATTTTAATTGTCATTTTCTAGATGTTAGTCAAAATTTGAGGCAGACATAACTGTATCTGTTGTATCCTTTGTCTCTAGTTTTATTAGTTACATAGTGTGCTAGTGAACTTATACGGTATACATGGGGTCAGTTAATTCCATATGGAATTTACTGACCCCTTATATACCGTATTACGTCACTAGCACACTATGTAACGAATTTATCTTACCGACTTTCTTAACGTGTAAAATTTTGACTAGTGACCTATCAAAATGAGCAAGTCTTCAATACAGTTAGCATTAACATGATTAAGAAACTACTTCCTTTGATCCTACAAAAACAGATGCCAACAATGACAACTTGTTAGATTTAAATGTGTTTTATGAATTTATTTCACTTTATCATCACTTTCTTCGGCTGTTGAAATCTTTAAGATTTCTTCTCAGTACTGTTTTGCTTTTCAAAAGGGACGTAAACCACTACTAACCGTGTATGAAATAAGCCCCGCCTCCTTATTACCTTACATGGAATATAAAGGGACGTAACTCCACTACTAACCGTGTATGAAATAAGCCCCGCCTCCCAACTAACCTAATATTAAATAAACACGGTTTCCACGAGGACGCTTTTAACCAATCATATTCCTAGGAGGTAAGATAAAATATGATACACGCGCGTTGTAGCACATCAGTTTGATTTTGATATAACTACTGTTTAACCGATTGTATTGGTGACCCTTCAAATTGATTTGACAATGAAGTAAATAAAGTATATTTTAACATCTTTTTATTTGTAGGGTACACATTTTCATTTTTAAATATTAACTAAATTTTATCCTTTTGAACAGTTGTAAGTACCTGTCTTAAAAAAAGAATGCTATAGTTCGTAGTATGTCAAGTGCACAAGGTTTTACAGATAATGTCAACATCGTTTACGGTATCGTGTCATTATTGTGTTTATATTGTATCGTATTTATACCTTGTTTTTCTATTGTTTTACATAGTCATTTCGATATTGACAATAGCAACAAAACATCGTGTTTATATTGTATACCAAGGCTATATATTTGTGTTTATATCGTTCACTTGTCTCTTGTAGACGAAACGCGCGTCTGCCGTAATATAAAACATTGTAAAGAATCAGTCCGGTCGGTAATGCGCATGCGTCACTGGCCATCAGTTTTAAATTATCTATGAATTCGGTATATAGAAGTCAACGTGAAACATATTTCAATTGATGATTTAAACATTTTGTTATAAAAAAATTGGTTTGACCTTTGTTTCAATTATGTTCTTCAATAGTTTAGCAAACAGGTAATATTTTTATTTATTTTTTCGGATTTTTCATTCTTGATGCCAATTAAACTTTAGTAACAGTCATATTGTTATAAGTACTTACATGGTAAAAAGTAATTGATAACCAATAAGGGCACATCTTTAAAAAATATTTTAAAATACTAAATCAAAATACATTTATTTGACCTTGTTATCAAAAGTAGAAAGATTGCAGAATCTTTTGATATAAGTTTCGACATTTAAAAAAATATTACTCTTAATACATCTTTAATGCACAAATGAACATATTGTACATAGCAACATCATAGACCACTTTGACAAAAATAAAATACTAACTGATGCACAACACGGATTCCGCAAAAGACGATCATGCGAATCCCAACTAATCGTAACCATCAACGACATTGCATCAAAATTAAAAAGCAGCGGCCAAGTAGACATCATCCTGCTAGACTTTGCCAAAGCATTTGACAAGGTACCACATCACGGCCTCCTACACAAGCTGGAATACTATCGCGTCAACCCCAAAACCAATAAATGGATTCGCTCCTTCCTACATAACAGAAAGCAGAGCGTGATATGAGAGGGTGCTGTCTCCTCACAAGTACCAGTACTCTCTAGTGTACCCCAAGGCACATGAAACATATTTCAATTGATGATTTAAACGTTTTTTTATAAAAAAAAATTGGTTTGACCTTTGTTTCAATTATGTTCTTCAATAGTTTAGCAAACAGGTAATATTTTTATTTATTTTTTCGGATTTTTCATTCTTGATGCCAATTAATATTTAGTAACAGTCATATTGTTATAAGTACTTACATGGTAAAAAGTAATTGATAACCAATAAGGGCACATCTTTAAAAAATATTTTAAAATACTAAATCAAAATACATTTTTTTGACCTTGTTATCAAAAGTAGAAAGAGTGCAGAATCTTTTGATATAAGTTTCGACATTTAAAAAAATATTACTCTTAATACATCTTTAATGCAAAAATGAACATATTGTACATAGCAACATCATAGACCACTTTGACAAAAATAAAATACTAACTGATGCACAACACGGATTCCGCAAAAGACGATCATGCGAATCCCAACTAATCGTAACCATCAACGACATTGCATCAAAATTAAAAAGCAGCGGCCAAGTAGACATCATCCTGCTAGACTTTGCCAAAGCATTTGACAAGGTACCACATCACGGCCTCCTACACAAGCTGGAATACTATCGCGTCAACCCCAAAACCAATAAATGGATTCGCTCCTTCCTACATAACAGAAAGCAGAGCGTGATATTAGAGGGTGCTGTCTCCTCACAAGTACCAGTAATCTCTGGTGTACCCCAAGGCACAGTCCTTGGTCCATTACTGTTCCTGGCCTACATAAACGACATGCCAGAAACAGCATCTACATCAGAGACCAAATTGTTCGCGGATGACAGCACCAACCAAGCTGACAGTGAACTACTTCAAAAGGACTTAACAGCATTGGAAGACTGGGAAAACAAATGGCAGATGAGTTTTAATGCCAAAAAATGCCTTGTCATCAGAATATCCCCAAAAAATAGACCAGTGATACAAACATCGTACCAGCTACACGGTCATACTTTAGACACAGAGGAAGCAAGTAAATATCTTGGAGTAACCATCAGCAACAACCTAACATGGGATAAACACATAGACAATACAGTAGGCAAAGGAAACAGAACGTTGGGATTTATACGTAGAAACCTCAAAGGCTGTACAAAACCTGTAAAGGCAGCTGTGTATGTATCCATGGTAAGACCAACAGTGGAATACGCAAGCACAATATGGGACCCAACCGCCCAAAATAAAATCAAGGCAATTGAACAGGTCCAGAAAAGAGCTGCACGATTTATAAATAACAATTACACAGACCGAACACCTGGCTGTGTCACAAATATGGTTAAAAATCTTAAATGGGAAAGTCTCGAAGAACGGAGGAAAACAAATAGATTATGCATGCTATTTAAGATCCAGCATGATCTTATAGATATAGACCGTCACCAATATTTGACACCGAATGATAACCGGACCAGAGGTAAAAACCGCTTCTTCCAAGAAAGAACAAGTACAGACACTTACGGCCAATCTTTCTTCCCGAGGACAATCAGGGACTGGAACAACCTACCAACAACAGTTACAGCGACCAGCACCGTTGAGGGATTCAGAGCTGCCATGAAGGCATGCCCTGAAAGGAAGTAGGAAACCCCAGTTGTAAATAATTTTAATTGTATATTTTTGCGAACGTTTTAAATGTATTTGTAAATAGCCAAGAGAAAGCTTTCTGTGTTGCCCGACACTGCGTAAAGTTTTCGCGCGGAACCATGAACATTCAGTATTGAATCCGGTTCCTTACCTGGAAGAAGAAGAAGAAGAAGAACATTTTACCAATATTCAATTACGAGCGTCACGATTAGTGTAAAATGATATACATAAGAACTAAGATGTCATGCGGCGCTGTATATATCATTATCACAAAATAGTTTTGTCGTATTTAAAGTTAGTAATTTATTAATGTTTTAATTGGCATATGTTTAAAAATGTTACTGTGCACGTTATCTTCGTTACAACTTAAATTATACACATGTATAAATCTATTTGTCGTATTAAACATTAATAAAATTATTAAAAATAGTTAAAAAAAATTCATTGGTTTAAAATTAGTCGTGCACTATTATATCCAAATTAATAAAAAAAAAACTTGAAATACATTATAATCAATGTGTTTAAAATTTATTTACATAAACATTTTATAAGTATTAGCAGCTTACTATACGAATATTCAAAATTAGGTAATAGTATAATCTCTATGAGAAGGTCACACACAAAACCAATAAAGTTAAGATTAGTTAATTAAAAAGATATAAAAGAGAGCTGCAGGTACATGAGGATATACTAAACAAGAGTTGGTGGTCGACTCTGGTATAAGGTGGCATCAATGGCAATCATTCATCATCATATATTTATATATGGCCAACAGATTCAGTGTACGAAACAATGAAACAAGAATGACTATATATTTTTCTCGATATGATGGCAGACAGTACTGTAAATTGTTATAATAATAACGTAGAGCGTCTATGTACCGGTTATACAATATAGAACGTTTCCTTCAAATATATGAGAGTTTAGTAAAAAAAAAACGAATATTTCCTTAAATTTTGTCATGATAGAATAATATAGGATATCGGGTATCCACCCATGACAGAAATATATAGTTTGATGACAAATTATGTCTTGAAAGAGAAATAAATAAATACAGCATTACTCTTCACAAAAGAAGAATGACCAGTGTCATTTGCTTTCTTTCTTAAACACAGAAGATAGTACGTTTGTCATTTATTACTTTGTATCACTTTTGAGAGGTGCTTTAAATGAAATGATTGACCAGTTTAGAATACCCTTGATCTGAACATGGAAGTAAAATTAAGAAATAATTCATGGAAGCCATATATTTGTTGGAAATTTACACATGGCCTGGGCCGTGATATTCGAATTTTATCCTGAGCGTTAGCGAGGGATAAAATTAACGAATATCACGGCCCAGGCCATGTGTAAATTTACAACAAATCTATGGCTTCCATGAATTATTTCGATTCTAATAGGACAAATACGATCATTAAAAAACTGAAGCGATGATGGGTATACCGTGTGTGTGGCTGTTCTATTTTACCCACTGTTCGGTAAATGTAAAACAAATCTAATAAACCTGCATGAATGATTTCTTAACTAACCGCTAGAAAAAAATGTGATTACTTTTTTTACTTCTCAGTAAACCCAACATTTGCAATTTTAGATTTGCATTTTTTATCGTAAGCTACCGTCAAATTCGCTGTTGACATGTTGTAACCAAGGAGCCGCCATGTTGACTTGCTGAAATCAGTAAATGTGCGAATATTGCAATAGAACAGAAAACAAGCAACACCTACCTCAATACTTTATTTTAATGCAATTGTATCCGAGTTTAGAAGGTAAACGCAATCGAAAAACCTTCAGCTTTGACGTTTTCATTCGTATGACGTCATGTTATGAAATGACGTTAATGCGCAAAAATCACTACTGGAATTTCGCGGAATTTTAATTTGTTTTGTTTTTGTCCATTTTTCCGTTCTCTAATGTGTAAATTCTTTTTGTTATGCATCATAATCAGAATAAATGCTCTGTAGGGTTTTATTCAATTGTAATTGTTAACACAGCGAAATCCACAACCGTTTACACATAGGTTACGATACATGTGGATTTACGTGGGAGGCATATTTAAACAGCCATTTGTGTACATCTTGGAGTCTGCGCTAAGTATAGATATATCGAGAATTTTATCACGGTGTTGTTTACAAAGCGAAAGAAGCACGTCATATTAGAATGTCAATTTAATACTTCCATTATTTGTACATTGTATGCGGTAGTTGCATTGTCCACTTGTACTATTGTAAAGTAAGATATTTGATAACCTCCCGCGGAGTACATGTATGATAGGGAGATAAACAACTGGTATTAGCTCGATACAAAATTGATACTTTTTGTTAGAATTTTTTTTTCTAAGAACCGCATCTCATATTTGCGCAATGAACAATGTGATTTTGGTTTATTTCGTTCTCTACTATGCATAATTAAGACTGTCGAGACATAGCAAGTTTATTTCACAAAGAGTTGTTCATTATGCCAATATTTTTATAAAGAAAATTTCAGATAACAATTCTCATATTGGTGCTTTTGGCAAAGACCCCCCTCCCCCCCTTTTTTCTCGATGGAAACAATTTGTATTTTAATTTTATTCCATATATCAACTAATCAACGCCTTATTTGCCATGCATGGCGTTGTCAGTATTTTTAAGTTTGTTTTTTTGGGTTTTTTTTTTTAACTTGTTAGTCATGAGTGTCCCCTTGGTGTCTGCAGCCTCTTTTTTTGAAAGATTGACCCGACGGACTACGCCATCAAAAATAAGAATATAAAATATGATTGATCATTTTATATCAATCAACGAATCTGGGCTATTCTTATTACCAACACTGGGCTTCTTTGTATGTCAGAATCTATGGGAGTATTAGTAGTTCAAAACGTATTGTTCCAACTTCTCGTGTATCCCAAAATCCTTTTGAGTAGATTTTGAGCACTAGTTTTCACAACTTGAGTTCATAGGCTTACAAGTTATCAAAGTTTCAAAATTGTATTAAGTATTGTACTTTTGTGGTTATAAGATCTGAACAACTTCAGTTTGTGTTCATGTCAGAAAAAAAACGAGCCGCGTCTGCACGGTCTCAAGACAACCATTTCTGGTCGTAACTTAGCGGCATTACTTTCTTTACATGTATAGACATTTTATTGATAACTATTCATAATATTACAATGGGATTGAATTGCAATATAGATTACCGTCCTGTGGTTCCTTCGTTAACATATATTATTGGATTGGGTCGAAATAATTGTTGTAGAGAAAAACACACTTATTTCTTTAAACACAGCTTATGTTTATATACGAATGATATGACCGAATTGCATGATTATATGTATCTGTACCAAACCAGGAACATGTAGACTGAATATTGCCATATCTACGCATTATTTGGTTAATTCAGTCATTTGGTTGCTGTCTCATTGCCGTTAACATCATCTTTTATTATAACTCAATTAAAACACATTTATGTTATGCTTGCCGTGACGTGACGACTTTAAAATTGATGAATGTTGCTCGAGTAAACGATTGCCGATTTATCGAATGAGCAAGGAATGGAGAGCTGGCAATCTTTTATATCAAAGATTCAAATTACGAACAGAAAAAAAGGACAAAAACCGACCTACAATTATTACAAGCGAAATGTTAAGTGGTATTAACAAACACCTTATATATAAATTCCAATCATTCCTCGAGAAAAAAAATGATAATGAAAAATCAAATTAAAAAAAATAATAATATAGAACTTAAAACAAAAGACACGTTGTTAATCATAACAACCAGCTAACGTATCAAAATTGAAATAAAATAGAGAATGGAAACAGGGAATGTGTCAAAGGGACAGCAGCTTGTTATAGAAGCGTTCAAAAGAATGGGTTTTACGAATTTGTTTAGTAAACTAAATCCAAAATGTTAACGTAGTCGGTTCTTGATATATTATCAATTTCCATGATATAAACAGAAAATTTATTATGTATGTTTATTACATGAATTTTAAACTAAGAGACAAAAAATACAAGGTGCTAATTGCCAGACCTCGATATTTAACCAAACACGCTGGGATGGATTGATAACAAATAATGCTAGAGTTGTCAGTCCTTGAAATAAATTTATTGACAAGATTGGATTACCTCCCTTAAATCGGACTAATTCTTGGCAATGTTTTAATCCTGGTATCTATGATGAGTGTATTTGCAACCACTGGATCGATACCACTGCTGGTGAAGATTTATTTCTCCGAGGGTATCACCAGCCCATTAGTCGGAACTCTGTGTTGACTTGAGTTATCATTGATATGTTCATAATTATAAATTAACTGTTTAACAAAACTTTGAATTTTTGAAAAACTAAGGCTTTTCTACCTCAGGAATAGATTACCTTAGCTGTATTTGGCAAAACGTTTTTATGAATTTTTGGTCCTCAATGCTCTTCAACTTCGTACGTTATTTGGTCTTTTAAACATTTTTGATTCGAGCATCACTGATGAGTCTTTTGTAGACGAAACGTCTGTCTGGCGTAATATAAAATTTTAATCCTGGTATATATGATAAGTTTATTGGTAGACATTGTGTTTATATTATATACCAAGTCTGTACAGTTGTGTTACATTTTTGACATCGAAATATTGCGATGCTTACAATAGTATGGCACCATCGTTGATATTGTATACCGAGTAAATACCTTTGTATTCACATCGTTCACATCGTCAACACCGCGATTTCAACATGGTATCGTATCTACATTTGCATTATATACATCGGGATGTTAACGATGTCAACTATATATAAGTATCATTTATCATCATTTTAATAAGCACAATCATCCTCTTAAATATTTAACAGTTCAACCTTTAGTAGTAGTAAATAAGCAGCCTGGTGAATCTCATTCAAAGTTTGTACGATCACGGAAAATAATTGAATTAAATTGGATTAAAAAATTACGGACAGTCTACTCTCTCGGCCTTAATGATAGTATCATGGGAATTGGCAATATATCAAGAACCGATTCTGTTAACATTTTGGATATAGTTTCTAAAACTGTTCGTAAAAATCGTTCTCATGGACGCAGAAAAAAATCGCAATCAAAGAAAATGTCGGACCAACCATACAAATATTTCGGACCTAATTTCTATTTCAATAAACAACGGCAGACATTATCTGTTAACCAAGCTTTGTTCTTTAGCTATAAATAAATAAAATAAAATTTTAGAGGATTGCAACACAATTTCATATTACAGTCCTAAGCGTCTCCTAAGTATGAAATTGTTCAAATTATAATGGCATACTGTTATTATAAATTGTTTCCAAAAATTGACCTCCCTGAAGATCATAAAAATCATTTTAATAAAATAAAGTATGTCAATAAAGGTTTTGATTTTGTAAATATTGCCGGTATTTTTAACGACCATTCTGTTAAAGACCAAATTCCTGGATATTTTGATAATACTGAACTACCTCATATTTGTTATATTTACAAGAAATCTACCCGGAAATATGTGTTTAATTACAGCCAATTGTGTAAAGATATAAATATCATTGAAAATACACCTATGTCGTGTAATTGCAGAAATTCCGAATACATATATGGCCCCATTTCCCATGTCATAACAGGAGACCTTAACATCGTTCGCGACCGAGAGTTTAAATCATTCCTCAGTAAAGGACCTAAATATCGTCCCCCGTCAATTATTAATTGGAATGAGTGTCGTAATATCATCCACGACTCACTCCATACCTACTGTTTGAAATGGGTAAAACGGGAAAAAGCTGACAAAAAATCTTTGAACTCTTTTTTCAATTCAGTAATGAAGATAGTTGATATTCGAATACAACATTTTAAAGAACATTTCACTCTTAACAACAACCATAAAAACCCTATTTCGCGTATCAAACATAAACTAAAAGAACTAGCCAAGGAATTTGTTTTTGTCCCGGCTGATAAAGCTGCTAAGATATCATTATTGTTTGACGTAAATTTTATATAGAGGTTCTGCAAAAGGAAATCATGAATTCACCAACATTCCAACTGACTTCATTTTCAGAAAACGACATCTGTAACAAACACAAACTTTTAGCTACTTCTTTACAAGCAGATCCAATTACAATGAAAGTCCTATGTACTGGCTTCCGAAGCTACACAAAAAACCTTACAAATATAGATTTATTTCATCTTCAAGCCATTGTTCCACTACTAAATTGTCTGTTTTACTTACTAGTACACTTGGTACAATAAAAAGCCTGATAATAAATTGTTCAAATAAAGCCTTTGAAAATAGTGGAATTAATTACTTTTGGAGTGTCAAAACTCGTTGGAAGTACTTGATAAATTGCATGCATATATTGGTGATTTTCAATCTGTTCAAAGTTTTGATTTTTCTACCCTTTATACCACTTTGCCTCATATTCTTATTAACAAAAAAAATCACATCCCTTATTAACTGGGCATTTAAAAAGTCAGAATGCGAGTATATATGTTCAAACTCTTTTAGGTAATTTTTTAGTAGCAATAAACAAAAGAACTATGTCAATTGGACATGCTTTGATAATATATATGCGCTTGAATTTTTACTTGATAACGCTTTGGAGATTCCGTATATCGTCAAGTTATTGGAATTCCAATGGGGACTAACTGTGCACCACTTATTGCGGACCTGTCTTTGTATTGTTCTGCGTTACAATATATGACTAAAATTAACAAAGACCCATCGAAACAACTAAAGAAATTTATCCTTTTGAACTTACTTTAAATAAAGCTATACTAACAAATGACCACTGCCCTTTCCTCGATCTTGATATCTATATCATTAACGGGAAGCTTAATACAAAAATTTATGATAAAAGAGATGATTTTTCATTTCCTATCGTTAATTATCCATTTTTAGATGGTGACGTTCCCTTATCACCATCTTATGGTGTTAATATATCTCAACTTGTACGATTTGCTCGTGTATGTAACAACGTATTAGATTTTAGCGAGAGAAATTTATGTATTACTGAAAAATTATTACACCAGGGTTTTCGATACCACAAACTGGTCAAAACATTTACTAAATTTTATCACCGGTATAAGGAAATAATTCGTAAATATAACTCAACATGCAGACATCTTATACGTTCAGGTATTTCATATCCAATCTTTTATGGTAATATTCTTTACAAAGCACAAAAATGATAGTATTCACCTCAAAAGCTTACAAAACCTTTAAACAGACTTATTAAGAAGGGATATAGTTACGATACTGTTGTCAGGTCATTAAAGATTGCATATTTTGGCTTTAATATTGATTCACTTATAGGGTCTTTGCATCGGAACTAAACACATTTATTTAAAAAAAAAAACAGTTATTGGCATGACACGGGTTATTTTCTTTTCATATATTTTATGATAGTATGATACTAAACCCCATAACCGGAGGGATTGTGCCTGATATTCATGTGATGAAGACATAATCTTTCAATCAGTTTAATTGAGGTCTGGAGCTGGCATGTCAGTTAACTGCTAGTAGTCTTTTGTTATTTGTGTATTATTGTCATTTTCTTTTTCTTTTGTTACATCTTCTGACATCGGACTCGGACTTCTCTTGAACTGAATTTTAATGTGCGTATTGTTATGCGTGTACTTTTCTACATTGGCTAGAGGTATAGGGAGAGGGTTGAGATCTCATAAACATGTTTAACCCCGCCAAAATTTTGCGCCTGTCCCAAGTCAGGAGCCTCTGGCCTTTGTTAGTATAATTTTTAATTTTAGTTTCTTGTGTATAATTCGGAGTTTAGTATGACGTCCATTATCACTGTACTAGTATACATATTTTTAGGGGCCAGCTGAAGGACACCTACGGGTGCGGGAATTCTCACTACATTGAAGACCCATTGGTGGCCTTCGACTGTTGTCTGCTCTATGGTCGGGTTGTTCTCGCTTTGACACATTCCCCATTTCCTTTCTCAATTTTATAAGATGTGCCTTGTTGTATCTAATCTTTAAAATGATATTTTATAGTATCTCTTTAAATGTTGTAATGTATCACTACTGTTTTAGGTAGGTTGAAATTTAGCGCCTATTAAAACGCGTAAACCTGCTGCATTTACATGAACCTGTCATGAGTCAGGAGCCTGTTTTCAGTGGTTGTCGTTAAATTGTTGGTTTGGTTCATAATGTTTTCTAGTTTCTCGTTTTTTTTTTAATTACATTAGACTGTTGGTTTTCCTGTTTGAATTGTTTTAGTCATGTTGTGTCCCTTTATAGCTTGCTGTTCGGTGGTTTACTTTCCATTCATTGGGACATGGATAGAGAGTTGTTTCATTGGCACTCATACCACATCTTCTAGTTTATATATTGTTTGTACATAGTATACATCGCGATGATGACACTATCGAGTCAATTTAGGCAAAAAAAAGACAGAGAAATGATATAAACAGTATGAACGACAATCAAAACACGATCATTCAAAAAGAAACTATAGTCACGAACATATTTACTCTATAATTATAGAAAGTAGCTACAGTTCAAGATCAACAGAGATCTCGAATATTTAGAGCCTCTAATTTCACATTTGTACGGGTTACCAACTTTTGAAGAAACATATGCAAGTCCATTTCAGACTGGAAGAAAAAAGTCGTTTTAACATTAATCTTGCGTTTACTTCTTCACAAATCGACTTGTGGTTTACTTTGTGCAAGGCAACTTGTATATTTTTTTGAATTGCAACCACGCTTCGTATAAATATTCTGTACTATTATAATTGTGACATGATATTATAAAGTTAAAGTCCATTCTCCTTAAATTAGAGTTGACGAATCTGTCATCGTGTAATATCTTTATACCTAATTTCTGTGCAACTAATGACACATACACATCGTCAAGAAATATCGGTTTCATATAAGGAAATGCTATTCTCAATTTTCGTACTACATTTATCTGCGTAAGAACAGATCCACCTGAAAGAAACGGCGGTAAAATAGGAGGCTGATATTCTTCCTCTGATATGTACCATTTTCTATACCTTGATGATTTTGATCTCACCGGATTTTGTGGATTACACTGCTTATGTCCAAACATTACATCTTTGCCGTTCAATTTTCTTTCACGGGCAAATTGTAACAGGTTTGGTATGGTTACAAAATAATCGTCGTCAACAAAAAAGACAAACTGACTATTTGAACAATTCGATACAACCCAGTCATATGCCATCAAGGTTTTATATATATTATTCCTGTATTCATCAGTAAATGAACCTTGGACTATATCTTTGTGTTCAGCATATTCTTTCCTAGCATGTTCATTTAACTCGGTGGAATATCCAAGAAGGAAGGCAACTCTTACATTTTCCCCATGACATTTTCCCCATGTGGAGCGAATCGCTTGTCTTTGTTCAAAATGTCCAATGTAAGACTTAACCAAAATTATCAATTCGGTATAAGATGCACATTTTGAATTGTGTATTGTGTTATAATGCTTGTAAATATGATTTATTGGTTGGCTAGTGGTCGTACCGTTATTCGTTAGCTCATTTAGAATATCTTTCACATTGTTTAGAGGATAATTATAATGAAAGTCATAACAATGCTGTTGTTCAGCTGGTTGCTGATTCGTATGTAAACATATCAGTACAAATGTAATAATGAAAACAAATTGGGTTATAGTTCTTTTGCTCTTGTTAAGTTCGTTTCTGTATGATATAGAAATCATTACTATCGTGTTCCTCTTCTCTTTGTTTTAAACTGCTCCACCTATAAAACAATTTATTTATTACTACTGCTGACAAGATAAATACGTTATATTTAGGCCTATGCAGATTATATTGACCGATGACGAAGTCCTTTACTCACATATTTCACATGTAAATAAAGTATTATGAAAATGGACTTCAATGTTGAAGACCGTACTTTACTTTTACAAATTATGACCTGGAGTGAGAGTTGTCTCGTTGGCACTCATACCACATCTTCTTATATCTATTCAATGTTCTTTTTGTGTATCTTACATTATATTTTGCAAGATTATTAATATTGACTGTCAACATATGTACAATATTATTACTCAAAATATCAGAACAACAATGTTAAATTTGCAAATTTGCGGAACCAATATGTTTTTTTATCTTTCCGGATCAAGCGCTCTAGATCACTCAGCCACCTAGATATAACTATAAATCAGCATTCGGTGGACTAGTGTTTATTTGTCGGTAGAATCTAGAGGTGTAACATATCACATGATTTGTTATGCATGAAGATGGAATTGATTGGAGATTAGCCTAATTAACTATCGTAAAGGATCGTTAGATGCACGGCTGAAAACACATATAACATTCATAATTACTCTTGATATCAACACAACAATATTGCAAATTTTATTCTTCCCTCTGCGGGAATTGAACTCATGCTATTGAGATATCAATCGTTACTATACCACATGAACTGTATCCAGCGCTCTAGACCATAACACCACCTAGAACGAACAAAAAGCTTCAGCTTTCGGTTGCAAAAGTAATTATTTAATAAGTACGACTAAACAATTGACAACTCTACGATAATTTTCTCTATATAGAAACATAGATTCCGTATATTTGAAAAACAGAAATAAGACTTCAAGAACATGGAAAAGATTTGAATCACGTGGCCATAATAACCAATGAAAGAAGAATACTGCACCAGATATTTCCAGATATTTAGAACTCAATACGATTGGTCATAATATCCAAATTATATATAAACTACCACTATTCTTTATTTATTAAAAAAACATAATAAATACACGGATTTAGACTAGTACCGGTACATTTTAGGTCTTATAGATAGGATATGTAAAGTCATAGATACCAATCTTACATTTTCTACGCCAAACGCAGATTGTGTCTACAAAAAACTCATCAGTGATGCTCAAAGCTGATAAATTAAGTACGATAAATAAAGGACAACATTGAAGAGCATTTGGGGTCCACAATTCCGAAATGTTTTGCCAAGTACAGAAAAGTAATCTCTTATCTTGTGATAAAAAGTCCATATCATTTGAAATATTTTTTTAAAAACAGTTGATTAATAATCATGATATATAATGATATATAATTTCATGTCATCACCTTACCCTTCCGGAGCACCTGAGATCGCCCCTAGTTTTTGGTGGGGTTCGTGTTGTTTATTCTTTAGTTTTCTATGTTGTGTCATGTGTACTATTGTTTGTCTGTTTGTTTTTTTCCGGCATTATTATATTATTATGTATATTTAAGCAATATCTTAAGTTCAGCTCGGAAGCAGAATTATATCTATGACTCCCGTTATCGGATATGTGGCTATAGAATTATGTCAAAGTTCTGCTACATGGAAATTGAAAGTAGAATCGGGTGGAATAATCCCATTTAAGGAGACTCGCGGGTACAAATATTTCAGCTTAAAATTCAACATTTGTTTTTTAATTACAAATTTTATTTATTACACTATTAGTCATTACTTTATGATATGTACAAAACAAAAATCAATCAAGAAAATCCGTTCGGTTTGGCCCCAAAATAAAATTATTATAGCACTGAAAAAGCTTCAAATTATCTCCCTTTGATGCAAAAATGCATTTTTTTTGGCACTGAAATTGAAATATCTTTTTTTAACTCATCGGTGACCTATATTTTTTATTATTGTTTTTAAATAAGCTGTACATAAACGAAATAATTGTAAAATTTAAGCGATTTATGAAATTTAGTTCTTCCTTTTTTTCGATTTTACCTCTATGTCTCCTATTTGTTCAACAGAAAAAATAGACATTAACAAAAATGTAGGCAGATTGGGAGCTTAAACGAACGTTGACCCTATTTTTTTCATTTCATTTTTCTATTAGATGATATGATAAAGTTTTTTTTTTTTAAATATAGCGAAATCCTATATTTGAAAAAAAAAATGATTTATACCTGCGAGCCCCCTATAGGATACAAACCATTCGAATTTTTATTAGAAAATGTCATTCTCATTAAGTATCGTAAGTAAAGTCAGTAAATCAACTGCTTCTGTTCTAGAAAGGGCTCGTGGGGCTCATAGAAAATATCAGTTATTAAAAAAGAACCTACAGCACCACATATTTTGAATAATATTGTATGTAAATATGCTAAAAATACTTGTGTAATATAAAAGATGTCAGAATGATATGTATGTGTTTATTAGCCTTTTTTTAATTTGACAGAGTTAGATTATTTGAAAAGGTCTGATATACAATTTGTTCATACTTACTTTACACTATTTCTAGTCATTCCAAGTTTTGCTGAAATTTGTTGAAAAAAAATAATGCACGCCAAAAGACATAAATCATGGGTAGGCATTATTTTCGTGGTATTTTAAACCTCACTGTCGCTCGGGCAAAAATAATCACGAATATAATGCCTACCCATGTTAAAACTACAATAAAGTATAGCTTGCATCAATTATTTCTTGAATAACTTATTAAAATATAGAACTTCGCGAATTATTATTAGTATTATTTGTATTTTGTTTTAATTATATATAAATATATTTGAATTTAACATTTGTTAGAGATACATAAAGTACCGGAACATTATTCTGGCCTCGATAACGGTAGTATATATCATATAAGCGTTTTTTTTTTCTTTACCATAAAATAAAAGTGATTGTAATTGAAAATCGAATTATTTATATATTTAAAAGCTGTTTTTTGTTTTTAAAGCGACTTCAAATGAAATCATAAATATGATAAAATTGTATATTTCCAAGTATATATTAATCATTGTGTTATTATTAACTCTTTATAAAAGAACTTTTAAGCTTTACAGGTATATAGACCCACTAATTCAAGTCCGGTCGGAAGGAACATCAAGAAAGTAGTCAATCTAATTAAAAACCGATCTCTCATCGCTCCTGTTTCTGATATGTCGCGTGGGAGATCTAACGAAACCGGCTTTGAGGTCACATGTGAATGACCTCGTAGGTGTGTCTTTTTCGACCAATGAAATTGAGTCTTCCACGATCCTGGAAGTTTAACGTAAGGCAAAGGGATGTAACTCATTTTATTTACGACGAAATCGTCAGTCATAATAATTCATGAACTTTTTTGATTGGCTTATTAATAGGTCGTCAACTCATTTGCATATCTTTATAAATTCATGACTTTTAGTTCACTCACATGTGACCTCAAAGCCGGTTTCGTTAGATCTCCCACGCGACATATCAGAAACAGGAGCGATGAGAGATCGGTTTTTAATTAGATTGGAAAGTAGTACAAATATTAAACAAAATAGGTACTACGCAAATCTATTAGATGAATAATTGGGTAGTGTTGGTATCAAATGAATGCTTGGGGACTTGGGGTTAATGTAGAACCCTTGTTAAAAATTTCTATTGAATAATAAAAAGTATATAAAATTACAACAGGAGGGCACATTTGGCCTGCTGTTCAGATCAGAGTTGTCAGTTGTTGCACTATCAAACTTCCGGAAACCCGAACGCTCTAATATGCAATTAAAGGTATATTGAAATTTTTATCACAAGTCAGGATAAGGTATAGTTTTGACATGAACTGACTATCATTCTATTTGAACATAAGACATAGTAGTCATTAATGTGTGAAATTGCGGAATTTAACTTAGAAAGCAATGGGGCTATACATTAGTGGTTTTATACGATGGTCTTGAAGAATAGATTTTGATTACTAACGTTGTTAATGATTTAACTTAATTATCTTAATAACGTGTTATAGTATTTTTTGATTTTATCCTTTTGAATATTATTACTTTTTCTGTTTAGTCTTTTTTTGGTGTCATCCATTTGACGTGGCTCGGTTTTTGTACATCCCGTCATTGTGTTATTGTATAATGGTAAATGTTTGTATTCTTGTCTTTTATTTTTGCTTATGTGCTTTGTCTATATGTCTTTTTGTGCCTCTTTGTTACATATTTGTTTGTTTTATAGTGATTAAGATTTTAACACAATGTGACTGTTGTACCCCTATTTTGACATGTTAACCGCTGATTTCTTTTTGTTTTGTTCCCACATCGTTGTCAAAAAAATGGACTTTTATGCAACTGTCATACAAGTGAGTGGTTTAGCTAGCTATAAAACCAGGATTAAACCACCATTTTCAACAAAAGAAAATGCCTGTACCAAGGCAGGAATATGACAGTTGTTATCCATTCGTTTGATGTGTTTGGGCTTTTGATTTTGCAATTTCATTAGACACTTTCCGTTTTGAATCTACCTAAAAGTAGGTTTTTTTTTACATTTACTTTTTAAACCTGATCACCTTTATTGAAGTTGACAAGCACCTTTTAAACTTGTCAAATGGTAACAATTAATTATTGAAAGATGTGAGTTATCACTTAAATTTTTACTATAAAAAGGACATTGATTACCCTGTACGATTTCATAAAATTGAGAAAGGAAATGGGGAATGTGTCAAAGCGACCATAGAGCAGACAACAGCCGAAGACCACCAATGGGTCTTCAGTGTAGCGAGAATTCCCGCACCCGTATGTGTCCTTCAGCTGGCATCTAAAAATATGTATACTAGTACAGCGATAATGGACGTCATACTAAACTCCGAATTATACACAAGAAACTAAAATTAAAAATCATACAAGACTAACAAAGGCCAGAGGCTTTTGACTTGGGACAGGCGCAAAATTGCATATTTTCCAGAGGTTATATGTTTGTACACTACAAGCGACCATTGTAGTATGTAAATGAACAAATACAGGTAAACATATGAAATAGAGCAATAAATTATATCTCGCCTCATACATGTATGTGAAGTCAGCGGCCGGTTCGTTATCGTATTTCGATATTCAATATCCAACCGGCTACTAACAATCGGTTCGATATTCAATTTTTTTACTTAATGTTAAAAGCATAATAATCATAGTTAAAAGGAGATACAAACCTGTTTGTTCAGTCAGAGACTTTCTACACTAAATGTAAAGTATATGAATTTCCTGGTGCAGTTTTCATTGTTATTCGACGAAAAAATTATCTACTGTGACATACCAGGGTTTCATATTTCATAAAAAATATCTCTTCTTTGTGAAAAAAAGAAAATTGTATCTATTCTTGGTATGAATCATTTGTAAGATAATCAGTGGGTTTTTTTTAATGTATACTTCTCATATTTACCTTTTATGAGACAGCGTTTTCTTGTCAAGCTTTACAGGAATTTCAATTCATTTCACTATGAAGCAGATACTTAGATATTGTCACGATTTACTGATTTGCGTAAAAAATATATAAATACACTCATCATAGATAACAGGAATGAAATTTTTGCTCTATGAAAAGATATTACTGGCCTAGGCCATCAACTATATTAAGCTGATATATTTATTGTCCGGTGAAAACACAAAATAGCTTTATGACTTGGAATATATATACATTTCTCTTTTAGATATTTTGTAATCATGAACATTCTATGTTTATTTATTGTTAATATTATTTGTAATATGCCATATGTATAAACTGTGCTTCAATACACTGGTGAGGAGTAAGGCTTAAAGTTGATAAAAAATTTAAATATAAATTTGTTCCTCGAACTTAAAAACCTGGTGAAGGTCTAAAGTTTATGTTCCAATATTCTGTATTGCACATATTGCTGTTTAATTATAACTCATCATAGAAACCAGGATCAAAATTTTATATTTACGCCAGAAGCGCGTTTTGTCTAAAAAAAAAAAGACTCATCAGTGACGCTCGAATAAAAAAAATTAAAGTACAATATTGAAGAGCATTGAGGACCAAAAATTCCTAAAACCATGCTAAATACAGCTAAGGTAATCTATTCCTGAGGGAGAAAAGCCTTAGTTTTTCAAAAAATTCAAAGTTTTGTCAACGGTTATTTAATTATTTATAATTATGAAAATATCAATGATAACTCAAGTCAACACAGAAGTGCTGACTACTGGGCTGGTGATACCATGGTGAAAATAAATCTCCACCAGAAGTGGCATCGACCCATGCCAGTGGTTGAAAATAAACTCATCATAGATACCAGGATCAAAATTTTATATCTACCCCAGACGCGCGTTTCGTCTAAAAAAAAGTTTAACAACTTGGTTTAAATCATGCCATCAAGTATTCCTGTTAAATTCGCCATAGTATTCCTATTAAATTTACCATTGGTTATCCAGAGTTGACTAAAAGTTAATCGGGAATAAGTAATAAGACTCGCCGTCTTAAAATCCCGGGGCAATATAGGATTGGGATCGACCGTGCAAGACCTCCATGGTTAGCAAATGTCGTTAAAAAACCCTCCTCGTTGTAGATCGGGCAAAGGGATCGGGAAAAAACATATTTCAGCTTACGATGGGTATGGATTTTGTTCAATGTTGAAGACCGGACGGTGATAATTGCTAACCTCTATATCATTTGGTCTCTGGTGGAGAGTTTCTCATATCGTATAGTAAGCTGTAAACGGCTCTAGCAGGATAAAAAAAACTTTAAACGAGACATTTGACGCAAATATTAATCATATATATAGGAAGAACAACATATAAAGCATACAACATCCAACAACAACCACGTTATTATGTAGTCTTCTGGCTTGTAACAGGCAAATACAAATGTGTCGGGTTAAACATATTTGCGAGGGTTCAATCATGTCCCTAAAGCTGTTTTTAAGTATGCATTGATAGCTAAATAAGGGATTTAACCAGAATAGACACATTCATCAGAATCAATATAAAACAAACTTAATTAGTTGAGTTCAGTATGTGGTAAAAAAATAGGAAATTTAATATTCAGTTTATAGTCCAACTATAACAGGCGTTTGGATACATGAAGCTAGAGATAAAAAAAAAATGTATGCCAACTTCTATTTTCATTTCTGACCTTAAATATAAGATAGCTAATAATGAACACATATCTTATCATAAAAATAAGCACAATATATGAATAGAAATCTTGTTTTTGCGTCGTATACGCAATTTATAGCACAGAACTATATTTATAAACTGTATTGGTTAACAAGATATCGTTAAGCGTCGTCTTTGGTACTCTTTTCTGTAACAATCTTCCTAAACATTGAGCGTCGTTTGTTGTACTCTTTACTCTATCGATCTTCATGAATATTGAATGTCGACTATGGTACTCTTTTGTGTAACAATCTTCCGAAATATTGAGCGTCGTTTATTGTACTCTTTACTCTATCGATTCTGTGAATATTGAGTGTCGACTATGGAACTCTCTAACGATCTTCTTGGATATTGAGTGTCGTTCGGTTTCTCTTTACCCTAACGATCTTCCTGGATATTGAGCGTCGTTTGTTGTACTCTTTGAGTTGGTTGTCGTCTTGGTTTGTACACTATAACTGCCAGCGCTATGTAACAGGCAAGTAAAGACAAGAGTACTCCGATTGAAAGACCTGAAAGCAGAAACAAATAAAATTATTTTCAAACTGATTGGTTTTATAAAAAAAAAAATCTCTTTTTTTTTAATTTTACAACACCAATATTATCTTTTGTTTCTTACATACATATTGATGTCAGGACCGGAAGGAAATGAGTGGCAACGACCGCTGTTGAAGATGCAGAGAGTCGATTAAGACAGAGAGACATAGTGGGAGTGGTAACATCAG
The DNA here is from genome assembly GCF_965363235.1 of Mytilus galloprovincialis. Lineage (NCBI taxonomy): Eukaryota > Metazoa > Mollusca > Bivalvia > Mytilida > Mytilidae > Mytilus > Mytilus galloprovincialis. The sequence continues at coordinate 24,364,984 of NC_134842.1, forward strand.
GGCGACTTGGTTTTGGCAACATTCAGCAACCATTATGGCAGTCAGCAGATGCAAGACATAGGTCTTGAGGGAACCTGTTCAGCAGGAGGTTCATCATGGAGAAGAAGAAGATCGACAAGTAACAGCCGTCAGTATGAAACAACAAGGGCAATATATGAAATGGGAAACGGCACGATCAAGAAAGATAAGTTGGCAAGAGATGTGGAGAATGGACGGCCAAAAGATAAGCTTCTTACTAAGATCGGTATACGACGTACTATTAACACCCACAAACCTTACAATGTGGAAACTGATTGAAGACCCTAGTTGTAAGTTGTGTGGTAAGCCAGCAAACCTGGAACATGTTTTTCATCTTGCATGACAGCTTTAAAAGATGGTAGATACACATGGCGTCATGACCAAGTACTTAGAGTAATAGCAAAAGTCTTGGACACACAGAGAAGGACGAAGACTAAGATTGAGAAGGGACCAAAGTTCATCAACTTCATCAAAGGAGGCGGAGAGTCATCAAAAAACACATACAGCAAAGCCAGTGGTATTCTAGCAACAGCAAATGACTTGGAGATGCAAGCCGACGTTGGGGGAAAGACCACCTTCCTAAGAGAGATTATAACAACAACCCTCCGACCAGACATTGTGCTATGTTCCAGAATCAACAGACAGGTCATTCTTGTAGAGCTAACAGTGCCATGGGAAACAAGACTGGAAGAAGCCCATGAGAGAAAGCTTGTCAAGTACCAGGAATTGGTAACAGACATCCAAGAGAAGAATTGGAGGACATGGTATTTCCCAGTGGAGGTAGGCTGTAGAGGCTTTGTTTCGCATCCATTGTGGAGAGCCTTGGGGTCCCTATGACTAACTGGACCAGTAAGAATTCGAAAAGTTGGGAGACAAGCAGTGGAAGCTTCTGGTTGGGTATGGAGGAAGAGAGAAGAACAGTGGAAGAGCTAGCTGGTTCCTGGCTGTGTCTGATCAACTCAGTCGGCGCACCCCTGGAGATTGTCGGACAGCGCCGAAACAGTCGAGGAGAGGGGATACACCTGATGATGGAACCAGCCGAGCAGTGGAAACACTGTATTTAAGGTATTATAAATGTAAACAAATAATTAAAATTATATCATCAAATAAGTAAACAATAACTATAGTAACAAGATTTTACTAATAATTTACAATGGTATTTCAGTGAATGAATCGCGGGTCCTGTTAAAAAAAACTGTGGACTTTGTTGGCTTCAATATGGTTCGAAAATTAAAAAAAAAATCAAGTTTAACTTATCTATTAATAAATGCAATAAACAATAGGTATATAATCTATAAAATATACGGTATCAACCTATATGTGCATCATACATGTTCTTGATAAATAAAGATAGATGTAGTATAATTGTCAATCAATTAGCAGCTTATGCCTGTGATAAAATAATGCGTATTTTGGCAACTATATGTCACCGAACGTCCTTCAACAATTAGCGAACCAAAACCATGCATAGACCCCCTTGCCTTGAAAGCTGAACAAGTACACGAAATGGCAAAATATAATCACATATAAAATTCAAACGAGAAATACATATTATAAGCAGCCTAGCTCATCCGAGAGCTCATCATATTAAAAAAATAAAAGATAGAAACACATATGATAGAACATAGCAACCTGAATAACAGGTAAACCATCACAATATAAGAGCAAACTATAAAAATTATTTATAAAAGACAATAAAAGAATTGACTCAGCAGATCGACACGAAGCACACACGTCTAAAAAATCAAGCTCACAAACGACACAAAATATCTCAGGCCAAAAAAGTACTCGCAGTTATTGGTAATAGAAACTAAAAGCCAATTACAAATAACCAATGAGTCATGGCTCAAGAATACTGACTTAGTGTGTCCTTGATAAAACTCACCAAGTTGTTGATTCTTTAAAACACTAATTTGATTTCCTAGTTCAGACATTTGTATAATCTCTCTTTTAGTCGGGATACGCCCCCTTTTTCGGAACATATCTGACTTTATCAATAGATGCTTTTATCCGAAAAAAACGTAAACAAATCGTGGGAATGGCAGAGCAAGAAATTGGAAAGAAAGGAAAATCGTTAGTCTTCAGTTTTATGTCACAATACAATCGTCATTTTGTATTGAAACATATAACAATTTACCTACACAACCCTGTGTTTTAAAGTAAAACAATGATTATTATGATATAAATAGGTTAATTCAGCAGAGGCTCTAGATGTAAATGTCCCCCTTTTTCTTCTTTTTTTTTTATTTGTATGTGGAGGGCTGGGGTTAAATTTTTGGGATATTTTGGTAAAATAATAGACGGAATTACGAGTTATTATCCGATTAATACCTGGAAATACCGATAGACACCTGAAATTTTAATTTTAGCACATGTTGACTTGAGGAGGAAAGTTTAAGACTATTAGTTATTATATATAATTAAAGTGTTATGTAGGTGTCCAAATTATCACTTCTTATTTAGATAATTTTATATTTTAAATCAGCCTATTGCGTATAGTATAAACTGACATTTTGTGTATATAATATTCTGGTGGATGGAACTATTATTTGTGTGATAATTATAGAGTGGGGTGCTCATTTTCGCCGGGGACACAATTTCGCCGTTTAAGGATTTTGAGGTGTAAAAACTTCAAAGGATGGCGGAAATGGAAGAAATGTACCCGTAAATTATATTTTTATAACAAATATAATATTTTTTTAAACTGAGACAAAATTGCAGCTCTTCCGAAAATGACCGAAAAACAGACAACGATTTTCGGACAATTTCCTGAATAAAAAACACGATTTCAAAGAAGTATTTCTTAGTAAATATTTGACTGAATGCCCTAATTTTGAATTCTTTATACCTTTGAAATGTCTGCTATTCATCTATAATGCAATTGATTTGATAAAAATTGTTAAAAGCTGCGGTTATTTGGTTTTAAATAGATGTGTAAAAACGGCGAATATGTGTCCCCCATTGACAAAACATCCGGAAATTTCAAACACCCTTTAATCTAACTTTTCAGATGATTTTCTTAAAACAAACCGGTTTTCAAGCTAAAGTATATTTTGCATTTGAAGTTATCTTCATATAGAAATATCAGTATACTTCAAAAACATTTAGACCTGAACATAAACAGTAGAAAACATGGAAAGATGTGGCGAAAATGAGCACCCCACTCTATATATATTCGTGGTGGTGGTTGATGTCACTCCAGCTATAATTGGAGGTGTGCCTTGACTGGCAGAATTTATTATACAGATTACAGTTGGTGAAACATAAATATACATGACTGAGGGGGATAGAAGTCATAGGACTTTTATCGGGACTTCAGGATCGGGTGTTTTTAAGCTCAATATTTTTGGATTGACCCTTTCAGGATCTGGGAATTTTTTTTACATTTTTGGGATGTCGGGATTTAAATTTATTTTCGTGTTTTTAAGCCTGGGATTTCAGGATCAGGACCCCTTCCACCCCCACCTCCATGATTGAGGATTATAATTTATAATTGAAAAACTGCAGAAACTCTTTGTTAGTGGTTACTACATGTACATTGTAGGTCCTTGCTACATCCAAAAACCTCTTTTTTAGGCACTTTTGGGCTCAATTAAATTAAAAAATTCAAAATATAAAAATGTCTTGAACTCTCAAATTTATCTTATATACATGTAGCCTTGAAACTTACTGTAATAAACTTTTCTATAATGCATTTTTGTTGAGCCTTCCACTTTTGTTGAAAAAGCAAGATATACATAGCGATCCTGTATTCCAGAGTTGTCCATAAATTGTTCCCTTTAAATGCAACGTAATTTTTTTGTACCTTTTGGAATTTTCATTTTCATGCATTTGTAAGTTTTCATTACTTGAGAAAAAAAGAAAGCAGCAGAAAAAAGATTTTTGAATTACTGGGATGTTTTGTTTTAATTGTTCAAAAGTGGTTGTATAGCATACATGTATAGAGTGCAAATAAATATAGGTACATCTCTGGACTTGAGTGTACTCATGAATTTGTATGCTATTTTGTATGAACTGTATACAATCAGGCGTACTACTTTTATTTACTTGAAGAAGTAAAGAAGTAAAAAAATATATACTTATATAAGTAAATTTGTTTGAATTTTATCAACTTGTACATGTTGTATAGGTAAAAAAAAATGACTTAATTATGTCTCTTAGACATTGAGATTTTTTTACTTACATATATGTAAAAAAGTTATCTTAATATCTTTATATTTTAATAAATTGTTGAGAAAGAGGTACAGTTCATTCATATTTAATAAATATTGATGAACATCACGCACAGTTTATCATTTCTGTCGTGTCATTGTTTGTGAAGTAAATGATAACGATCACATTTGGATCATAAACACAACAAACACATCTTGGGCAGAATATAATATCACATTCATAAAATAAACAAGACAATAAGAAAATATATGCTTTATTTGACTATGAAAGATCGTTTTTATTAATAAAATGAAACATTTCTGTACTGAAGTTTGCTTAAACTTCGTAATGGCGTAACTTCCGGCTTCATTTCCTGTCAAAAAAAATATAAAATTATTTCAAAATATTCGATTGTACATGGTTTTCACACATTTTCCGTGAATATTTCTATCCAATTAGCCGATATATTCTAATAACCAATATTTGATTATCCGATGTATTTTGACTGAAATGTATCGGGAATGGTTCTGTGTTTTGAAATAATATTACAATAGCCGATATATTCGATTAACCGATATCCGATTAGGTGGAGTCTACTGTATAAGTAAATTTTGAGAAAATTAAGGGAGATTATTCAAACATTATAATTCACTTATATCATGTATAGAAGTATTTTTTTTTTTACTTCTCCAAGTAAATGAAAATTACTTGTACAAGTACATAATGTAGTACCCCTGACTAGACCAATTTTTATGATATTTTGAATAATAATTTTGGGACTTGTTCTAAACATTATACATATATCATGTATATGCAAAAAAGTAACATACGCATGGGAAAAAAAATCATTTTTGGATTAAAAAATACCAGTTGCGATTTTTGAATGTTACTAAATGTTCAGTATAATTGATAAGGAAATTCTTTTAGGTCTCAGGATTCATGGCCGCCACATATACATGTATGGCTACAAAACTTGACTAAAGGAAATACATTTTCTGGTTCTTTTGCTGTTAAGACAAGATTGTACTTTTATTTTCCTGTGAAAGTTTTTACAAGTGTGTAGATATAGCTATTGTATATTACTTCCTGTGTCTATTTTCAGGGGGCTACTATACTAAGTTAAAGTGCTCTAAATTATATAATATTTAGTTACTAGATGAAGTCATTTGATTTTCAAGAAAATTACAGCGATCACTTCATTTCATTAATCTTACATTTATCAAAGCCAAGAGGTACAAAATGTACAACGTCTGCACATTGTAATAAATGCTCCATTACTGTAAGAATACATGAGGAGTGTACACTTCAAACATAATCCCGCATTTGACTTCATCAACACCAAGTAGATTTTGTACATGTAAGATAGTCCTGCAGATGTATAAGGGTCCCTAGACCAGTTTAGTTAAATATGCTTTATCAGCTGTTCACTATTTTGTAGGTATGGCCTATTGTTGCCAAAGAAAGGACAAACCAAGGTCAAGGTTAAAAGTGTATTCGGTGATGACAGTGATGATGTGAGTAATAATTTGATGTCAGTGCATATTTGTTTTATTAAATAGGTCGTACTGCTATAAAAGCCTAACTTGGCCTAATTTTAAATGAAATTTTAACTTTTCCATTTATGTCGTTAAAAAAGCAGTAGTTCATGAATCATGAATGACTTCACAGTGAATGTATTAACACAAGTAAAGACAATATAATACTACTTACTTATCCTCTCTGTTCCCATGTTGGACATGACAATTCATTATAACTTTACTACAGGGTATATTTATTATGAAGTAATGCACATGATAGAACCAACACAAAATTAACTATTATGTTTATTTTTTATGAACAATATCTATGAGGAATATATTTGCAAATATTTTTAATACATGTAATTCTTAAGGGTTGATTCAAAGTTCAAGATAACTTCAGCTTGCAGCATGCAATTTATCAGAAATCAAATTAAATGAGAGTAAATCTTTTCATTATTCATGTTATTTATTTATAATTTAATTTTGGATGTAACACGTCTTCTGATTAGCTGACATTGTTATGTTTATCAGTTGATAGACATAATTTTGTCATGTGACCGTAACGTCATCATGTTTTTTCATGGTTTACTCCGGTTTAAAATGGAATTAAGAATTTAATTCTAAGAAATGACTGTAATATTTTTTCTGTCTATTCGAAATATCATTAAAAATGTGGTGCACACTTTAAATATCCCACTGCTTATTATAATGTGCTTGTTCACACATGCAACTGTCTGCAGGAAAATTTCAGCTTACAAGCACCTAACTCTTACTTTCAATCAATCTGTCTTTAATCTTTTTCCTAAGTACTGATTGCTTAGCATATAAACAGTTAATACCATTTTCCATGTCATTAGTTTGGTTCAGTAGTGAAAAAACATTCAGAAATGGATGACAGTCATGGCACTGCCAGGTGTAACAATATTTGAAATAAAATACATGTAGTTTTACAATTTAAACATTGCAACACCAATATCAATTTTAATTATTTCAGGAGAGTGCACATGATGCTATTAACACTTCAATAAAAAATGCAGCACAGAAATCTAAAATTAAAAGACAGGTTAGTTTTTATCTCATAAAGTATTATTCTTTCCTTCTGTACATGTATGTTTAGCCTGGCTCTGATAGTGACTTTTATTTTACGTAAATCAAATTTTAACCAAGATAATTTGAAGTTAAAAAAAAACCTTTGTTACTTCTATCGTCTTTCTTTATTTGATGCATACAAATAACAGTTTGTAAATCTTAATAAGGTATTAAAGATATAACTTTGGTTTTGCTTTGAGCCAGTTGTATCCCAAAATAATTTTATTACCATAAAAATTTATTATACAAATATATTTTATGGCTTGAAAGATCTGAGCATCCAAAAAAATAAAATTGGCCAAAAACAGCCAGTTTTGTCTATAGTGTGTGATTATAAAAGGACAAACCAAGCATTAACAAAGTTTTGTCAAAATTTCTTTTAAAAAACATGCCAACCAAAACATCAAACAACTTCATCAAATGTTTAATTCCTTTCCATATGTTTAGAATATTTCACTGCATGAATAATGTAATTAATAAGTGATAATTAATATTAAAAAAACAACCATTTAAAAACAAATTAATTGTTTCCGAAGGGAGCTTACTCATCTGTATGCATGTCATTTTTCAGACTCAACTAGAAATAGACAGAGCTCTGGAAGCTGATCCAACAGTATATGAGTATGATAGTATATATGATTCTATGCAGGAGAAGAAGGCTCAGCAGGTGGCAGCAGTCAGTAGTGATAAAGCCAATGTTGAGAAAAAGGTATTGCACACACTTTTCAAGGTCAACATCTAAAATATATGTGATAGTAGTATATATATTAATCACTGTAAATTCACAAAATAGTCTTATTACATAGATATAAGAAGATATGGTATGAGTGCCAATAAGACAACTCTCCATCCAAGTCACAATTTGTAAAAGAAAAGCACTTTAGGTCAAAGTATGGTCTTCAACAGGGAGCTTTGGCTAACACTGAACAGCAAGCTATAAATGGCCCCAAAAGTGACTAGTATAAAACCATGTATTCAAAGTTGCATTTATTGATGCTTTTTAGCTCACCTGGCCCGAAGGGCCAAGTGAGCTTTTCCCATCACTTTGCATCCGGCGTCTGTCGTCGTTAACTTTTACAAAAATCTTCTCCTCTGAAACTACTGGGCCAAATTAATCCAAACTTGGCCACAATCATCATTGAGGTATCTAGTTCAAAAAATGTGTCCGATGACCCGGCCAACCAACCAAGAGGGCCGCCATGGCTAAAAATAGAACATAGGGGTAAAATGTAGATTTTGGCTTATAACTCTAAAACCAAGCATTTAGAGCAAATCTGACATGGGGTTTAATAATCTATTAGGTCAAGATCTATCTGCCCTGAAATTTTCCAACAAATCAGACAACCGGTTGTTGGGTTGCTGCCCCTGAATTAGTAATTTTAAGGAAATTTTGCAGTTTTTGCTTATTATCTTGAATATTATTATAGATAGAGATAAACTATAAACAGCAATAATGTTCAGCAAAGTAAGATCTACAAATAAGTCAACATGACCAAATTGTCAGTTGACCCATTAGGGAGTTATTGCCCTTTATATTCAATTTTTAACCATTTTTCAAAAATTTTAGTATTCTTTCAAAAAATCTTCTCCTCTGAAACTACTGGGCCAAATTAAACCAAACTTGGCCACAATCATCATTTAGGTATATAGTTCAAAAAATGTGTGGCGTGACCCGGCCAACCAACCAAGATGGCCGCCATGGCTAAAATAGTACATAGGGGCGAAATGTAGATTTTGGCTTATATCTCTGAAACCAAAGCATTTAGAGCAAATCTGACAGGGGAAAAATTATTTATCAGGTCAGCATCTACATGTATCTGCCCTGAAATTTTCAGACAAAACAGTCAACCTGTTGTTGGGTTGCTGCTCCAGAATTAGTAATTTTATGGAAATTTTGCAGTTTTTGGTTATTATCTTGAATATTATAATAGATAGAGATAAACTGTAAACAGCAATAATATTCAGCAAAGTAAGATCTAAAAATAAGTCAACATGACCAAAATTGTCAGTTTACCCCTTAAGGAGTTATTGCCCTTTATAGTCATTTTTTAACAATTTTCATGAATTTTTTGTAAATTTTTGTAAATTTTTAGAATATATTTTCCACTGTTATTACTGGGCCAAGTTCATTATAGATAGAGATAATTATAGCAAAAAGAATGTCCAGTAAAGTAAGATCTACAAACACATCATAATCACCAAAACACAATTTTGTCATGAATTTATCTGTGTGGTTTCATATGCACATAGACCAAGGTGAGCGACACAGGCTCTTGAGAGCCTCTAGTTTTGACAAATTAACAAAAATGTGATTTTTGTTATTTCGATTTAAGGAAAAAGCTTGATGCATATATATGATATGTATCAAATATCAGAATACTTGTTCTCATTATTGAAATACTCATGAAGAGGCATTTTTGGCTTAAATACAAACCTCACACTAATTTCTAAATTTCAAGAATGAAATGTTTGAATTCAACTTTCAAAACACTGAAAGAGATTTTATTTGTATTTTACATTTTTCATTTTGATTGATTGATTGTTGGTTGCTTTTTGAATTAATACTCAAAAGTTGTAACAAAATTGTCAACAGAAATAGTTATTATGATTAAGTAATTGACAAAGGCCCAGCACAGATATATAACTTGTCTAAACATCAACCCAACAATGTTAGATCTGTAAATTTGCTTACGCAATTTTTGTTCTTCCCTCGCTGGGATTCGAACCCATGCTACTGAGATATCATGACACCAAATCGCCTGCACTGTATCCGGTGCGCTAGACCACACGACTACCTTGGCTTCACAATAATAAATCTTTCAGTGGCTGTGTGTTACCTTTCTTCGCCAATTTTAATCTAGCGTCGTAATACAGTACATGATATATAAGGCATGGAGATATCATATAAACAAAAGAAAACAAGAGAGGAAATTATTTATTTCAGTTATCATTCTTAAAACATACATTTGCCATTATGCAGAAAAAATCCAAAATACATTTACTCATCAATCACATCAAGGATGGGTCTTCACATTAATTGAATTTATAAACCTATATATATTTCATATCCATCGATCTGGTTTGACTGTTAGCCATGAGACTATTGAGATAAAAAAAAAAAGACATTGTATCAATCATAGGTCAATTCTAATTCATCTAAAATCAATTTTGTAGTGAACTTGTGAATAATTTAGTGGTTGTCGTTTGTTTATCATGTTTATGTGTTACATATTTGTTTTTCGTTCATTTATTTTTTTACATAAATAAGGCCGTTAGTTTTCTCGTTTGAATTGTTTTACATTGTCTTATCGAGCCCTTTTATAGCTGACTATGCAGTATGGGCTTTGCTCATTGTTGAAGGCCGTACGGTGACCTATAGTTGTTAACGTCTGTGTCATTTTGGTCTTTTGTGGATAGTTGACATTGTCTCATTGGCAATCATACCACATCTTCTTTTTTATATTGCATGAAAAATTTGCCACTGCGTAAAGCAACCAACAATCAATTCATCTATAATCAATCTGATAATTCTTACAAAATCCATTCAATAATAGTATTGCCACTTACATAATTTGTATCTATTCATGACAAATGATAATTTCCAAATAATCTTTTAGTTATTTTCTTTTATAAAAGTCTAAATACATAGGTGGATTATTGAAAGCATCAGAAGTAAGAAAAAGGGAATTTGAAAGACAACAAGAAAGAAAGGTACAGAAGGAAAGAGAGACAGAAGGAGATGAATTTGCAGAAAAGGAAGTGTTTGTGACAGGTGCATATCGTCAAAAGATGCAAGAAATGCAGGAAGCTGAGGAAAAAGAAAGGCAACAGGCTCAACTTGAAGGTATTGCGTTTAAATAATGATTCAATCACTTTGTAAGTCTTTTAAAAAGCTTGTTATTTTAGAATAGAGTAACAAGCATCCTGAAAGTGTGAATTTTTGATTAACAAATGAAAAATAAAAAATTAAACATATGCAATATTTAAAATAATCAATACCCAGCCAAACAAATTGATTAAAGAGACACTGTAAAAATATATTAGGAAGTTGTATATTAACTTACTTGTACTAATGTCCATTTTAATCACATTGAACTGTTTTATCAAAATATTCTTTTTATGTCCCACCTACGATAGTAGAGGGGCATTATGTTTTCTGGTCTGTGCCTCTGTTCGTCCGTCCGTCCATGCGTCCGTTTGTCCCACTTCAGGTTAAAGTTTTTGGTCAAGGTAGTTTTTGATGAAGTTGAAGTCCAATCAACTTGAAACTTAGTACACATGTTCCCTATAATATGATCTTTCTTATTTTAATTTCAAATTAAAGATTTGACCCCTATTTCACGGTCCACTGAAGATGGGAAATTGTACTGCGAGTGGGGCATCCGTGTACTCTGGACACATTTTTGTTTTAATACTGACTAAAAAAACTTCTAAGTTTGACAATAGGTTGTAAATATAGCATTCACATAAGAGCTTTTCCATTAAAATGTATGTGGAAGGGTAGGAAGGTAAGTTTAATTATTAAATGTGGGTTTCTGATCAAGTGATAAGATATTGTGTAAAATATCATTAAATTTATAAAATTTGTATATGATTGTAGCCATGTTAGATGTCAAGAAGCAAAACGACATGACTGGTTTCTATAGATACTTGCTGAATGAGAAAACTGGGGAAAATATCAAAACAGAAAATGAGAAGCCAGAGGTATCTGTTAAAACAGATGAAGAAAAAACTTCTGAAAAACCTGACAGCAGCGAAAATACAGCTAATAGTTTACCAATGTATGTTAAAAATTTGTAGAAATATTTGGTTCGTCTGTCCCATATTTAAAAAAAAATTGTATCAGGTAGTTTAGCATGATGTTGAAAACAGATCATCTTAAAACTTAGTAGGCTATTTTATCATTATATAACATAAGACATTGTGGTATTATTGCTAATGAGACAACTCTCCACCAATGATGTGTTTATTGGAGTTGATATTTACCAACTTAGGGTTTTTGTCAATATTTTATGCAACTTTGCTGTGTAAAATCTGTTTCAAAACATTTGTTAACATTAATTTCATAAATATCAATTAAATGATATCCAAATATAAGAAGAAGATGTGGTGTGATTGCCAAAGAAAGACACAGCACTCCACAAGAGACCAAATTACACAGTATACACTTCAATTGTTAATTTCAATTTGAAATCGATTTTTAATAAGTTTAAGAAACATGTTATAAATGCATATATTATAATACAAAATTACTTAAAGTAACATAACAAACAAACAAAAAAACTCTGAGGAAAATTTAAATCTAAAATTTATTACGCTAATTGCAAAATGACAAGCTCAAATACATCAAAGGAATGGATAAAATAGGTCATATTCCTGACTTGGTACAGGCATATTATTTTGAGAAAATATGTAATTAAACTTGGTTCTATAGCTAGCTAAACCTCTAACTTGTATGAAAATCACATAAAATTTCATTATATTGACAACGATATAATAAAACTTCACAGATATAATGGGTAAAAATGTAAAAAATAGGGGTATATATATTGTAGTCAAATAATAAATTGATGAACAATATTGCAAAAATTCATTTCACAACATGATACCTTGGTATGCTATTAGGTCATCAGAGAAAACTGATATACTTAATGAGAGACATATTTTATTAAATATATAGATATAGGAATATGTGGTGTGAGTGCCAATGAGACAACACTCCATCCAAATAACAATTTAAAAAAAGTAAACCATTATAGGTCAATGTACGGCCTTCAACAAGGAGCCTTGGCTCACACCGAACAACATAAAGGGCCCCAAAATTACTAGTGTAAAACCATTTAAACGGGAAAACCAACGGTCTAATCTATATAAAATAAAAAAACGAGAAACATGTATAAATTACATAAACAAACGTCAACTACTGTACATCAGATTCCTGACTTAGGACAGGTGCAAACATTTGCAGCGGGGATTAAACTTTTTAATGGATCCAAACCTTCTCCCTTTTTCTGAAACAATAGCATAACATCACAACATAGAAAAACACACGATAAAATATCAATTGGCAGGCTTAACTCAATCAAAAAGCGTACATTAATACACTATAAACGAATAAATTTGATCTGTGATATCTGAATGCAAATGCACAGTTAATAAAATGTATGGGACAAACATTCAAGGCCAAAAAGCAAACAAACAAGTCCAAACAAAGCCATGTCAAGACACCACTGCGAAATATTTAACCCTTCGAAAATAGTACACTTATGAAATGCATCAGGTAGTCTTGTGCTTAAACATGTTAAATGACAGATGAATATATTTAGAAGTTGACAGATATGAAGCACTGACAATTTTTAAATTATAATAATGTTAAGACATTTTTACATTTCAAACTTGTTAAAATCTAATTTCTGCCTCTTGGTATTAGTATTTTTCACTTGTTAACTTTTTTATTATTTTCTTTTTATTTCAGAATAAAGAAAGAACAGATAACACAGAGAGAAAACAAAGAAAGGTACTTGACATACTGCACACACATCTTTAATTCGTTTCATACCTTGTTAAATATCTTAGTTTGACATCTAAATATCTTGTCTGGGTTGTTGGTTTGCTGTCTTGAAATATAACCCACATCACCTTTCAATCAATTTCTTTTTTTTTTATCTTGAATTAAAACTCAACAGAAGGAATTACTATAAACCAACTAATGCAATTTATTTTCACGATTTTTGCAAATAGAAAAATAATACAAAAAGAATTGTCTCCAATACCGTATGTAAAACTCAGATATCTCCATTATTAAACTACACCAAGTAAATTAGAAAATCACACAATTAAATAGCCAAGAAGTGAACAAGATAGGGCAGTAAGTTGGCATACAGTAGATTTATGTTTTACTTAGATGTCACGAAAAACATTTATGTCAATATTATAGTTTGTTGGGAATAAAAAAAAGCATAACTGACAATCTATTTGTTTGCATGGATTAAATTGATTATTCTGAGAAAATTAGAATAGAAAACTGATATACACTACTTATAGGAAATAATCAGTCAAATTGTTTATCTTTTAGTTTGACCATCTGTTAATGTGTTCATCTTGCTGGAACTCAATCTCATAAACCTCTGAATGACTTACAATGAAACAGAATATCTAGTGGTTGCTGAAATTGTTTTTTTAAGTTTCCCTTCATTAATTTATAGACATGTCAACTAAGGTCAGGCTATTTATTGTATAAAAAACTGATAACAAATCTAATATATATTTATTTATTTATGTATGATTCCAGGAAGCAATACAGGCAGAGAAAGTCATCATCTTCATCATCATCAAGGTCTTCATCAAGGTCAAGGTCACCAGAAAACAGAAAAAGGTCATCACCAAGACAACAGAAAAAAGCAAGTGTGAATTCCTCAGATGAAAGTGAAGATGACAAGAAAACAAAACTTAGCTCAAAAGAGAAAGACAATTCTTCAGGAAAGGATTCAATTTCTAAAAAACAAAAAGACTCATCAGAAAATGATAAAAATAGATCTGACAAAACTACTCAAAATAAGAAAGATAAAAGAAAACAAAGAACAAGGTCATCATCCGGGTCAAGTTCAAGTGATGATGATGGTCCTAGTGCAGCAAAGAAGGATAAGAATAAGGAGAAAGAGGAAGTTAAGAAAGAAACTAAAATTGATAAAGAATTGACAATAGAGGAAATAAAAGCTAGATATGCTAGGAGAACAACAAAGGACATGATTGAATCTGCAAGAGAGAGATACTTCTTACGAAAGATTGAAAGAGACCAAACAAAACCTTATATATTTAGGAGTGATGAATGATTCATTGAAATGTATTCAGTCATTGTCATTGTGCTCTTTAAAAGTGTTCATTTGCAAGATGAAAAACATTAGCTGCCTCACAAATAAAATGACCTTATTCTTATTTTCATGGTTCATTGCTCAATATTCAGTTTTCATGGTCTATATGTTTCTGCAATTCTATAGCAATAGTTAAGTTTCAGAATTACTATGGCAATAGGTCAACTTTATGTCTGTGCATGCTCTCATTTTTATGATTCATTGGTTAATGTTCAAATTTTGTCAAGACTTTTGTCGCAGATAGCTTGACATAGGGATACTAGTAGTGATCTTGCAGTGGCTTTAACTAACTTCTTAAAAGCTTTATATTTTAGATAGGGGAAAACCTGGATGCTTCATTATTTGTATATAGATGCCTTATGTTACCAAAGCTGTACATGTTAAAGATTGCCTGGCATGGATCATCTAACCTTGACCTCATTTTCATGGTTCATTGGTCAATGTTTAGTTTTCTTGGTTAAGTCTGTTTATCAGAAACTATAAGCAATAGGTCAACTATATTGAGAGTATTGATGTGTTTAAGGCCTATGCTGACAATTAAATGTTGTTAGAATTGAAGGATTTTTCTTATGTTTTCCTCATTTTATTTTATTCTTGTCACTTAACAAACCTTAAAAAAGGTGTGATGGACTAAAAAATTAGGTTCTAACTGTGCAATTATAAGAAAAAAATGTAAGAGGTTTGTTGTCCTTAAAAACATAAGTATTGCAAGAATCAAAACATTTGGAGTTCCAAGTGAATTACAAATTCAAAGTTCAATAAACTGAATAAAGCATTCAAAATAAAAAATTGAATTACCAAATCTCACCAAGACAACCTTAGCCTTGGGATAAAAACACAATAGTTTCCATGATTTAATTTTTCATTGAAAGGATTTTTTTTTTTAAATTGGTGCGTTTATCATGTTTATGATATATATGTTATTGGAACAAGTGTGAAAATTACCATTTTCTACATTTAAAAATGCCTGTACTAAGTCAGGAATATGACAGCTGTTGTCCATTTGTTTGATGTTTTTTATCCTTTAATTTTGCCATTTGATTAGGGACTTTCCATTTTAAATTTTTCTCAGAGTTCAGTATTTTTGTGATTTTACTTTTTACTGGACTAATGAAAGCTTCTGATAATAAAAATGTTATTAGTTCACTACTGACAAAGTCAATGGGAATTTAGGACTACTTCTGTCTCTATCAATCAGTCGTAAATCAGTTTTATTAATTTTTTTTCTTCATGCTTCAAGATATTGATTTGATTTTAGGTCTGTTGTTTTATCATGACAAGTTACGGATCAAGTTCAAATTTTGTTCCAGTCAGATGATTTTGTGCAGAGTTATGGTCCTTGCAAAACTCTCAGAATGCTGGTTTATCATAAATTCATGACTTGATATGATTTTTGGTGTGTTGTTTTATCATGACAAGTTACGGATCAAGTTCAAATTGCTCTGGTCTGATGATTTTGTGCATAGTTATGGTCCTTGCAAAACTCTCAAAATGCTTGTTTATTACTGTTGGATTAAAAGCTTGGCACATGGTCTAGATATCTGTCTGTTACTGAAGACTGAATGGTGTCCTCGAGTTGTATTTTTTTTTTTTATATACGACCGCAAAAAAATTTGTGTTCGTATCTTGGTATCAAGTCGTCATCGTCGTCCGAAGACACTTACTTTCCAGACAATAACTTTATTTATCGTTTAGTTGCTCTTATTGAAATATATACCTCAGATGTCATGTCATTGTTGATGTGGTTCATAAGTGTTTATCGTTTCTCAATTTTTGTATAGATTTTAGACCCATAGGTGTCCTGTTTAAATGGTTTTACACTAGTCATTTCTGTGGCTCTTTATTGTTTGCTGTTTGGTAAGACCATTGTTTGACATGTTATGGTATACTTTTATAAATTGTGTCTTGGATGGAGAGTTGTTTCATTGGCACTCATACCACATCTTCTTATATCTATCAACATCTTTCTTTAATTTTATCACTGTTTTGTTCTCCACCATACCATAGCCAAATGTGTGCAAAATTTTAACAGAAGGTGTCAAGCTAAAAAATATCCCAGTAAGATAATTAAACATCAGAAAAACATTGCAACAATTTTTCTACTTGACAAAAAAGCAACTAGAATTATCAATGAAGTTTTATTAAAATAGTTATAAAAATATAAAATTTAATAATGCAAAACAACAGGAAAAATGAACAATTGCACAATTAGTGATTATAAGGCAACAAAATACAATAAATATAAATTAAAATTTATCAAAATAACAATAACTATCAATTATCTAAATATAAGAACACAATCACATTACATGTATTGGTGGAAGTGTAAAAGTCAACAAAGAACAATCAACTATGTTAACATTTATTGCAAGTGAACTTTGGGCTGTAATATTAAGGATCACCATTTTTATTTTCCTGAAAAAAATAACTCAATCAGATGTGTAAGGCCAAACTTTTAATCCTATTTTTGAATACTAATTCCTCTAAAAAATCTAAACCAAATTTTAAACTTATAAGGTAGTGGACATATCAAGTACACCTGAATTATATTGTCCACTTAATGATGTTTGATTTTGCATTTTTCATGAAAAGGTGTTTGAAAAATCATAAACTTTTTAATTTTTGAAGTCCAAAAGGAGTTCAAAGATATGGAATTTTTACTACAATGTTTAACAGATACAAAAGTTCTACATTTAAAACGCAAATTCAAATATGTAAATGGAAATTCTTTATCTTACAAATATTGGAATTATTTAGTATTACAACAAAAATGAACACAAAATAAAAATAGATAAAAATGTCAATAAAATCTCGTTATGAGGACAACATTTCAGATCACTGACGCTAAAAAAAATTCAAATCTCCAGTTGTGACTAGACAACACTATCACAGGTCTGTATTAGATCATTTAACCATAAATTCATTGGACCAATTCAGATGTGAAAGTATTAAATATTTACAGAACATGCTTTTTTTCTAAAATATTATAAAATGTTTTGGTCATCAGACTTTTTTTCATGCTACTATTGTGTAAAATGGTTAGATTTTGTATAGATAATGCATGGAAAATTCCATTTTGTGGTATAAAAAGAAAACTATGCGAGAAGATAGCTCTTATAACATGCTTTCAGATAAAAAAAAAAAAAAGGAGAAAAAATGGGATCTCTCAACTTGTTTTCTTGCTATTTATAAAAGTTGGTATATATTCACAACACTTTCTATTATAATAATTACTTTATCTGAGTTATCTCCCCTTATGTGGCAAAGTTGGAAAAAAATAATCAATCAAAAATACAGCCATATATATGATAAAACACATAATTTTCTGTTTTAACATGACTATTCTTACACATGAATTACATACTGCTCTCAAAATTTGCACATTTCATTAAAGATCTAAACCATTTGTTATCTGCTACTTCAAAATCCAAGGTGAAAGAAGACACCTCAACCAAAAATGCATTCATCTGAGTAGATTTTGTAATCCATTGTATAACAAATATGGTTTAGTTTGAACATATTTAATGGTTTAAAATGACAAATGGATCAGACACAAGTTTTACAACTTAGAAACGTCTTCTTCAAAACAACAAGCCATAAACACATTAATAAATAAACACATCAAATATTTCATACTAACAAATAATTTAAGCATAAAGACATGAAAACAAAAGGAAACTTGTAGAAGCGAATTAATTAATTATCCCATATGGTGCTATAATGTTTTAGAAAATTGTGCTATTTTGAATTGCATAGTATTATTTGAAAATACTGGCAATATTGTTAGTATACTGTGTAATTGTGGGACATTAAATTTTCAATAAGAAAACAAGTAAAAAGGTAAATTTTGAATCACAGATGGGCATCATGTTTAATCATACATTGGAATCTAGAATCATCATTAAATAATCCAAAATAATTCTGTCAGTTTTTACAATGTTATTTTTTTCTCTCAGTTATCCTTTATATAGATATTATATATGTGTATTGTTTTTTTTTTCGTATTAGAAATCATTCATAACACTGTAAAACCCAATTAAATTATATATCTTTACAATAAGATTAACTCCAGGGGTTGAAGTCATAAAACTTTGCTCAGTGCTCAGAGCACAAAAATCATGCTCAAAACATGAACATGATGAAATCCAACATTTTGATTGGTAGATTTTGGAGTACGAGTACAAAAAACTGACTCAAAAGTTTTATGCCTTCAGTATCTAGTAACAAGATAAATACATGCTAGAAAAAATAATAATACAGATAGGGTAAATAAATAACAATAATTTATAACAAAACTATAGCCCTGAGATTTATTCTGTCGAAGACTTTTTTGATATTCTTGTGATATACATCTTGTAAAATACTCTGACAGCTCCTTTAACCATAATAGCTAACCAATACACTTGTAATACTAGAATTATAAGACAGCCTACATTACACTTTATAGGTATGTTCCATGGGACCTCCCAGAAGGATATATTGGCATGTATACTATACTTCCAGTAGAGATATGGAAACACTGTTACTCTGGTAACGGCAAATGTAACTATCATTAATAATCCTGATATCACATATAATGCTGTATCCTTCATGTTCAGCTGGAAATAAATATAACCAATATAATTAAAATTTCTGTCTGCAAATATAAATTGCAACAAAGTCCATCCATCAGTAAAAAAATGAAAAATGATAAATATATATTTTCAATTATTTTGCTTATTCTCACTTTGTGAATGTCATTCAGTTTCTGGTAAGAGTTGTCTTGTAAACAATCATACCAAAGCCTCTTATATTTATACTGTATGAAGAACTGGAAACTTTATTTTCTTCACTTGTTTTTTAAATTTCAGGTAGTCATGTGTACATCATCCCCATGTTTATTTTTTTGGTTTTAAAAAAGAATGCACATGCTAAAATGTGTCATCTTCTTTACTAATCATTGATAGTCCTAAATATAAAGCTTTACTACTGTACTACAACTGTCACATAAACTTAACATGATCCAAAAAAATGAGGTCAAGATCATATAAACTTAACAAGAAATTCATGTACATCTTACAATCATTCTTTTCAATAAATATAGTTGACCTATTGCTTATAATTTCTAAGAAACAGACTTAATCAAGAAAACTAAATAATGACCAATGAACCATGAAAATTAGGTTAAGGTCAGAGGAACCATGCAAGGCAAACATATACAGCTTACAACCATTCCATACAATTTATAACAAATATAGGTGACCTATTACTGACCTATTGCTTATAGTTTCAGAAAAAAACAGACAAACCACAAAAACTTAACACTGAGCAATGAACCTTGAAAATCAGGTCAAGGTCAAATAAAAGGTGTGAGACTGACGTGTACATTTTACATCATAAAATATTTCTATCCACTAAATATAGTTGAACTATTGCATATAGCATCAGAAAAAAAGACCAAACTCAAAAACTTAACTTTGACCACTAAACCATGAAAATGAGGTCAAGGTCAGATGACTTCTGCCCACTAGACAAGTACACCTAACAATCATTCCATACATCAGATATAGTAGACCTTTTGCAAACAGTACAAGAAAAACAGACCAAAACACAAAACCTTAACTATAACCACTGAACCTTGAAAATGAGGTCAAGGACAGATAACACCTGCCATTTGGACATGTTCACCTTACAGTCCTTCTATACACCTAATATACTAGACCTATTGCTTATAGTTTCTGAGATATGGACTTGACCACCAAAACTTAACCTTGTTCACTGATCCATGAAATGAGATAGAGGTCAAAAGAAAAGTGTCTGAGGGGCATGAGAACCTTACTCATAATAAGAGAGAAATTAACAATACAAAAATGCTTAACTTTTTTTTCAAGTAGTCACTGAACCATTAAAATGAGGTCAAGGACTTTGGACATAAGACAGACGGAAACTTCGTAACATAATGCACCTATACAAAGTATGAAAGCATCTAAATTTTCCACCTTCTAAAATACAAAGCTTTTAAGAATTTGGCTAACGCTGCCGCTGCCAGATCACTATCCCTATGTTGAGCTTTCTGCTCGACAATAAACAAACAGAACTGACTCACCTCTTCCTGTTTGTATTCTAGTATAACAATAACCCTTTTGAAAATATTTTCAAGGACAGAGTTTACCTGGGTTCACCTAGTACAGATTTATTTAAAAATGGTCCCTATGATAGTTTTACTCTGACATTAAATTGCTATTGTACAAGCCAATAGATACAAATCATCATATCTAAACCTTAAAATAAATCTATGATAGAAACAAAGGGCCCACTTACTATAAATAGTCTATTCAAAGCGCTTATATTGAAGGATAAAGCTTGCTTTCAATTTTAAATTTTTGTGAATTTTTAATAAAATATACAGTTGTGAATTTCCTAGGCAAGTTAAAAATTTTAGTTGGAGTTATCTTCCTTAGTTCATGATTCTACATTTGTAGTTGAACACATTTATGCATCATGCATTACTTATGTAGTTTTTATATAACAAAGTAAAACTGTTTTCTTGACAATGTAAAAATTCAAATTCAAATTTATACATAGCATATAGGAACTTAAATATCTAAGTATACCAAATCATAAAAAAATTGCATGACATTGATTTGTAAGATGTTAAAAATGATCACTTCACTGCTAATTTTTGTTAGAACTACCAAAATGAAAAATATAGATATCAAGTCAGTACAAAACGGGTTTTGATTGCATTTCAATTTTCAAAAATGAAAACTTTACCTCTGCAAGTGCTCCTCTGAATACTATAAATGGAATGGCTAACTCTATCTGATAAAATATACCAACAAAAAAATCTCCGTAACCTTTTCTCAAGAGCTGAAATTGATAATTAGATATTTAAGGTGTACTATAATGTGATATTGTATAAAAAGAATTCATGTCCAAACGAAAGCCCTTCTTGATTTTGTTTTTTATGTCATGAATGGAGAAATTTTAAGTCATGTGTTTCAATAATGATAATTGCTGCGTGCCCGAAAAATACCAAGTCAATAATGAAAATCATCAAATTTTTAATGATCATAACTTAAACAATTTGTTTTCCTGAATTTAGGGTAAGGTCCAAAGATTGGTTCCAAATATATTGTTCATACCAGAAAGAATGCAGAAGGTGAATTTCATGTTTTTTAATTTTAAATATTTTTGTATCTTTATGTTCAATGTTAAACAGTCAATTATTCAATGCTTGGCCAACAATTATTGTTAATTATAAATAATACATTTACAGGTAATTGAAAATGAAAGTTGTAATTCCTTAACCAGAATTATCATCATTTGGCTATAGTAAAGGTCCTATATGTGGTTTTACCAGCTCCTCAGCATTTGTATAAGGTTTAGGTTTTCATTTCCATTTCCCTCAAAACATTAATTGTTGAAACATGCATGTATATTGCAAAACAGTTGGCACAATTGACGGTATTTAAATTATCCTGAAATACACACATGAATATGATACTAAAGTAATAATTACGATTAATCATACAATTATAGCTGGATAAAAGATAATTGGTAGGACTATGTGATGTATCATCATGGCTTTGTTTCTTCTTAAGAAATGCTGAATTCCAAACAACAAAGGCTTCTTTTGAATTTCTTTATATTGGTGGTAATGAACCTCGTACATAGCTACAACATCATATACAAAGTATGGCAGGGCAAAGACAGCATAACTGTTGGTCAACCAGTGTCTAAAACAAACAAAATACATCATATACAAAGTATGGCAGGGCAAAGACAGCATAACTGTTGGTCAACCAGTGTCTAAAACAAACAAAATACATCATATACAAAGTATGGCAGGGCAAAGACAGCATAACTGTTGGTCAACCAGTGTCTAAAACAAACAAATTACATCATATACAAAGTATGGCAGGGCAAAGACAGCATAACTGTTGGTCAACCAGTGTCTAAAACAAACAAAATACATCATATACAAAGTATGGCAGGGCAAAGACAGCATAACTGTTGGTCAACCAGTGTCTAAAACAAACAAATTACATCATATACAAAGTATGGCAGGGCAAAGACAGCATAACTGTTGGTCAACCAGTGTCTAAAACAAACAAAATACATCATATACAAAGTATGGCAGGGCAAAGACAGCATAACTGTTGGTCAACCAGTGTCTAAAACAAACAAATTACATCATATACAAAGTATGGCAGGGCAAAGACAGCATAACTGTTGGTCAACCAGTGTCTAAAACAAACAAATTACATCATATACAAAGTATGGCAGGGCAAAGACAGCATAACTGTTGGTCAACCAGTGTCTAAAACAAACAAAATACATCATATACAAAGTATGGCAGGGCAAAGACAGCATAACTGTTGGTCAACCAGTGTCTAAAACAAACAAATTACATCATATACAAAGTATGGCAGGGCAAAGACAGCATAACTGTTGGTCAACCAGTGTCTAAAACAAACAAATTACATCATATACAAAGTATGGCAGGGCAAAGACAGCATAACTGTTGGTCAACCAGTGTCTAAAACAAACAAATTACATCATATACAAAGTATGGCAGGGCAAAGACAGCATAACTGTTAGTCAACCAGTGTCTAAAACAAACAAATTACATGATATACAAAGTATGGCAGGGCAAAGACAGCATAACTGTTGGTCAACCAGTGTCTAAAACAAACAAATTACATCATATACAAAGTATGGCAGGGCAAAGACAGCATAACTGTTGGTCAACCAGTGTCTAAAACAAACAAATTACATCATATACAAAGTATGGCAGGGCAAAGACAGCATAACTGTTAGTCAACCAGTGTCTAAAACAAACAAATTACATGATATACAAAGTATGGCAGGGCAAAGACAGCATAACTGTTGGTCAACCAGTGTCTAAAACAAACAAAATACATCATATACAAAGTATGGCAGGGCAAAGACAGCATAACTGTTGGTCAACCAGTGTCTAAAACAAACAAAATACATCATATACAAAGTATGGCAGGGCAAAGACAGCATAACTGTTAGTCAACCAGTGTCTAAAACAAACAAAATACATCATATACAAAGTATGGCAGGGCAAAGACAGCATAACTGTTGGTCAACCAGTGTCTAAAACAAACAAAATACATCATATACAAAGTATGGCAGGGCAAAGACAGCATAACTGTTGGTCAACCAGTGTCTAAAACAAACAAATTACATCATATACAAAGTATGGCAGGGCAAAGACAGCATAACTGTTGGTCAACCAGTGTCTAAAACAAACAAATTACATCATATACAAAGTATGGCAGGGCAAAGACAGCATAACTGTTGGTCAACCAGTGTCTAAAACAAACAAATTACATCATATACAAAGTATGGCAGGGCAAAGACAGCATAACTGTTGGTCAACCAGTGTCTAAAACAAACAAATTACATCATATACAAAGTATGGCAGGGCAAAGACAGCATAACTGTTGGTCAACCAGTGTCTAAAACAAACAAATTACATCATATACAAAGTATGGCAGGGCAAAGACAGCATAACTGTTGGTCAACCAGTGTCTAAAACAAACAAATTACATCATATACAAAGTATGGCAGGGCAAAGACAGCATAACTGTTGGTCAACCAGTGTCTAAAACAAACAAATTACATCATATACAAAGTATGGCAGGGCAAAGACAGCATAACTGTTGGTCAACCAGTGTCTAAAACAAACAAATTACATCATATACAAAGTATGGCAGGGCAAAGACAGCATAACTGTTGGTCAACCAGTGTCTAAAACAAACAAATTACATCATATACAAAGTATGGCAGGGCAAAGACAGCATAACTGTTGGTCAACCAGTGTCTAAAACAAACAAATTACATCATATACAAAGTATGGCAGGGCAAAGACAGCATAACTGTTGGTCAACCAGTGTCTAAAACAAACAAAATACATGATATACAAAGTATGGCAGGGCAAAGACAGCATAACTGTTGGTCAACCAGTGTCTAAAACAAACAAATTACATCATATACAAAGTATGGCAGGGCAAAGACAGCATAACTGTTGGTCAACCAGTGTCTAAAACAAACAAAATACATCATATACAAAGTATGGCAGGGCAAAGACAGCATAACTGTTAGTCAACCAGTGTCTAAAACAAACAAAATACATCATATACAAAGTATGGCAGGGCAAAGACAGCATAACTGTTAGTCAACCAGTGTCTAAAACAAACAAAATACATCATATACAAAGTATGGCAGGGCAAAGACAGCATAACTGTTGGTCAACCAGTGTCTAAAACAAACAAATTACATCATATACAAAGTATGGCAGGGCAAAGACAGCATAACTGTTAGTCAACCAGTGTCTAAAACAAACAAATTACATCATATACAAAGTATGGCAGGGCAAAGACAGCATAACTGTTGGTCAACCAGTGTCTAAAACAAACAAATTACATCATATACAAAGTATGGCAGGGCAAAGACAGCATAACTGTTGGTCAACCAGTGTCTAAAACAAACAAATTACATCATATACAAAGTATGGCAGGGCAAAGACAGCATAACTGTTAGTCAACCAGTGTCTAAAACAAACAAATTACATGATATACAAAGTATGGCAGGGCAAAGACAGCATAACTGTTGGTCAACCAGTGTCTAAAACAAACAAAATACATCATATACAAAGTATGGCAGGGCAAAGACAGCATAACTGTTAGTCAACCAGTGTCTAAAACAAACAAATTACATCATATACAAAGTATGGCAGGGCAAAGACAGCATAACTGTTGGTCAACCAGTGTCTAAAACAAACAAATTACATCATATACAAAGTATGGCAGGGCAAAGACAGCATAACTGTTGGTCAACCAGTGTCTAAAACAAACAAATTACATCATATACAAAGTATGGCAGGGCAAAGACAGCATAACTGTTGGTCAACCAGTGTCTAAAACAAACAAAATACATCATATACAAAGTATGGCAGGGCAAAGACAGCATAACTGTTGGTCAACCAGTGTCTAAAACAAACAAATTACATCATATACAAAGTATGGCAGGGCAAAGACAGCATAACTGTTGGTCAACCAGTGTCTAAAACAAACAAATTACATCATATACAAAGTATGGCAGGGCAAAGACAGCATAACTGTTGGTCAACCAGTGTCTAAAACAAACAAATTACATCATATACAAAGTATGGCAGGGCAAAGACAGCATAACTGTTGGTCAACCAGTGTCTAAAACAAACAAATTACATCATATACAAAGTATGGCAGGGCAAAGACAGCATAACTGTTGGTCAACCAGTGTCTAAAACAAACAAAATACATCATATACAAAGTATGGCAGGGCAAAGACAGCATAACTGTTGGTCAACCAGTGTCTAAAACAAACAAATTACATCATATACAAAGTATGGCAGGGCAAAGACAGCATAACTGTTGGTCAACCAGTGTCTAAAACAAACAAAATACATCATATACAAAGTATGGCAGGGCAAAGACAGCATAACTGTTGGTCAACCAGTGTCTAAAACAAACAAAATACATCATATACAAAGTATGGCAGGGCAAAGACAGCATAACTGTTGGTCAACCAGTGTCTAAAACAAACAAAATACATCATATACAAAGTATGGCAGGGTAAAGACAGCATAACTGTTGGTCAACCAGTGTCTAAAACAAACAAATTACATCATATACAAAGTATGGCAGGGCAAAGACAGCATAACTGTTGGTCAACCAGTGTCTAAAACAAACAAAATACATCATATACAAAGTATGGCAGGGCAAAGACAGCATAACTGTTGGTCAACCAGTGTCTAAAACAAACAAATTACATCATATACAAAGTATGGCAGGGCAAAGACAGCATAACTGTTGGTCAACCAGTGTCTAAAACAAACAAAATACATCATATACAAAGTATGGCAGGGCAAAGACAGCATAACTGTTGGTCAACCAGTGTCTAAAACAAACAAATTACATCATATACAAAGTATGGCAGGGCAAAGACAGCATAACTGTTGGTCAACCAGTGTCTAAAACAAACAAAATACATCATATACAAAGTATGGCAGGGCAAAGACAGCATAACTGTTGGTCAACCAGTGTCTAAAACAAACAAATTACATCATATACAAAGTATGGCAGGGCAAAGACAGCATAACTGTTGGTCAACCAGTGTCTAAAACAAACAAATTACATCATATACAAAGTATGGCAGGGCAAAGACAGCATAACTGTTGGTCAACCAGTGTCTAAAACAAACAAAATACATCATATACAAAGTATGGCAGGGCAAAGACAGCATAACTGTTGGTCAACCAGTGTCTAAAACAAACAAAATACATCATATACAAAGTATGGCAGGGCAAAGACAGCATAACTGTTGGTCAACCAGTGTCTAAAACAAACAAATTACATCATATACAAAGTATGGCAGGGCAAAGACAGCATAACTGTTGATCAACCAGTGTCTAAAACAAACAAAATACATCATATACAAAGTATGGCAGGGCAAAGACAGCATAACTGTTGGTCAACCAGTGTCTAAAACAAACAAATTACATCATATACAAAGTATGGCAGGGCAAAGACAGCATAACTGTTGGTCAACCAGTGTCTAAAACAAACAAATTACATCATATACAAAGTATGGCAGGGCAAAGACAGCATAACTGTTAGTCAACCAGTGTCTAAAACAAACAAATTACATCATATACAAAGTATGGCAGGGCAAAGACAGCATAACTGTTGGTCAACCAGTGTCTAAAACAAACAAAATACATCATATACAAAGTATGGCAGGGCAAAGACAGCATAACTGTTAGTCAACCAGTGTCTAAAACAAACAAAATACATCATATACAAAGTATGGCAGGGCAAAGACAGCATAACTGTTGGTCAACCAGTGTCTAAAACAAACAAATTACATCATATACAAAGTATGGCAGGGCAAAGACAGCATAACTGTTGGTCAACCAGTGTCTAAAACAAACAAATTACATCATATACAAAGTATGGCAGGGCAAAGACAGCATAACTGTTGGTCAACCAGTGTCTAAAACAAACAAAATACATCATATACAAAGTATGGCAGGGCAAAGACAGCATAACTGTTGGTCAACCAGTGTCTAAAACAAACAAAATACATCATATACAAAGTATGGCAGGGCAAAGACAGCATAACTGTTGGTCAACCAGTGTCTAAAACAAACAAAATACATCATATACAAAGTATGGCAGGGCAAAGACAGCATAACTGTTGGTCAACCAGTGTCTAAAACAAACAAAATACATCATATACAAAGTATGGCAGGGCAAAGACAGCATAACTGTTAGTCAACCAGTGTCTAAAACAAACAAATTACATCATATACAAAGTATGGCAGGGCAAAGACAGCATAACTGTTGGTCAACCAGTGTCTAAAACAAACAAATTACATCATATACAAAGTATGGCAGGGCAAAGACAGCATAACTGTTGGTCAACCAGTGTCTAAAACAAACAAATTACATCATATACAAAGTATGGCAGGGCAAAGACAGCATAACTGTTGGTCAACCAGTGTCTAAAACAAACAAAATATTTACACAGTACCAATATTGATGAACATCTGAAGATAAAATACATAAATCAGTTGATGAAATAACGTCAGATTCTTAGTATGTTGAGCTGACAGCATTGTAACTGTTGACCTGTCTGTATGACTTCTGTGGGTCTTTCTTTGTGTCATTTGGCTGATATCTAGTTTGCATGTACATATAATGTGGATTCATTATTATTTGTTGGATACTAATTCTTGTAGATTTCGTAAGTACATGTGTCAGAGCCATGAAATTAAATGTTCAACATATAACAAATTTTTTATAGGCTTGAATGCAAACTTCGGCAAAACTACGAAAATAAATATCCATGAATATGAACGTTTTCCTTAATCAATGAAAATTGGTACATTTTGTGTACCTTAAAAAATAAATGAATCCACAGTACCCCTTATTTTCATCTATTCACTTGTCAACCAACCATTATTGGGAATTGTAAAAGGTACAAAGTTAACCTATTACATAGACTTGATCCTGTTTACTCTTGATGATTTTGAGCACATGTCCTACATGTCCTAAAGATATCTTATGTTTATTTGTGTTGTCTGGTGGCCGTCTTATTAGCATATCCCACATCTCTGTTTAACTCAAATTCATATGTACAGGCAAAAAACATAACATCCAGCATTAGACTGATAAAGTTCTCATCACATCATTTTATCAAAATACTGCTTTTCTTTGATTTTATTGTAGAGGAGTACCGTTAGTATCTTTCTATTATACTATTGTTTCAGAAAAGGGAGAAGGTTTGGTACCCTTAAAACCTTTAATCCCTCCGCAAATGTTTGTACCTGTCCTACATGTATGTCAGAAATCTGATGTACAGTAGTTGTCGTCATACATGTTCTCGTTTTTATATAGATTAAATTTTGGTTTTCCTGTTTCAATGATTTTACACTAGCTATAGGAAATAAGTAATTTTGGGGGCCCTTTATAGCTTGCTGTTGGTGTGAGCCAGGGCTCCTTGTTGAAGGCCATAGCTTGACCTATAATAATAATGGTTTACTTTTATAAATTGTAACTTGGATAGAGAGTTGTCTCATTGACACTCATACCACATATTCCTACATGTGTATCTATGGTATAGGGCATAATAAATCATTTCATTATAAATACCTATCTGTCATTATGTTATGGTATAGAGAGTTGTCTCATTGACACTCATACCACATATTCCTATATCTATGGTATAGGGCATAATAAATCATTTCATTATAAATACCTATCTGTCATTATGTTTCCTTGGCATGCTGTGGCTATAATATTTCCAATTGTAAATGAAGCAATGGCTTGCAGACTGGACACAATTCTGTAATAAAAAAATATTAGTTACTGTAAATTCAGAAATTATTGCATGCATTAATTGTTGCAATTTGTCAGACTAATTTATGCAATTTTAATTATTGTGATATTGAAAAAATTCCTGTTTAATTCATTTACAAAAATTCAAAATGTGACTTTAAATTATTGCAATGATCATGATGATAACCCTGTTGCATTTTTTGCCATAATAAAAAAAAAACAATAATTTCTGAAAGTTAGAGAACGGAAGGGAAAAATTCAGCATTTTTTCTTTTTGTAAAGGGGCATAACTCAAGAATGGTGAAAGTGATATATTACCAAGTTAAAATTTTATCTGTATATTGTGGTAATAAGCATTGTGTAGAATTTCATAACATTAATTGAGGCAAACTAAAGTTTGAAGAACAGAAATGAAAAATTCTGCAGTTTTCCATTTGAAAAGGGCACAACTTTAGAACAATAAAAGTGACAACCCCAAAATTCAAACTTGATCTGTATTTTTCATAATATATAGTTAAGGAAAACTAAATTTAGAAAACAGAAACAATTTCAGCGATTTTTCCATTTGTAAAGGGGCATAACTCTAGAATGGTTGAAGTAACGCCACCAACATTCGACCTTGATATGTGTTTTGTGGAAATAGGCATTGTGTATAAGTTTCATAACATTTGGTAGAGACAAACTAAAGTGAAAGAATGGAAACACAAATTTCTACAATTTTTCCAGTTGTAAAGGGACATAACTCTAGAATGGTGAAAGTCACATCACCAAAAGTCAAATTAGATCTGTATTTTGTGGTCATAAGCATTGTGTATAAGTTTCACAGCATTTTGGTTGAGGCAAACTAAAGTTAAGGTTCATGTGGACCCTTTGGCTAAAATGGCTGTATTTTCATCTAAAAATTTACTCTGAGTGCAGACAAAACCTGTGCATCTGGAAAATTTTTAAGGCATAGATAAATTAATTTCAAATATGTTTTATGTTTTAGAAAAATAAAAACATAATGGGATTTTGCAGTGCACTTTTTTTCATTCCTCCAGAAGATACCAAAATGAACTAAGTTGGGAAAGAGGTTTGAGATCTTCCCCACAGGTAATTATTGAAGTGAGCTGTTTTGTTTGACATGGACAATAGATGGACAATAGATACCTCACAATAATTGGTGATTTGAACTGTGTACCGGAGTGGACCATATCAAGCAAAACTCAACTGTTTGTTAATTTCATCATCTTCTGCAGGGGACGAAGAAAGTGCACTGCAAAATCCAGTTACGTTATGAATTTTCTGAATCATACAATGCATTTGAATTCTAGTTATCTAGGGTATGCTATGCCTTAAAACTTTTCCAGATGCACAGGTTTGTCTGTACTCAGAGTAAATTTTGAGGTGAAAATGCAGCCATTTTAGCCAATATAATGGGTCCATCCACATCATCGACCACATGAGAAAGTTTTAAGCAATAACCATATATTGTTTTTGAGACACGGCAGGACATGTGAAACCCCCAACCCTGTTTTTTTTTTACAAAAAACTAAATATCACTAAAATAAAATTTTGAATCAAAACCAAAAAGTATACAGATCTTTAGATTAAAATAACAAAGAAGTGTGTAAAGTTTTAAGCAATAATCATAAATTATTTTTGAGATACGGCGCGACATGTAAAAAAAACCTCCCCTGTTTAACAAAATACTCAATAACTCCAAAATAAAGTTTTGAATCATCACCAAAAAGTATACAGATCTTTAGATTAATATAACAAAGAGTTGTGTAAAGTTTTGAGCAATAATCATAAATTTTTTTTGAGATACGGCACAACATGTAAAAAAAACCTCCCTCTTTTTTACAAAATACTCAATAACTCAAAAATGAAATTTTGAATCATCACCAAAAAGTATACAGATCTTTAGATTAATATAACAAAGACATGTGTAAAGTTTTAAGCAATAATCATGAATCGTTTTTGAGATATGGTGCGACATGTAAAAAACCCCTCCCCCTTTTTTACAAAATACTCAATAACTCAAAAATAAAATTTTGAATCATCACCAAAAACCGTATTAAGATTAACCGTATTAAGATTAATATAACTAAGAAGTGTTTAAAGTTTTAAGCCATAATCAAGAATCGTTTTTGAGATACGGTGCGACATGTGAAAAAAACACACCCCTGTTTTAGTTACAAAGTGCCGTAACTCAAAAAGTTTTAATCTTATTTTCACCAAAAAGTATACAGATAATTTGACCATCATAAGAAACAACTATTTTAAGTTTCATGAAATTTGGATAAGTCGTTCTCAAGTTACGGTGCGACATGTTTACGCCGGACAGACAGACAGACGGACGGACACAGGACATTTGTATACCATAATACGTCCCATCAAAATTTTGACGGGCGTATAAAAATTGACACTTATTCATATTTCTTTAATGTGTACTCTTGATCATTTATTTGCTGATGCCGAATTGACTTTA
Organism: Mytilus galloprovincialis; assembly: GCF_965363235.1. Classification (NCBI taxonomy): domain Eukaryota; kingdom Metazoa; phylum Mollusca; class Bivalvia; order Mytilida; family Mytilidae; genus Mytilus; species Mytilus galloprovincialis. The sequence goes on from NC_134842.1 coordinate 24,397,001, forward strand.
ATATAAATAGGTGCCGATTTGAACAAATGCTGATTAACCTGGATTTGATTTCGACCCCAGTCAGTCAGGGGTACTACTTGTACAAGTGTATTTTATTTACTTGAAGAAGTAAAAAAAAAAAATATACACATATAAGTAAATTTGTAGGATACTTATACAAGTGAATTTTATTTACCTGTATAGGTAAAAAAAAAATGGCTTAGATATGTCCCTTAGGCATTCAGAATTTGTTACTTGTATAAGTAAATAAATCATCCTTTTCTTGAATTCTTAAGATTTCTTTGCTCTAATAAAATTTTAAATTGTGTACCCTTTACAGATGTCTTTACTAATCCTTTTAAGTGTAATTTCATGGACAATGAAAATCTCATTTGTCTGTTATCTTCATAACACTGCTTATTTACAAGCCCCAAAGGTGCAATTTTTGATTGCCTTGCCCAAATATACAAGATCTTTGCTCAATCACTTTCTTTGATGAATTAATGAGATGAAACATTGAACTTTAATGAAAAAATTTGAGCAAACCTGGGAAAAGTCATTAAACAGGTCAGGAATAACCACCAATTGGTGGATTATACCTCAATTGACGTATAATCCACCAATTGACATATAATGGTATAGACCAATTGGTGTATAATTCTTTGTTTTTCAAAACAAATTATTCCACCAAAATGGAGCATTGTTTTCTTAAAACCATTGATTATGGTATGAAAACTTGTCAAACATTACTAGTTTAATAGTATTGTAACATAACATATTGCATTTAATCAATAATCATATTTGAAGTTTCTTCTATTGTTATCTTGTCAATTCTTGATTGGCAAATTTACCTGTAATCACCTGTCAATGGACATCATTACTGTCTGCAGTCACGTGATCATGAGTACAACTCCAAAGGTGAATGGAGTTCTTTGTTAATACTTAACTTTCATTATCAAAAGTCACTCATGGTCAATAGCACAAATGTTTCAACAAAAGAATTGTTGTACACATGTATTCTCAAGAGATGCAGCAGGCTTTGACAAAACTGAAACTTTCGTAGGACTCGATAAGGGTCATGAAATAGGTTGAAAGTTGCAAAATCATGCTCCTATCTCACACTAGCATTTAATTACAAAAAACTTGCATTATACATCAATTGGTCTATACCAATATACCTCAATTGGTGGATTATACGTCAATTGAGGTATAATCCACCAATTGGTGGTTATTCCTGACCTGTTATTAAAAGGCATGATTTTACATCTCAAAACTTGAGGATTTTTGTGGGATTGTAAGAAAAAATTACTTATACAAGTAATTTTTTTAGAAAATTAAGGGGAGATTATTCAAACATTATTTATTTACTTATATGTGTATATTTTTTTTTACTTCTTCAAGTAAATAAAATACACTTGTACAAATAGTACCCCTGACTGCCAGTATTTCTATGCCTGTTCATACTACAGTTTGTTTCAAAGATTCTTACTTTAAACTCAAGTCACACAGGATGTCGGTAGAAATTTTATGACTGAAACCTGACAATAATATACGTCTTATAAAAAGATATGTGCATGAAAACGTTGCACCCCCGACCAGAGTTAGGCCGGCGACCTCCATCTTTAAACACTTAGAAATCTGACCAATCAGCAACCTCCTTTCAATTATTGACGGAAGTAATAAAAAACGAACCAATAAATAATCATGTAACTTGGTCTGATAAACGTAAACAAAGCAAATTCACTGACTAAACATTTACAACACATGCATGACATGTCTACAATCATGTAGCATGAAACCAGAAAATACATGTTATTTAATACACTCGAATAAGTATGAAAATTCTACTCCGCCATTACACAAAGAATATGAACATAAGAAAAATATTTATAACAGCTAATTTTTTTTTCTGTATGATCCACAGCCACAGGGGGTTTGTTATAATTTGCCGTGTTTACTATCCATACGAACCCCGAAAAAAATCGCACTTGTAACAAACCCCTGTGTAAAACAACATCGTTTTTAGTATTTAGTCTATTTTAGACCAGGGACAACTAGTTTATATAGTAAGTCCCTGTTTGGTTTAGTTTAAACTTAAGGCCAAATAATATATGAGGTCTTGAAAGGCAATTATATTTTTTTTCTTTGTAGCCTTTCAAGACGTCATAATTATTTGGACTAAGTTTAAACATATTCATTTATAGTGGATTGGGAAACAAGTTTTGCAACTTATATTAATCCCTTTCCACTTTGGGCATTTGGGGGTGCGAGTGCTGCCTAGCTTGTAGCAGCATTAACCTGCTCTTTTTCGAAATCTACAAGGGTGTCTTTAATGTGCAAGAGATGTGGCTCTCTCTTAACACGGGACAGCCATTTATCGTCCCCCTTAAACGGACTATCATCGTTTCCTCAAGACCTTACTCGCAAATGGTGTCAAGGGAGAGCCAATAATTCAGTCCCTAAAATTATCATACCGGAATCGAACCAGGAACCTTAGCTTTGTGTCAGTAGTCTGATGCACTAACCACTACACTACGGTTCTCCCTGTCAAAGATTACTAGTACATACCGATCATAAAAAAAACAATTTTAACTTTGAAAAGAAGTTTAAATCTCAACCTTGTTGTTAATATTTTTCAAGACCCAAATCGCCATATATACCATTAATGATAGATTCCAACCTATGATTCCAGTCCCTTAATCCAACAGTCAGGTGTTCAAATTAGTGGTGGTCAGAGTTCGTTGACTTATCAGAGATTTATGGTTGAACTTCTGATTTGGTTATTTGATGCATCTGACAATTTCTGTGTCATTCATTTGGGTCTCTTTTGGAGAGTAGTCTCATTGGCAATCATACCTCATCTTCTTTTTTTTTTCATTGACTTAGCTGATTAAATAAAGAGAAACACAAAAACAACTTATAAAAGACTAGAGATTCAAAACTCTTTTGAAATAAACATGATTAAGAGATTACAGTTATCATGGATCTAAACACTATATTTGCTCTTGTCAACTTCAACTTATTAGGCCTGTACTTTTCTCATTCAAACTGTGAACTGTTTCACATTCTTCAAATAAGTCCTTTGATCAATGATTATTTGGACTATAGGTTATGGATTTTTGTATGACCGCAAAAATTGAAAATATTTTGGTCGTATATATTGGTATCATGTTGGCGTCGTCGTTGTTGTCATCGTCCGAATACTTTTAGTTTTCACACTCTAACTTTAGTAAAAGTGAATAGAAATCTATCAAATTTTAACACAAGGTTTATGACCACAAAAGGAAGGTTGGGATTAATTTTGGGAGTTTTGGTCCCAACACGTTAGGAATTAGGGGCCTAAATAAGCATTTACTTGGTTTTCGCACTATAACTTTAGTTAAAGTAAATAGAAATCTATGAAATTTTGACTAAAGGTTTATGACCACAAAAGGAAGGTTGGGATTGATTTTGGGAGTTTTGGTTCCAACAGTTTAGGAATTAGGGGCCAAAAAAGGGCCCAAATAAGCATTATTCTTGGTTTTCGCACAATAACTTTAGTATAAGTAAATAGAAATCAATGAAATTTAAACACAAGGTGTATGACCACAAAAGGAAGGTTGGGATTGATTTTGGGAGTTGAGGTCCCAACAGTTTAGGAATTAGGGGCCAAAATAAGCACTATTCTTGGTTTTCGCACCATAACTTTAGTATAAGTAAATAGAAATCTATGAAATTTAAACACAAGGTTTATGACCATAAAAGGAAGGTTGGGTTTGATTTTGGGAGTTTTGGTCCCAACAGTTTAGGAAAAAGGGGCCCAAAGGGTCCAAAATTGAACTTTGTTTGATTTCATCAAAAATTAAATAATTGGTGTTCTTTGATATGCCGAATCTAACTGTGTATGTAGATTCTTAATTTTTGGTCCCGTTTTCAAATTGGTCTACATTAAGGTCCAAAGGGTCCAAAATTAACTTAGTTTGATTTTAACAAAAAATGAATCCTTGGGGTTCTTTGATATGCTGAATCTAAAAATGTACTTAGATTTTTGATTATTGGCCCAGTTTTCAAGTTGGTCCAAAATTAAACTTTATTTGATTTCATCAAAAATTGAATAATTGGGGTTCTTTGATATGCCAAATTAACTGTGTATGTAGATTCTTAATATTTGGTTCCGTTTTCAAATTGGTCTACATTAATTTTAAGTTTGATTTTAACAAAAATTGAATTCTTGGGCTTTTTTGATATGCTGAATCTAAACATGTACTTAGATTTTTGATTATGGGCCCAGTTTTCAAGTTGGTTCAAATCAGGATCCAAAATTATTATATTAGTATTGTGCAATAGCAAGAAATTTTCAATTGCACAGTATTCAGCAATAGCAAGAAATCTTCAATTGCACAGTATTGTGCAATAGCAAGAAATTTTCAATTGCACAGTATTGCGCAATAGCAAGAAATCTTCAATTGCACAGTATTGTGCAATAGCAAATATTTTCAATTGCACAGTATTGCGCAATAGCAAGAAATATGTAATTGCACAATATTGTGCAATAGCAAGAAATTTTCAATTGGAGTTATCTTTCTTTGTCCAGAATAGTAGTTGAATCAACTTAAATCATTGTTTTATACAATATACAATGTATATTCACTTTTACTACCAACTGATAAATTAAAACAATCTTTTAATACCATTTAGTGATAACAAGCACTTTATTTTACATTTTAATATATTTTATGATATATTTAAATGAGTAGTTATTGTTGCAAACTCCATTAGAAATTTGAATTGAGATCAGTTTTGGAAAAAGGGAAAGGGGGATGTGAAAAAAATGAGGGGGGGGGGTAAATTTTTCTCATTTCAGATTTCATTCTGTGTCGGAAACCTATTCTGTGTCAACTATTTTATCACAATCCAAATTTAGAGCTGAATCCAGCTTGAATGTTGTGCCCATACTTGCCCCAACCGTTCAGGGTTCAACCTCTGCGGTCGTATAAAGCTGCGCCCTGTGGAGCATCTGGTTCTCATTGTTGAAAGATGTACAGTATATATGTGACCTTTAATTACTTTCGTCTTCGTCAACTTTGAAATTCCCATTTGTCAATTCATTGCTCCTTTAATCCAAATCCTTTTTAAAATGGCAAGGGTAGGCTGGCTTATATTCCTTATCTTGATGTAGGTGTTTGGTACATTTAAACTATTGTCTATAGTATCAACCATTGTTAATGTTGAATCCTTATACATGTACGTTGACAAATTTGTGTGGAAGCCTTAAAACTGTTTATTCAATTTGTAATTTGATGTAAATAAAACCAGTAATTTTTTAGCTTCACAAAGGAAAAAACTTAATGTCACTGACAACATGGCATTGTTTTGACAAGCTCCAATAGTGGTACAAAAATGAGGTAAAACTCTGAATTTGTGTATTTTTGTCATATGACAAATCATATCTTTCATGTCTTTATGTGATTAGTTTTTAGTCCTTTTATTTTTATACCTGCAGATAATATTGGAAAACAGTCATCCATTTTACTTCTGGAAGATAATTATAGCATTGTAGCAGAGTGATAGAAAAACCGACACATAATCAATGGGTAGAACTAAGACTATCAGCGGTGGAGGTGGAACGAACAGTCCATCGTCATCAGACAGCAATCCAGCTTCGAATACAGCACAAAAATCAGAAACTAGAATAAAGGATTTACTGAAGGAATTGTATACTTTAATTCATAATGTTCAGGTATATTGTTTTTGTTCTGAAATAAATTGGGTTTATTTCAATATCTTCTACCATGACAGCTGATTACTATTGTTTCTCAAAAACCTGGAATTCTTTGTATGAATATACCTGTAACATGTGTAACGGCGACAATTATAATCGTCCTTTCATGGCTAAGTTTTACTCATAACAAGTGTACACAGACTGACTTGTTATAAAAGAAAATCATTTATCTTATCAAAAAATCATCAGAAATGTACCGGTGTTGTACCGGTGTTGAGTTAATGTCCTTCATACTATGATTCACTGATAATTTCCTACATATAGTGACCTTAACTACAGGACCTCTCATCCTGGTATAAAGAGATGTACAAATAAAAATTACAAACATTAAAAAAGATAATTAAAAAAACATTAAACAATGTAAAAAGAAATAAAAATAAATCAATTAAAAACATTAAAAACAAATTAATTTAAAGACAGAAAAAAATCAACAACATGAACAAATAATATACATTAACAAAGACTAAATCTATTCTACATAAATTTTCAAAAAAAAAGTGAAATGTCAATTTTAAAAGAATTCTAGTTACCTGTACAGGTAAATTTTAATAAAACATACAAGCTGAAAAACCTTGATTGTTTTCAACACAGGTAACATAATTAGATGAAACAGCTACCTTTATTTATTAACTCCAATAAATGGCCAACATCTCAAGATTGAATACTCCAATACATGTTCACCATTTGATGTTGACCATACAAGAGGTTGGACATAATTAAGAGAATGTCGCAGGTTGTGCTGTAATCAAACAGTTTTTTATATGATTTTGTAAAAAAAACAGATATCTTTTATGTTTTAGGATGAAAGGGCTCGTGGGGAACACAACTTGACAAATATATCAAAGACACATGAAAGAATGCAACAGGAACAGAGAGGTATATAAGCTTATTGACTATTGTTCATTTGAGGAAAGATTTAAGGGGGTAGTCTACAGTCTGCACCGTTAGCCACTAGTCCGATGCCCGAGACTTGTAAAGATTGATTCGGTCTAGCAAAAATTTTCAAAATTTTATATAGTCATAAAGGGACAAGTTTTGATAATTAGTGTCCAGACTAGAAGATGAAAAAGTTTTTGGCGCAGACTGCAGTAGACCTTAGATCAGGGAGATAACTCTTTTAAATCAGTTATGTGTTTGTAAAAGTCAAGTTTCATCAATGTATTTTATGGGTTTACGGGAAACAGGTTAGAAATAATCTATGTAACATAGAAGCTTAAAACATATTTATGAAAATGGTTTTCCCAAAGGTTCTAATGATTTTGAGAGTTATTTCCCTTAACCTAGGTCTATCGCCTTAATATATTCTTCAGGGTGTGTGACAAATCTGAAGTGTTGCTTGCATCATAAAATATTCTCACAAACTGCCACTTTTGTCTTGTGGTAATGTAATGTGCCCTGACTAGATAAATAAAAGACATGAAAATGGTTTTTGATTCGGTTCCACCAAATGTGCACATACAATTTCAAGAACTATCCAACAAAGAGGCAGAATTATTGAATGAACATTTTCTCTAGCTTACTCTTACCCTGTAGTGATGTAAGTTTAATAGCAACTTTATGTCTCTTTTTATCCATCTATATAGTATATAATTGTATATAAGGAATGGTTTGTTATATTTTTCATATTATAGGGTTATTGCACGAATATTGGGGAATATTGTCCCGAGTAGAATTTTATATTGCAAGAGCTTGCGAGTGCAATTTATGTTCTACGAGGGACAATATTCCCCAATATTCATGCAATATAACCCTTTTATTGTATAGCAATATAATATTTGAAAGTAAAAATGGTTTAAACTAAGATTTTGTCGTTGATGACGTCATGAATTTTGGAGATTTATTGCACTAGTGCAATATTTGAATTTATTGCACGCTAATTTTTGGTTACTTTCTGTAGAAAATATTATATTGCTATGCAATAAAAACATATACATCCTTATGGTGCTAATTTTGGTTATAAATTCTGTGTTGGTTAATAATGACATCCATCCATATCTCATGTATCTTACACACAGCAAAGTGAGATTAATCAGGACTTACATATTCCTAACTTTTTGTTCATTTCTTGGTCAAGCTAAGTTGTTGGGTTCATTGTATTAATAATCTCCATGTAAACATTTAATTTTATGTTCTCATGTTGGTAATACAAACATTAACAATGAATTACAGCTAAAGAATGAAACTTAAAATACACTTTTATTTCTGTTCCTTACTCTTCAATCTACAATTCAGAATACCCTGCAATTTGATATCAACATTGACATGCGCATGTTATATAGTGTAATTTGTATTCAAATCTGGTGCTTTTTTACATCCTGTTCACAGTTTAGTCTTGGATCCTGACACAAAATTCCCAATACCGTAAGCTGACTTCTAGGTCGAATATATTTTAATTGAAGCTTGTAAAATTAAAAATATTTCATTATGATTCCAGGTCAGTTTACCAGTCTCTTTAACCAAGGGTATAATAAGTGAGCACTATCTCACAGATTCACTTTATCAATTAGTTGTATGATCTTTTTCAGTGACACCCTACTACAAGACTAAATTGAAAGGCCTGTACAAGACAGCCATGCAGGATGCTGAAGTAGAAGCAGAGTAAGTGTTTCTCTCTGTATTTAATCTCGATGTCAAGCAGTGTAATCACAAAAATACCATGTAGGAAGGATTAGCTCACTCCTTAATCCTCTTTAAATGGCTAGATTTTCTGTTAATTCCCTTCAGACCTCTTTTTGCTGTATATTTTAACATGTCAGAATTGTTTTTACCATATTTCATGTACATGTATATACACAAAAAAATTTTTAATTTTAATGGGAACATTTTTCATAATATCATAAGCTTAGAAAGACCAGTAAAACAAGTAATTCCCGTTGTAATGTTCTAGAGCTGTTGGGGATAGGGGTTGGTTTGTTCAATAACAAACACATGACATATTTTTCTTCTTCTTTTATAATAATGTGGTAAAACTGAAGCCAATAGAAACTTTCAAGGAGGACAAAATTGAGAAATTAAAAACCAAAAGTGCAAAATAACATAGTACATGGGAGATAACTCTATATTACTTATCATTGCATCCTATCTGACTATTTACAGGGTAAAACAGATGTATGAAAGAAATTTTTTTTAGGCAAATATTATGTTTTTGTAATTGAAATGCATGTTGTACATACAGTTAAAGGTTAATTTTCTAACAAAACACAAAGGTCATCATAAGCATAAGTGTTGAAAATATTCTAATGGACTTTGATACTGTATTTTAATTTCAATCTGCCATGAAGATTTCAAATACAAAAATAATTTCTCTTTTATTTTTAGACTTTTGAGGAAAGCTTTAGATAAGATATCAGAGATAAAGTCTATCAGAGAACAAAGGAGAATTGGTTTGTATTGCCTATACTATTTGCTCAAAATAACAGATAATACCTATCTGACAGAAACTTTTTCGTAAACCCAACTGCTCATGAAAACACCTTGTGAATGCAACTCCTGTGAGACCCTTCGACAAAAAGCTCAAGTAATTAGCTCACCTGGCCTAAAAGGCCAAGTGAGCTTTTCTCATCACTTGGCGTCCGGCGTCGTCCGGCGTCCGTCGTCGTCCGGCGTCCGTCGTCGTCGTTAACTTTTACAAAAATCTTCTCCTCTGAAACTACTGGTTCAAATTAAACCAAACTTGGCCACGATCATCATTGGGGTATCTAGTTTAAAAAATGTGTCCGGTGACCCGGCCAACCATCCAAGATGGCCGCCATGGCTAAAAATAGAACATAAGGGTAAAATGCAGTTTTTGGCTTATAACTCAAAAACCAAAGCATTTAGAGCAAATCTGACATGGGGTAGAATTGTTAAACAGGTGAAGATCTATCTGGCCTGAAATTTTCAGATGAATCTGACAACCCGTTGTTGGGTTGCTGGCCCTGAATTAGTCATTTTAAGGAAATTTTGCTGTTTTTGGTTATTATCTTGAATATTATTATAGATAGAGATAAACTATAAACAGCAATAATGTTCAGCAAAGTAAGATTTACAAATAAGTCAACATGACTGAAATGGTCAGTTGACCCCTTTAGGAGTTATTGCCCTTTATAGTCAATTTTTAACCATTTTTCGTAAATCTTAGTAATATTTTACAAAAATCTTCTCCTCTGAAACTACTTGGCCAAATTAATCCAAACTTTGCCACAATCATCTTTTGGGTTAGCAGTTTGAAAAATGTGTCCGGTGACCCGGCCATCAAACCAAGATGGCCGCCATGGCTAAAAATAGAACATGGGGTAAAATGCAGTTTTTGGCTTATAACTCAAAACCCAAAGCATTTAGAGCAAATCTGACGGGGGTAAAATTGTTTATCAGTTCAAGATCTATCTGCCCTGAAATTTTCAGATGAATCTGACAACCCGTTGTTGGGTTGCTGGCCCTGAATTAGTAATTTTAAGGAAATTTTGCTCTTTTTGGTTATTATCTTGAATATTATTATAGATAGAGATAAACTATAAACAGCAATAATGTTCAGCAAAGTAAGATTTACAAATAAGTCAACATGACTGAAATGATCAGTTGACCCCTTTAGGAGTTATTGCCCTTTATAGTCAATTTTTAATCATTTTTCGTAAATCTTAGTAATCTTTTACAAAAATCTTCTCCTCTGAAACTACTTGGCCAAATTAATCCAAACTTGGCCACAATCATCTTTTGGGTTAGTAGTTTGAAAAATGTGTCCGGTGACCCGGCCATCCAACCAAGATGGCCGCCATGGCTAAAAATAAAACATGGGGTAAAATGCAGTTTTTGGCTTATAACTGAAAACCCAAAGCATTTAGAGCAAATCTGACATGCGTAAAATTGTTTATTAGGTCAACATTTATCTGCTCTGAAATTTTTAGATGAATCGGACAACCTGTTGTTGGGTTGCTGACCCTGAATTGTTAGTTTTAAGTAAATTTTGCTGTTTTTGGTCATTATCTTGAATATTATTATTGATAGAGATAAACTGTAAACAACAATAATGTTCAGCAAAGTAAGATTTACAAATAAGTCAACATGACCGAAATGGTCAATTGACCCCCTTAGGAGTTATTGTTCTTTATAGTCAATTTTTAACAATTTTCACTGAAACTAATGGGCCAAGTTCATTATAGATAGAGATAATTTTAAGCAGCAAGAATGTTCAGTAAAGTAAGATGTACAAACACATCACCATCACCAAAACACAATTTTGTCATGAATCCATCTGCTTCCTTTAATATTCACATAGACCAAGGAAAAGTAAAAATCTATATTTAATAAAAATATTTACAGCATCTTTTTAAAAGCTATAGTTACAGGCCTCGACAATAACGCTTGTCCGATTGTCCGGTACCAGAGGGAAAAAAGGTCGGACAAGTAAAAGATGTACCAAGCTTGTCCGTCGGGACAAGTTCAATTGTTCTGCAGAAAATAAATTTTAATAATCCAACTTTGATGAACAAAGTAATTATTAACAAAAAACAAGAAAACAAATAATAATTTGACATGTTTCTTTATTGTGTGCATTCAAATGCAAAACCATTTTCTTCAACATGTTTACTAACTTGCAATCGATAATTTTTAATTGGTTCTTTGTCAGGTATATTTTCAAAGGTAAAAGGTATACTATTCTTTGAAACCAGTCTTACTGATCCGAATCAATGATGCGCTTTGTAGATAAAGTATCTTTACAGGACAGTTCGTCACATCGACAGGTTTTACGTTAGCTCCAAGTTTAATAGACAGTTAGGCGCCGTAGGAGACATATTTAGTAGACATGATTGATAGACAGTTTGGCAAGACAGGAAACATTTCGGGACCAAGACAAATCAGTACCTCATTTTGCTTTCTTATTCTGTTCCTTATAATACATACCATACCGGTAATTTTTTTTCACAAAAATACTTTTTTTGTATTTACCATAAAATTCAAAAAATCATATTTGATCATAAGTAGAAAAAACAATACGTGCAATATAGTGACCTATAGATGTAAATTTTTGTGTCATTTGGTCTCTTGCAGAGAGTTTTCTCATTGGCAATCAGACCTTATCTTCTTTTTATTGATGGCATTTGACATGTTTGAATAAACTTTTTTCAACTTAAAAAAAAACAGGATACAAATCCAATGAGTGCACAGGCCTATCAGATGGTGCCTCATGTGCAGAGTCTGATGAGACTTGCATTGATGAAAAGTAGAACCTAAGTCCTGTGACATGACTAGATTCAGTTGTACTTGACTCATATTTTTGCAAAGTATTTCAAAAGAAATACATCAAATGCTGTTCTATTGTTTATTGTCGTTTTGTTCCTTTATTCAACTTTAGGTGTAAAAAGGTTATTTTTAATAAAAAAAAATTGGACAAGTTGAAAAAAAAGTTATTGTAGAGGCCTGAGTTAGCAGAAAAGCAAGCATTACAAATATTTTATCCATCATTGGCTGTCATTTTTTGTAACAAATACACATCAATCAAGAGGGTATTCAGGTCAATTTAAAAGCTACACAGATTTTATTAAGTTGACTGTACACTGACAAATTTGAGCAAAATTCTAATGTAAACTATAAAACACTTCCTAATTATTCACAAGTAAATATCAATCTAAAATACAACAGGTTAAATTTTGATAAATGAAGTGTTACACTAGTTTACATCACTGTGGATTCATTATTATTAGTTGGATACCTATTATCTTGGGTACATGTGAACCATGAATGCAAATATTCAACGAATTACAAATTTGCTATAGGCTTTGTATGCAGAGATTGCCAAAACCACAAAATCATATCCACAAAAATGCAAATTTTCTTAAATCCACGAAATTGATTCATACGAAAACTATGGGAAAGATTTATTAGGGTCCCGCCTTAAGGCGGGTACCCTATAGTGATCAGTCTGTCCGTCCGTCCGTCCGTAACACTTTTGTGTCCGCTCCATATCTAGAGAACCATTATGATTTCATACTTTATACTTTACATGTTTATTAACCACCAACAGAGGGCGTGTCATGATGTATGTGCAACTTCCTAGGTCAAAGGTCAAGGTCAAAAATTTTTGTTTCAGTTGACAACCCCGTGTCCTGTGGTGAAGATCGTGTCCGCTCTATATCTTGAGAACCGTTATGATTTCAAAGTTTATACTTGACATGTATATGAACCAACACCAGAGGGTGTGTCATAATTTATGAACGACTGCCTAGGGCAAAGTTCAAGGTCAAAAACTTTGGTTTCAGTTGACAACCCCATGTCCTATGGTAAAGATTGTGTCCGCTCTATATCTTGAGAACCGTTATCATTTTGAAGTTTATACCTGAAATGTATATAAACCAATATCAGAGGGTATGTCATAATTTATGTACAACTTCCTAGGTCAAAGATCAAGGTCAAAAACTTTGGTTTCAGTTGACAACCCCATGTCCTATGGTAAAGATCGTGTCCGCACTATATCTTGAGAACCGTTATCATTTCAAAGTTTATACTTGACATGTATATAAACCAACACCAAAGGGTGTGTCATAATTTATGTGCAACTTCCTAGGTCAAAGGTCAAGGTCAAAAACTTTGGTTTCAGTTGACAAACCCATGTCCTATAGTAAAGATACAATTTTTTAATGCACATTATTCACAGCGGGGCCCACAGAGATGGCTACCATCTCAATGATATCTAGTTAAATTTGTCTTTATATTTAAAAGATGTACAATAAAAGGTCTCATTGTAAAAAGATATTTTTTTTTTGTAAAACTAAGTGATATATTCTTTTCTTCTACTATTTACAAAAATAGACTTAAAATGAAAATATATTTATAAACAATGTAAATACATTTTATATGATAAACACACTAACACTGTTCTACATCTTCATTACTCTTATTATCTAAAGCATTCAAAGCTAAACTGTAAACATTGACTACTGTCAAATGAAGTAAATTTAATGGTTGAATCTGTTGAACATTAACTTATTCAATGAAGTTTGGATATTTTCATGATTATTTTTTAACGATCATTCAGTTGTAATAAGCAGCTCAATATATTGAAATGGATAAACAAATAAGGGTTCTTCATAATAGTAAGAATAATCTGCCCTGCATGTGGTAATGTTGTTACTATTTTATTTTCAGCTGATTCAGATAGACCTAAGCCTATAATGAGAAGGGGTGTACTGATGTCTATGTTACAACAGAATGCCAGCACACTGCCATTGTGGGTTAGCAAACCTGGTGAAAAGTAAGTTTTGATGCTAAAAGGTGTACTGATTATTAATAGGTGAAAACTTATTCAATATTTTATGAGTCATTGTTTCAGTTAGATTTGAGGATTAAATAATGAACATGGAACATTTCTGTAAAAATAATTTAAACAGCCTACTTTCATGGCCAAGCAAATCCTTATAAAATGTCTAAATGGATCCTATATACAATTCCTTATAGAGATAAAAAAAAAAAGAAAAGATATGTAAAAATAGTGTACATCACAAACAAATGAAAATATATATGACTATAAAACAGTAAATACAAATCCAATGAATATTTTGGGTAACAAATATCTGTCAGTAGTATCAACTACTTGATCAATGTTAATTGGTTACTAAATGTAGTTCTTGTCTAAAATCCTGAAAATTATACATTAAACAACCCAAAAGTATGAAGAATATTCATTAATCTTAAAGATTATGAAAGGAAAATAAAAATTGCAGGAAAATTTTAGCCTTTTAAAGAAGAAATCAAGATAAAACCAACTATCAAAAATCTACAACAGGCAACAAAATTACCAATACACACTGGCCCTATCGAAATTTTGTAAAACATAGCCTCCAGGTGCTTCAATGGAGAGTATTTGAAATGATTTTACCACAGGGGTCATTGTATATGGATATTGTAATATTGGATAACACTTGTTAAAAATAAAGATATAAGCTGGTTATAACATATAAATTTTTTGTACTGAGATCATGATCATTTGCGTGATATTGAATAATCTCTTCTTTAATTAATGACTTGGTATAAAAATCAACTCTAATATAAACGAATGATATACAATACAGCTGTGTGGCTACAATTTAGTCACATAAAAATATAATTAAACATAAGATAGCAGGAAGTTCCAAAATTTCACGCAAGTTTGAGGTGCTGTGGATTTTTTGAATGCTTTATTTCTTAATTATTGGGGATTGAAGGAAAACACCAACTTAAGGTATCTGCCTTAGTGCAGTTTTTAAGTTAATAAATATAAGCTAATAAGCAATGATAATTAAAAACAATATTTGATTAAAAATGTTTTTCCAACCACAAAATAGTAAATGAATATTTTCTTTTAGTTTGTATTTTCAACATAAAAAGTCTATATCTGGGAAAATAATAGATTGATCTGAGATGAGATGATTGTTGTCATTATATGATTGACCATTAATCGAAGTACTACTCCCTCTGGTCATTATGTTAGTGTCCGCTAAGAGGCTATCAATTAAATCAATGGTTGAATCCCAGTTCATAATGTTTTCATTTCAAAGATAGACGACAAAGATTGAAAATCTTCATTGTTGAATTCAAAATTGTTCAATAAGTTGTCATCAAACATATTGTCATCATGGTATTTATTGTTCAGGTTATTGTCATTAGATGCTGTATTTGATGAGTTTTCTTCTGTCACAGCCTGGTGAATATAGGCATCTGGAGATGATGTACCTGTACTCATTTCTGGTGAACTGCAAAAAGTCATAACATCAATAAAATTTGTCAAATCTTCTTTGAAATTTATTAATCTTAAACAGTTTTGTGATTAAGATATTGCATTCAAATCAAAATTTATAGTTTTACAATTAGACACAATCTAGGCAAAAAGCTTTTCAAACATCAGAAAAATTTTGTAACCTTTCTGCTTCATGGAATATTGGGAAGAAAACAGGAATAGAATTTTCAAAGATCTCCTTATGTAAACTTTAGATCAAATTTTTCTTATAAATGTATTAGTCATTTTTTAGGGCCCTTTATATCTTGCTGTTTTGTATGAGACAAGCTCTGTTTGGAAAGCCAGACTTTGACCTATAATGGTTTAATTTTAGATATTGTGACTTGGATGGAGAGTTGTCCTATTGGCAGTCATACCACATCTTCTTATAATTATTGGTTCTTTTTTGCAGTCAACATTTAGGTTAAAAAGTCTTTGAAAGATTTTAATGTTGAATAACTTTGTCACTTTGCTTACATTTTGACATAAATAATAAGTAATTAACCAAAAAAACAAATATTCATCTAATTACCTGCAGTTGTAAAGTTGATTGATCTCAGATGACTGATATGTGCCTGATATTTTTATATCTGTACACAATTCACTTTCCACTGGACACTTTATTGAATGTCTGCTCTTTTGAACACAGTCATATATAAACTAGGCAATAGATTATGGATAGATTTATCATCTGTAGCATTAACTGGTTTGATAGTAGAAATCTCAGTATAATCCTCTAGTTCTGGTATTTCACTCACTAAAATTTCAGATTCATTACTAGTGGCAAAATTATCAATGGTATATTCACAGTCATTTTTTTCATTTGTTTTGTCTCTTGGATTAAGTATGCCATGGTTTGTTATTTCTTCTTGTTCATTTCCTACATTTTTATTTACCATTGCATTTTCTTACAGGTACTCATCTGTTATTTCTTCTAAACTTGCATTTCCTTGTTTTTGAAGTGCATCTTGATGTTGTACTTCTTTGAATTTAGAGAAATCAGGGTTGTAACCATGAGTTATAACCTTGATTGGTTCTCCATTCAATGTCATTTTTATCTGGAATGACAAATTTTTACAGAAATTAGTGTACATTAACACCATTCTTAAAGGGACATTATAGCTGTCAAATTCATGTTCACTAATTTGACTCAAATTCTCATATTTGATTCATGACATACTTAGATTTTTATCCAAATTACTATAGCCTGAAATAAACAATTAGGAATGCATGGACTTGATAATATATATCAGCATTTCATGTGTATTTTAGTCAAGACAGCATCTGATTAACTATCAAGTTGACATCCAAAGACTGCTGATGCTCACATGATTGACATAAACATGAATAAGAATAGAGTGCAACCTTGTGCAATTGAAATAGGTATTAATTTCATGATAATGGGTAAAAAATTATTTAGTCATTGTTTTTACCGGTATAAGAATGTTTTTTTGTAGGTGGATTCAGTCAACGAAATGCTTCACGTTTGTTTCACTTTCAATGTTGACATTCTTTTCCTTTTAATGGCTGAACATGACTTATACATACTAAACCAATCTCTAGCTAATGGGTTAAATTGAAGGTAACATGAATACGGATTCAATGTGAATAATTCATTAGCAATGTTTCTTTGCTTATTTTGATAACATTAAACTAAACTAGCTTAATATTATATCATACCCATATTTCCATTTTTGTCCTCAACTTTCTTTCTTTAGGTGAAACCTTTGCATCTGTAGCCTGAAAATATTACGACTTAATTTAAGGAGTTTTAATAAAAAATAAACATGCATCTAATGTAAGCACTTTTTGAAAATAAAACTTTTAAGGGTTTTTGAGATGTAGATTTTTATAAGTAAAATTTTGCTGCCATTAAATTGTTCAGGAATATCCAACCCAAATAATATCAAAGATATGCAAATTTGTATAATTGGTACATATTCAGTTTCAATATATACATTACTTTTATATTAATGTTTATCAATGTTCATAGAAAGCTGTTTTATTTTATCCAGTTTTTCTTCTTTTCTTTTGGTATATATTCAACATTAATCTTCAGTGAATAAGAAAATGAAGATGTATATCCGTCAAGAATTCAGTGTATTAGGCTCTTTAAAGTAAAGGTCTTAGTAAATGTATATTGGGACCGTTTTTGTTCTGAAACTGATGAACTATTAGAAATATCGTTCTTAGTACACTCAAATTAGTTTACCTTTAAGATAGCCATGTTTTTTTGTGCAGTTTCCAATTCAGAAATCTCGACATTATTTCTCGGCATTTTCACATACTTTTTTTCTGTTGTCTCTGAGTCTTTGAGTTTTCTTTTCTGAAAAAAAAACACCAAACTTTAAAGTTATAGACATGTTTGCAAGTGTAAGTGGCATTTTGATTTATTGTGAGCTTTTGCCAACAAAAATAAATCTCTTAGAGTCTTTGATCTGGCTCTCAATTTCACGTTCATAATTAAACCTATTCATTTATCTTTTCCTCTGAACAATGCTGAAATCTCTTTGTCAATTGAAACCAAACCTTGAGGGTGATTATTTATGTTGGTTTGTGAATGCATTTGGCGACTATTGATAAATACAGAACATAGTGGCAAAACTAAATGGAAATATAATTAAAAATTCAGGACCAATTTCTAAAATCCAAAGTTTGGTTAAATTAATGTATTTAAAAGGACCAATTGCTAAAAATCCGAAGTTTGGATAAATGATACCAATAATGGTTGGTGATCCCATCTGTTATCAAATAAGGATGCCACCATAACTAGATAAGAGACACTAGCATGACTAGCAGTTTATCAAAAACATCAAAATAAAAATGAGAAAACAGGACAAAAAAATCAACATAGAACTCGGTCCTTGTTTCCAAAATTCCGATAGAGAACCTATATTACATTATTGTAGTAATAAACAAATTCAATGGAAAATTTATAGAAATCCAGTATTTGGCCTGCCAATTCCTTTTGAAATTAAAGAGTGAATAGGTTGAATTATTGATAATGGCTGAATGAATAGGTTGAGAAATCTTGATGAGCGATCAGCCACTTTAAAGACTGCAGATTATATTTGACACAATTGAAAGCAAAATAATTTCAAACCAAACTAAACAATGCTAAATTTGCCCATCTGATTTATAGTTCGGTAGTGATGACAATAATCTCAAACTATTAACCATACATTTATTAGCAATTTACTAATGTTTAAATCTTACCCTTGAAGTGGAGGCCGGATCTAACTGTAAACTCACTGTTCCGCATTCAACAAGTTAAGACTCTCTCTACCAACATTGATGTGACATTACAAAGAGAACAGTCAGATTGCAGAAGTCTCAGGTTTTCCTTTATAACAGTTACATCATGATGAAGAACATACTCTTGAAGCAGATCTTTCTGCTGTTTGTGATCTTTGATCCAAGCTTCACATGCTTTAGTGTATGATTTGAATTCTTGAGGTATCCAATTTCCTTGGTCTCATTTTTTACAATAATCTAAAAGGTCTTTGAAAAATATCTTTATGTCATGACCACTTTTTTTATTGTATGAATTTTGGAATTTTTCATATTCTGCTGACCAGTCAGATTGCAGGCTGAGGTGGAATAGCATATTTTCCTATTTTGGATTCTATATTTATATGTTTACACAGAGCTTAAGTTATGTAGCGACAAGCTTCCCAGCAAAGATCAGCCTTCTTTCTTCATCTGTATGATTAATTGATAACCATATCTGTACGAATGTATAATATAATTGTATTCCAAGTGCTACCATTTTCTCATCTATTGCAACTTTCTTTACATATTGCAGAATTCTTGCAAGGTTGGATGTTATAGCATTAACTTTTTCTATAGCTGTTGAGATAGAGTGCAAGTGAAACAACTTATTAAAATCACATAATCCCCAAGCAGTAACGTCTTCACAGAGCTCACTTCTATCACATTCTTGTTCTTTGCAGCAAGCAATTAGGATGTCTATCAGTGCTTCTATTTCTATGGACTTGTATGTACAACTATAGATCTTTTCATTAGAACGATCATACAGATAAAAACCAGCTTCTGTTGTCCACAAATTATTTCGGCTTTTCTTTGTTTGTTTTCTTTCAAAGACTTTTAGAAGTTGTGTACATAATTTTTTTGTTACTGGTCGTAATTTTTCAGAAAATGTCTTTCCTACAGGACCTGGATTCTGTTCCACATCATGTGAAATCCATAAAATAAAATTGAGAATGGAAATGGGGAATGTGCCAAAGAGACAACAACCCGACCATAGAAAAAAACAACAGCAGAAGGTCACCAACAGGTCTTCAATGTAGCGAGAAATTCCTGCACCCGGAGGCGTCCTTCAGCTGGCCCCTAAACAAATATATACTAGTTCAATGATAATGAACGCCATACTAATTTCCAAATTGTACACAAGAAACTAAAATTAAAATAATACAAGACTAACAAAGGCCAGAGGCTCCTGACTTGGGACAGGCGCAAAAATGCGGCGGGGTTAAACATGTTTGTGAGATCTCAACCCTCCCCCTATACCTCTAGCCAATGTAGAAAAGTAAATGCATAACAATACGCCCATTAAAATTCAGTCCAAGAGATGTCCGAGTCTGATGCATTATTATATGAATATTTCAGAATCCAAAATTTCATTAGTTTTTTCCCTTTTGCAACATTTATTGTGATAGAAGACAAAATTAGGTATGCAACAAATACAGACATTGGAATTGCTGGATTTATAGCAACAAATTTGCACATGAGAAGTTCTCTTATCAGTAGTTGATACTTGTGCAATATTTTTCCTTTGAATTGTTTCCGTCTGAGTCCCCTTGAATGTCCTTTCAAGGCCTAAATTAATATATTGTTTGTTTCCCCAATCCCGACCCTTTCAAGCAAGGTGTGGGTCGGAAGGTAGGGAAATAATTTTATTTTTTCCAAAAAGCTTGAACAACATTGGACGATCCTGCAAGCCTGCAAATCGGAAATGAATAAAATAATATTTGACTTAAATTTGACAATAAAATTTTATGAGTAGCACTGTTTCTGCAGGGTCGGTCGGGATTGGGGAAACAAACAATATTTTCTTTTAGGCCCAATTCACCACACTTCATTGTCTGAATTTTAATTGTTAAATCTGTGTTCTTTGGCAGAGCTTCACTTTCTTCATGCATGACTATTTCTCTCAAATTGTCTGGAATAATGACATTTGAATTCAAATGGGGATTTATCTTTTTAACTATATATTCCAGCCATAGAATCCAACTGCACAATTCAAGGAGCAGATAAGGCTGAGACATAAGCAAAGTTAGAACGAAGGCTGAATTCCCTAAATTTTCCTGATTTGTCTGTGTCATTGTTTCATGTCTCTTATATAAGTTTGTAAATATTAAGATTTACTGACCAATCCTTGAAACTTAAATTTAAAGTGTTTAATTCTATAGTAATATTTGAACATGTAGTAGAGTTACTAGAATTAAGATATGTTAGTTGTTTCATCTTAGTTGAATTGAAATCCTTTCATTTGAAAGATTTTAAAACATGTAATTCAGTATAAAACACAGAAGGAAAAGGAATAAACACTGATGACCTGTAATAACTATAAGGTTCCTATCATGGTAATTGGCATCAACGAGTAAGAAAGCTGTATAATCTATATTCTACAAAAAAATAAAAAAAAAATAATGTAAATTACAAGAATTTCTAATGTGAGTTAAAGGTTAGATTATCATTTCATAACCTGTATTTTTATGCCCCACCTACGATAGTAGAGGGGCATTATGTTTTCTGGTCTGTGCGTCCGTCCGTTCGTTCGTCCGTTCGTTCGTCCGTTCGTCCGTCTGTCCCGCTTCAGGTTAAAGTTTTTGGTCGAGGTAGTTTTTGATGAAGTTGAAGTCCAATCAACTTCAAACTTGGTACACATGTTCCCTATGATATGATCTTTCTAATTTTAATGCCAAATTAAAGATTTTACCCCAATTTCACGGTCCACTGAACATAGAAAATGATAGTGCGAGTGGGGCATTCGTGTACTGAGGACACATTCTTGTTTAAGACCTAAGTTAATGTTACTCTTTTCATAAGTAAAGGAGTTTGGAATAGATTATTGTCTCATTTATTCCATGTCTATAAAAGTTGAACTTATTTAAACAGAAATTAGTAAAGATCTGCCATTTATACCTAATTCTCAAAATAAATAATAACATGTTTATTTATGTGTATTGAACATGTTCACTCTAAGAATAAACAAGAAACCAATTGTTTGTAGCCATTATTCACAAACTCTAGATAAAAAGTCTTGCCTTCTTTATTCTTATTTGATCTTGATAATAAATCCCTCTCCAATCTATAATCTAATTAGGTAAAATGGTTTGTCAGATCATATATAACTCTTTGATTAAAACAAAGTTGGTTAGTACAATCAGGTAGTTTATATTTGATTGCCTGGATCTATTTATAGAGATTAATAATATTTAAAAAGTTATTAGAATTTGATAATCTCTTGTTGTAGGTTATCTATTAGTATCTGTAGCTATCTTAAGGAGAAAAATCAGGTCATACCTGTGCTAAATATTCATCATTAAATTGCACTGATTAGAAGTAACATATTATTAAAGAATACAATAGTGCATTGAAATGTAACGGTAAATGCAATCTTGTAGTAAAGTTTGTCCACCAGCTTTTTCTGCCAAGGTAATCATGTCTGTGACCATAATTTTTACTAGAAATGTAGGTCGGTGGATAAATATTCCTACAAAAAATGAGTCTATAGATAGTAAATTTGGCAGGCACTTATATTTTCCTACAAAAAGTTTTATTTATTTCAATATTAACCCTTGTCATGAAGGGGCCGTAATATTACGACCGTACCCAGACCACCATTATTTGGCACCAATGGCGCTACATACGTTTGGAGGTCATCATAATGCCATTTAATTCGAAGTGTTTGCATGTTTCCTCAATCTGACACTATTGATTGACATATTTCTCACTTTTAATATTCAATTTGAGCTCAAATACGAACTTCAAAAATTGAAATCGAACAAAATTGGTTTTTTTTTTTGGAGCCACATAAGAAATATCAAAAGATTAATGCAAAACTGCAAGGTGGTCAAAATAATCATGAAGTCTGCTGTTTGTATTTTTCAATTTAGGTTTTTTTCTAGATTTTCAGAAAGGCGTCCAAAGCAAAAACTAAAATAGCCTTCCTAGTCTAATATGTCATAATTTATTGGAATAGAAGTATAAAGGTTAATATCTCAGTTCATGCAGTTCAGGATTGGGATTGGGAAAATTGAATGACCAGATAGTCTTAACAGCACTTATATTTTTATTTTATTTTCAGACCTCCTCCACTGTGTGGTGCTGTACCTGCAGACAACAATTACATAGCCAAGCCTGGAGATAAGGTTGCTGCCAGAGTGAGGTCAGATGATGAGGAGAATTGGATCTTGGCAGAGGTCGTGTCCTTCAATGCATCAGCAAATAAATATGATGTGGATGACATTGATGCTGATGAAGGAAAAGAGTAGGTTCCTTTTGTACCTCTATTGATAGAAGTGGGTGTTGTAAATTGGAATAAATTTCTTCCTATTGTGCAAATAGTTGTATGCAATTCATATTCTCATCTCATCTTAAACCTGAGACTAAATTTCAATACAAATATTTATATTATTTTGAAAAATATTTAAAAAAACAAGAAAACTAGGTTTCATTAGTAAACCATGGATAATAATGCCATCTACTGAAAGGGTATGGATCTTGTTTGTTCAACTCCTCTAAAACACTACTGCTAGATTTAGGTAAAACATTTTTAAGGAATCTTTCATGTTAAACTTAAAATATTGTTTTCATCCGGGTGTTTTGTATTTTGATTGGAATAAATTTTTGAGTTTCCCATGGCAAAACATGGATTTCACTATATGTGTACTTATCAGTCGTCCCATTGTCTATATTACTCTGTTCAGTTCTTAATAGAATTGCATATCACATCTTTATGAAGTTAATTTTATGGTGACCAGGCCTTAATTTAAATTAAGTTAATAACTGTGACCCTGACATTTTCCTTTGATCTTACTGACTGATAATTTGCTTTCTCAGCACAGTGATATAAATATTTATCTTCTTTTATAACAAGAATATAAGAACACACCTGCCTGGACCCTACCGGCTTAAGTGAGAAAAAAGCAATGTAGTTGAGCTGATCTCTAAATATCAATATGCAGAGTCAGTAGACAACCTAATAATAAGTACATATATAGGAAGAGCAGAGGATACAAGTTTGTGAACCATATTCACAGCTAGTGTTAACACGTTTTAAATGGTAGCATCCAGTTTACAATTATATCAACCTGAATACTAAGTATAATGATAAAACCTATTTATGATTGAAAATGAAGTTAAATGTTTTTGGATTTTCCTCTGAGTTCATTATTTTTGTGATTTTCCTTCTTAGATCCTTTAAAAGCATTTCAGTAAATGAGATTGCTACACAAAGTAGTCTTTGCACAAAAACAAAATTTTAAAAATATTTGATTACATAATTTGGATAAATTTTGAAGAAGAAAAAATGTCACCAGTATATAGAAAGAAATAAGCAGATGACAGTTGTAAGAAAGGATTTTGGTTAAACAACTGGATTTTGAAGGTTTTCATTGTTCCAGAATTCAATATTCTCCAGAGACTTTGGCTTAGTGGGATTTCTATAATTTCAATTTATTTGTTTTGAAAAAATGTTGGACAATGGGAGATAACTCTAAATTTTCAATACTGTAATATTTTAGATTCTTCAATATTTACCAATAAAGCAATAGGGATTTTTTCATTTTTCATAAAGACTTCTTAAGGTATTTGACTAATATTAATAAATGTCAGAGAACAGTGAAATCTTTATTTCAGAGTACTTGGTTTCAATTTTTATACGACCGCAAAAATTTTAATTTTTTGGTCGTATATTGCTATCACGTTGGCGTCGTCGTCCTGCGTCGTCGTCGTCGTCGTCCGAATACTTTTAGTTTTCGCACTCTAACTTTAGTAAAAGTGAATAGAAATCAATGAAATTTTAACACAAGGTTTATGACCACAAAAGGAAGGTTGGGATTGATTTTGGGAGTTTTGGTCCCAACATTTTAGGAATTAGGGGCCAAAAAGGGCCCAAATAAGCATTTTCTTGGTTTTCGCACTATAACTTTAGTTTAAGTGAATAGAAATCTATGAAATTTTGACACAAGGTTTATGACCACAAAAGGACAGTTGGGATTGATTTTGGGAGTTTTGGTTCCAACAGTTTAGGAATTAAGGGCCAAAAAAGGGCCCAAATAAGCATTATTCTTGGTTTTCGCACAATAACTTTAGTATAAGTAAATAGAAATCAATGAAATTTAAACACAAGGTTTATGACCACAAAAGGAAGGTTGGGATTGATTTTTGGAGTTGAGGTCCCAACAGTTTATGAATTAGGGGCCAAAAAGGGGCCCAAATAAGCATTATTTTTGGTTTTTGCACCATAACTTTAGTATAAGTAAATAGAAATCTATGAAATTTAAACACAAGGTTTATGACCATAAAAGGAAGGTTGGGTTTGATTTTAGGAGTTTTGGTCCCAACAGTTTAGGAATAAGGAGCCCAAAGGGTCCAAAATTGAACTTTGTGTGATTTCATAAAATATTGAAAAATTGGGGTTCTTTGATATGCTGAATCTAACTATGTACTGGTATGTAGATTCTTAATTTTTGGTCCCATTTTCAAATTGGTCTACATTAAGGTCCAAAGGGTCCAAAATTAAACTTAGTTTGATTTTAACAAAAATTGAATCCTTGGGGTTCTTTGATATGCTGAATTTAAAAATGTACTTAGATTTTTAATTATTGGCCTAGTTTTCAAGTTGGTCCAAATGGGGGTCCAAAATTAAACTTTGTTTGATTTCATCAAAAATTGAATAAATGGGTTCTTTGATATGCCAAATCTAACTGTGTATGTAGATTCTTAATTTTTGGTCCAGTTTTCAAATTGGTCTACATTAAGGTCCAAAGGGTCCAAAATTAAACTAAGTTTGATTTTAACAAAAATTAAATTCTTGGGCTTATTTGATATGCTTTATCTAAACATGTACTTTGATTTTTGATTATGGGCCCAGTTTTCAAGTTGGTCCAAATCAGGATTCCATATCAAGTATTGTGCAATAGCAAGAAATTTTCAATTGCACAGTATTGCACAATAGCAAGAAATATCTAATTGCACAATATTGTGCAATAGCAATTAATTTTCAATTGGAGTTATCTTTCTTTGTATAGAATAGTAGTTGATAATATATGTTGGAAATTTGCCAGACATGACTATGATGTCATTTTCTATTTTTATTTGCCAATAACTTTATGTAAATAACTTCATTGGAAATTTGCCAATATAAAATGTTGCTGATGAAGCTTTTTTTCCTTATCTTATCTAAAATGTTTTTAGATAATGTACGTTGGACATTTGCCAGACATGACTATGATGTCATTTTCTATTTTTATTTGCCAATAACTTTATGTAAATAACTTCATTGGAAATTTGCCAATATAAAATGTTGCTGATGAAGTTTTTTTTTATTGTTTTATACAATAAACAATGTATATTCACTTTTACTACCAACCAATCTTTACCATTCAGTGATAACAAGCACTTTATTTTACATTTTAATATTTAATGATGTATTTAAAAGAGTAGTTATTGTTGCAAACTCCATTAGAAATTTGAATTGATATCAGTTTTGGAAAAAGGGAAACGGGGATGTGAAAAAAAAATGGGGGGGGGGGGGGGGGGGGGGGGGGTTAAATTTTTCTCATTTCAGATTTCATAAATAAAAAGAAAATTTCTTCAAACATTTTTTTGAGAGGATTAATATTCAACAGCATAGTGAATTGCTCAAAGGCAAAAAGAATATTTTAAGTTCATTAGACCACATTCATTCTGTGTCAGAAACCTATGCTGTGTCAACTATTTAATTTTAGATTTAAATAAGTTTGAAGAAGAAATCTTTAATTGATTTGTAAAATCTTGACATTTGTTTGTGTAAAAAAAAACCATGTAATGTCAAAAATTTGATCACAATCCAAATTCAGAGCTGTATCGCTCTTGAATGTTTTGTCCATACTTGCCCCAACTGTTCAGGGTTCGACCTCTGCGGTCGTATAAAGCTGGGCCCTGCGGAGCACCTGGTTTTTAAATGTAAAAAATATCTGAAGGTCTAAAGTAGAAAATTGTTCATTAAAATTAATAAACCAGAATCATAAAATATTTCTCTTATGTTTAATAAAAGTATCAGTCAGGAGTAATTTACATGATTAATATACTGAATATCAAAAGAAACATACAATTTTTGCATGAATTGACACTTATTTCTGTTACAGAAGACACACATTGAGTAAAAGAAGAATAGTAGCACTACCAATATGGAAAGCTAACCCTGAGACAGATCCTGCGGCTTTGTTTGGTAAAGGATCTGTAAGTAATAATGGAAATAATTTAAATTAAACATACACAATTTCTGCACATAAAAGATACAAATCTCCTTAAACACATGATACACAGAGAGCTGAGTGTATTTTATTTTTCATCCTTCATCAACTGCACGCTACCTTTACGGTCTTGTGGTAACTTGATCTTCTTGAGTGTAGGGGTCAAGGGTTTGATCCCAGGCCTAGTCAAACACTTTAAAATTGGTATTTTTTTCTTCTCTGCTAAGCACCTTGCATTTACGAGAAAAGGCAAATACTGTACTGTTAGGAATCAGAAAAAATGTATAGGTGTAGGATGACTTGTCTTCCTTAGTAGGGACTATAACATGGAGAACTAGTTTGTATTATGTTTTCTTGTCTGTGCATCTGTCCATTCTTTCCATACCACATCACCCAGGTAAAAGTTGGAAGATAGTTAGTTTACAATGAAGTTGGTTGCACAAATTTGAAACTAATTAAAATTCTTTTTTTTTTTATGATGAAAATGTTTTAAGCGCAATTTTATGGTTTATCGCACATGGACTTGTGAAAGTTTGAGCAGGACAATTGGTATATAAACACTGATTCTTGTTGTTTTTATAATTTATTTTCTAATTTTCAGTTAGTGCTGGCATTATATCCACAGACTACTTGTTTCTACAGAGCACTTATACATGAACCACCAAAGAAGGTAAGACAGTTTGTTTAGTTCAAAATTAATTTGAAGATAACATAACTTAAATGAATAAAACTTTATGCTTGAAATAAATTTGAGAATGGAAATGGGGAATGTGTCAAAGAGACAACAACTTGAACAAAGAGCAGAAAACATCAGAAGGCCACCTTTGGGTCTTCAACACTGTTCAACTTTTTAGTTTAATGCAAGATTGTTAGAGATGTCTTAAGAGCATAATTTTTAGATCACAGAATATCAGCAAAGGACATATCAGTATGTGGCATTATACTGTTTTCATTGGGTATGACAATCACGTGTTTCAAAGTTTATTTTACGTATCTGACATCTTGTTTCTATTTAAATGTATATTGGTGGTCAATATGAAAATGTTACTAAATTTAGATCTATGACGTCACACATAACTACCACGGAGGAAGTGCCGCATCAGCAAAAATATTTGCAAGTTTATCAGATTTCAAGAATTTTATATTAAATGCAGACAATAAGAATACAAGAATGCCAATGCAACAAGCTATGAATTTCAAAAAAATATATATATTCAATAACATGTTAAAATTCTTGCAAAATACAATTAAAAAATACACAGAAAGAACATTGAACATCATTTTCCTAATACATTATTTACATATGTAATATAGAAATTAAAGACTTTCACTCAGTCAATAGGTTATATATAAACCTGTTAAGATTATAATGACACTCTGATTTCGTGTCATATATGTGTGAAGCTTTTGCTGGGATCTTTTTTGTAAAAAAAACTAGTGTAAAATTGCCGGGTTTTGGTCAAATATTTCAATTTCAACTTGTTTTTGCCTTGTGACCCTTCTGCATAAAGTGTCTAAATTATATTAACATTTCATTTATCAATAAGATTTAAATAATTTCTCGAAAATAAATTTAATATTTAACAGTTTTAGAGGACAAATAATGGCTCTTATCATACTTCCTTTTTGTTTGACTTGTAAATGATTTGTTTACTCTATTTTTAGCAAGGAGATGAATACTCGGTACTATTTGAAGATACATCCTACCCTGATGGGTATTCCCCTCCACTGATGGTTGCTCAAAGATATGTCATACTGTGTAAAGAGGATAAGAAGAAATGAACAGTGCTATGTCATCACAATAGTTTATTTTAGAGATTATATTTCTCAGCTGCCATTTTTTGTCAATAAAATATTGCAAACTTTGAAACAGCATGTATGTTTTCTCAAATTCAAAGATGCCAATCGAATTGAATGCTTACATCTTTTTAGTGTATATTTTTAAAATGTAAATTATTTATGCTTTAAGCAGTATCTTCAAAATATCAAGGGTGAGGAAGCTTATAATTTATATGTAAAAGAAAATTATTATTTTTTTGCTCATCTATTTGTGTTTATAGAATATAATTAAGGACTGTTTATATTGTTTTATATTTAAATATACATATATAGAATAAGGAGATAAGTTATGAATGTTAATGAGACGACTATTAATCAGTCCAAACACTCATAGAAGTGATTACGAAATGCCAACCCTAGAGGCCACATAAGACAGATAGAAAAGGTCTCTGCTAATCTTAGAACTTAATATATCAATTTATGTCATTGGTTACCATTTTTCTTTACCATTTTATTTCATACCCGATTTTATTTCTGGCAAGAGCTAAATTGAATTGTTCTTGTATTCAAAGCAGTAATCAGTTGTTTAAACAAAATAAATGTTCATTCATTTTTTTCTCATCATCTCTCTTTCTGCTTATTTCATTAATATCATGTCATGTAATTTTTAATCTTTTTTATTTATGACTAAGATTAATTATTGTTTCTTTGTTTTAAGTTATATTTGTTTTGTATTGATAATACCATACATAATGTAGTTCTGTATTAGTTTTTACATCTGTACCAAGTACAAGATATTGTAACATACATGTATTGTTGGAAAATAAAATGAAAATAATTATTCCATTTGTGTACTATTAAATATATATGTTGCTGTCATAACAGAATGACATTTAATGACATTATTCATAATATAGCTAATATAGATACAAGAAGATGTGGTATGAGTGCCAATGTCATTATGAATAAACTCTTCATCCAAGTCACAATTTGTAAAAAAGTAAACCATTATAGGTTAAAGAAAAGCCTCCAACATTGAGCCTTGGCTCACACCAAACAGCAAGCTATAAAGGGACCCAAAAATTACTAGTGTAAAACTATTCAAACAGGAAAACCAAAGATCTAATCTATATAAAAATAAGAAGCGACAAACACTTATGAATCACATCAAGAGTACTTAGTAAGCTTCTTTGCCTCATCTCAACAATTCCTGCAATAAAAAAACAATCAAAAGTTTGTGTCTTCAAATGTACTAATCATTGCAATTATCTAACTGAAAAAAAGATAATTTTGTCAAAATTTGGTACTTTGAGTCCGAATGAACTCTGATATTGATCAAAGGGATATTGTCTCTTAATTCATAACAACCTTTCTCTGACAAGTTTTTGTACAACGGGCTTTATAATGCCCTGTGATTGTTTGTTGTAATTATGATCATAGGGCAATAAATATGTAAAGGAATCCTTTATTCAATCTTGTGGCTTCTAATGATTGTTCCCTCCATATGCCTATGTATATACAATTTAATCAAGTCAAGTTGATATACATATTGCTAAAGTAGTGAACCTAACAGCATCAAATCGCAAAAGTGCTTCACATGGAAAGGTTCTGCAATAAACAATGTTCTCTAAATTTATTAAATGGCACTTATTAAATTAAGTAGCTATGATTGGCAATGAGACAACTATCCACCAGTATCCATATGACATGGATCTGTGCAACTATAGGTTTGACAATGAGCAAACTCTATGCTTTATATTTGATTGGTGATGAACACAATTTTCAACACTTTCAGAACTATTTGGTACCTCAAAGTGCATGCGACTCCAATCTAAATTGACGAAGATTATCAGTTTTCCTTTCAAAGTTTGGTAGTTCTCCCAGGGCACTCCAGCTTCAATAAAAAAAAACTGACTGCCCCTAAATAGCACATAAGTGTTGAAAGTGGTTTTAAACACGAAACAATCAATCATTATAATAAGAGATCTCAAGTTTTGGAGAATTTGAAAAGCCTATTTCTAATTTGGCATGTGGGGTCAAGTTTTTATAATGTTACAAGAACCTGTATAAATGCAATAAGAGAAAGTAATCCATGTAGTATTGTAAAATTTCTCTTCAATGATGAACAAGTTTTGTGTTTACAATGACAAAGATTCCTGTTTATAAAAAATTTACAAAATAATATTTTTCACAGGTAAACAAGTCAAAATCAATAAGCTATGGTAATCTATTGATTGTTGATTGTTGGTGTTTAATGCCACTATTAGCTATTTCCTGGCGACCAGTTTTTATTGGTGGAGGAAGCCGGAGAGAACGGAGAAAACCACTGACCTCTGGTAGTTAATTGACAATCCCAGCTAGTCAATGAAGATTAGATTGGGTTCAAACTCTCAACCTCAGTGTTGACTTGCTAGTGATGACAGTAGTAGAACTACTAGACCACTTGGCCACCGAGGCCCCTTCAACAATTTTACTTTCGCTGTTGCATTATTGTGATTCATTGATTATTTGCGTTTTATGGCTACTTTTGCCAATCCAGGATGTATTGTGGAAGCAAGTTTTTATTTTTGGATGAAGCCAAAGTGCCCTAATAGAAACCCAGACTGTTTCACTGGTACCATTGTGCATACTTGCATAAAGCAAACAAATATATTGATTGTAAAAACAATTTCTGGATGTATGAATTTCTTGCTACCAAAACATTGTGTAAATTGTAAATGGTTATCAAAGGTACCAGGCTTATAATTTGATACTCCAGACACATGTTTTTCTGCATAAGACTCACCAGCGACGCTCAGATTAAAATTTTTAACAAGCAAAACAAGTATAAAGTTGAAGGGCATTGAAACCAAAAATTTCAAAAAGTGCCATAATATATGCCTGGGATAAGAGAATATTTAGTATTTTGAATAATTCATATTTTTGCAAACAGTAAATTTATAAAAATGACCATATAATTGATTATCATGTCAAAACCAAAGTGCTCAATAATTTTTGTAACAAAACAAATTTAAGAATTGGATTCTTTCTACTTCAACTTTTACTTTGAATACTCAGTACAGTTTTACAGAAAGAAAGACAAAACTATTCTTGTTCCTATTCATGTTTAAACACAAAGTGGTGAATGATAACAAGGTAAAAAATTTTGGACAGCAAACCAACACACAAGCTTTCAAGAGTGATAAATACTCCCATATAATGTTTATTTGCATCATGTGTAAACTAATATTCTTTAACAAATAATACAATAAATAACAAGGCTTGAGGAAGTCTTCACAGAATTCCATATAGTACATTGTACCACAAATGAGTCAACATATCTATGATTTTACAAGTGTTTAGTTTGAATCTTTATTAAAAGTCTGTTGGTATTGATCACTGCTTTCAAAAGTTTCATGTCAGTCTCAGTAAGTCATGATTCATGACAACATTTTAGTAAAGCAATGATTGGCACATTTCAATAAGAAGTGATCAGTATCTTCTATGGCTCAGGTCCTTCATCTACATCTTCATCTGGTGCACACTGCAAAATATAAAAGATATAGAGGACCTCTAGATGTATTTTGTATTTGTGTCATTGGTTTTCTCTCTCATTGTTTTTTTTTACAAACATCTCTTTTCATTTGGGAGTTAAAATTATAATATGCCATTTCAGAATCTAAAGCACTATATAGATGGGTAGTCTCATTGACATTGTTGGTACACCAAAATGAAAAGAACGTTACTTTGTTTGTTGAATTTCTATTATTTAATACGTTTTAAACCAATCACAATTTCTTTGGTTAACCTTTTGAAAATATTACCTAGAATGCATTAAGATTCTGAAACGGAGAATTAGGACCGTACATAGCCATTTAGATTGAAAAAAAATCTTGAAAATCAAAGTCAATTTTAGATCTTTTAGTTAATGAGGTCAAATGAAATTTATTTCAAAAGAAATCTGTTTAGCAGCCTAGACTTTCTCCTTAAAATCAAAAGTTGCAAAATCTTTATTGTTAAAAAGTCACTCATTTAGATTTAATCATCATTAAAGTTTCTACTTTACAAAAGTTCTGATTCAACAGATTCATGCAGTTAAACACATAATACATACATAAAATTCTACAAAGCAGACTTGTCCATCTTCATTCTTGATCATAAACTGTAATGAGAGGAATCCTCTATTATCTGTTCTGATGGATACTCTTGTGGATAGTGCTAGGGCCTTGACTGACGGCTTCAATAAAGATATCTTGTATCTGTAACAAATAATAAACGGTTGACACAGATATGTCTCACCCATGTGTTATTTAAATAATATAACTTTAATGGTTATAACACTTTGACATGTTATTCAAACTCTGCGAAAGTTTCAAAGTAAATTGAAAATATCTGAGTCGGGTTGGCAAAATATTCTCCATGAAAATGAAATGTGCCATTGCTAATTTGACTGCATACCACCGGTAATCACAAACTCTTAACAAGTCTCAACTCTACAGACACTGATGACATGAAGCATACAACTATAAATGTGCCTTTAATAAGCCAGATATTCAGATGTTGAGTGTCTTAAATACATCTATATTTAATAATTATATCTGCACAATTTTTGTAACCTGTGCCTGACATTGCAGGGGACATAGATATACTGGGCATCTATTCTTACAACCTTGTTAATGCAAGCACCCTCAAGAAACTTAATTCAAAGGGTAATATAAGCATAATCTTGGATGAGTATGAAATTGAGTGTCCATCAACAATTTTGAAAAGAGTTATGCCCCTTGAAATAATAAATTATATGTAAAATTGCTTTGAAACGCCCTCATGTGTACAATTCTTGCAAGACTTTTATCAATAACAAGAGTTATTGCCCTTGGAAATATCAATTCTATAGGAAATTGCATTGCATTTTCATTTGCAACTGGTCAAATTTTCTAAATGATAATTCAGACAGTATACTTTACATTTCACCAACTTAACTTAAATGTGAGAAGTAAAAATTTATCTGAGGTCTATCAATTTTATTTCTTAACTAAGTTTGAAAAAGTACAAATTTCTGGTTAGTTGCTGTATATCATATTTCTTTTTCATTCATCATTTTAAACATAAATCAGGTGGTTTGTTTTCTCGTTAGAATTGTTTTACATTTGTCATTTAGGGGCCTTTTATAACTGACTATGCAGTATGGGCTGAGCACATTGTTGAAGGCCTTACAGTGACCTATAATGTTAATTTCTGAATCATTTGTTATCTTGTGGAGAATTGTTTCATTGGCAATCATATTACATCTTCTAATTTTTTTATAAATACCTGTTTGTTTGTGTCTGTGTACACTGGAATGATTCCATCATATCTGATTCCTTGGGAAAATCTGACTGAAATAAAAATTTGGCATTACAAACTATATAAGAAATAATGTAAATAAGAAAAGGGTCAAGAATTCTTTGAATACGATGGAGTCGGTTTAAACAGAACCTCTGTATACTTAAAACCTATTTAGACTGAGCTATATCAAAGGGACATACAAATAAATAATGCATTGACCAAACACCTGTAATACCCGACCAAAACTAATCCTATTGATAATATGTGTAAGTTAAGTGTTCTACAAAGTTTTATATTACTTTTCAAAAAGATCTTTCCAACCTACAAATTGTAGCTGGAAATTTCAATAATAAGTTGTCTTCCTGTTTGAATTGTTTCACACTAGTCATTTTTGGGGTATTTTATTGCAAGATGTTCGGTGAGAGCCAAGGCTCCATGTTGAAGGCCGTATTTTAACCTATAATTGTTAACTTTTTATACATTGTGACTTGGATGGAGAGTTGTCTCATCAACACAGTCGCACTCATACCATATCTTCTTATTTATATTGGAAGATGGCTATATTCCTTCTAAATACTCAACATTTGTTGGTATGCTAACAGTTTATTATTTCTTCTGTAAAATGTTCTGTTTGTCATACTGTGTATTCATTTATTTCTGTGGATATTGATTTCCAAGAAATTGAGGAAAATTGTATTAAGTGGATTTTAAAATTGCAGATTTGTAAAAGTCTGCATACAACATGTACAAGCCTACATAAAATGTGTTCTTCATTGAACACTCAAATTCAAGGTTTGCCATGCATATGCCAATGAAATCCATGAATGTTAGCATTCCACAAATAATTATGAAATCCGCAGTATAAAAATTCTTGTGTGTGTTTTGAATTTGTATGTTATCAAGAGTTTTTCCCCTTAAAAAAATATGATGAGTTGAAAGTATTTATGATTTATTGCAAGATATGTTTGGTACAAATGTACAACTAGATAAGGCAGCATTGTCAATCAAACTACATCTTCTTATTTTAATATTAGGTCATATTTTAATTTGTTTGCTTGACAGTTTGAGAAACTTCCAAGTTTTTAAGATGTATATATGATGAACACGAAATGATCATAAAAGCCCTTTTAAAACCAATTTTATGACGGCTATGAATCACTTTCATATAATTTTGAATTTCTTTTGGAATCACTAGGACTCTTGCAGTTACCATCTGTTTCCAAGCATAACTAAATGCCTCCCTTTACTTACATGTGTGCTACCAGCATTACCAAAGGTAGACAATCTGAAGTGTGGAGAGTCAGGTGACATCAGGAACTGTAGTATATCACTGCTCATGTCTAACTCACTGAAAGCTTCCTTCAAACATTCTGACTAAAACAGAACAAATGGTATTACAGATATTGTTCCAAAATAATCTGAAACTTTTTGATAAGCAGAAGATTTGAGGTTTACAAATGGTAATATCTTACTCGAGGTATTTTCTTTGGATATACTGAATGAACCCGCAAAATCTTTAAGAATTCATGAATTGCAAATTTTTTTTGATAATAGCAATAACATTATAGTAAGTTCATTTGGTAAAATTATTTTAAGGACGAAAACATATTTATGATTTTTAGCCTGTCTAAACATGAAGACTGAATGTGGAGCTCTAAATGTCTTTTAGTTATACGTCAATAACTAAACCCAACATATCTTTTCCTCTATATGAAGCAAGCTGTTCAGAGGTAGATAAGCCTGGCTGGAAAGGGAGTCCTGAGACCACCCACCCTATAGAACTACATATATGATTAATGCAGAAACTTCTAAAACTTTTTAAGTTTAATGGAATTCATTTAACCTACCTTCATAATAATTTTATTGATAACATTTGTGCTACAGAAGTTAAAGTCTAAGATCTCATCAGGTTCTAAAGTCTTAATACTGCAGTCTGTGAGAACACCATCTTCTTCTAAACTGAAATATTAAATATTAAATGAATCAATGCTGAAATTTAAAAAATTTAACAATCACTGATCATGATACAGTACATATATTTTACAAAATGTTTCCCTTTGGTAGTGTAATAATTGTGAAAGGGGAATGGTCATTATCATAGTTGAGATACTTAGGAAACAACATATTCAGGTTGTTGGATTTCTCCTTTGCCACATGTTTCCAATTTTGTTATAATTAATAATTGGACCTTCTAAAGCTCACTATATGGTATGATTTTTGCTTATTGTTGAAGACAGTAGTGTGATCTAAAAGTCATAAGTGTATACATCTTGATCATCAAATGTCTCTGGTAGATAGTTGTCTCATGGCAAGTGTACATCTATCTCTCTTTACTTTTATATATGTAAATTGTATGTATTTAAAGTATATGTGGCATCCATATTTACTTACAATAGAAGTAATACACTTACACAAGGATGAGAGGACATCCATAGCCAGCGTAACACATCTTCAGACTGGTACTTTCTCCTGGTGTCCCACCAAATATTGTCAGACATTCCTATCAATGTACAAGAAGAAGATAATGTATTAAATGATTCAACAAGTAATCATACATGTATGTTATAATAAGCATATAATATTTATATGCTTATTATAACATACATGTATGATTACTTGTTGAATCATTTAATACATTATCTTCTTCTTGTTAATTTGATACCATACTTTCTATATGTTAATTGCAATTAATGAATCAAAAGAAAATTCAAAACAAGTACATGTACTGAAAAAGTAAAAATTTTTATGTGTAAAGAAGAATCCCAGCTGATATTAGATAAGGAAGGTATGGTGTATTTCCTCATATTCATACAGTAAGTTGGTGCATTTCATCCACCTAAAAACTTAGACAAATATAGTAAATATATACATTGCGGTGACCTACATTTATATTTCATTTTATCTGATCTTTGTCATTTGAACTTAGGTGGATACATTTGTAGTTGTCTCATTGGAAATTATACCACATTCCCTAACTTTTATATAAAAAGATTAAAAAATTAAAGTATCATGATAGACATCTTTAATGATATGCCATTAGAAAAAATGCATCCCAAATCATACATGTTATATATAATGTACATATAAGGAATATTTTCAACTCTTATCTATAGTTTGTTTGTATTTTGTTGCTGCATCTACATATGAGGTTTCTTTGAGCTGATTTCAAATTTGGACAAAATACATTCGTAAAAAGGCTTTAACCATGTTAACAGAAAATAATTCATGAACCAGGTAAGATCAGCAACTAAGTTGTGTCCATCAAAGTGGTACTGAGTCCAATTGTCCTTATTCCCATGCACACAAATAATGCCTGATCACAATTTGATTACATGAATAATATGTACATGTATCACTACATGTACATGTAACCTACTAATACATACCAGTAGCACTGTTAGATTGATTTTAAAGGTGATTTGGTCTTCTTTCATCACAAATTCATGGAACAGAGCTTCCTGAATAAAGGCATTGGCCTGTACACACTTAGAATCTTCAACTGTCACCTTAAATCCCATAGAACTGGCAAACACGGTTGCTGACTGGAAAAGAAATTAAAAAAAATGCATGTATGAATTACTTTTTCATTTCTTAGTTATGAAATAACTTTAATTTAAATAATCCCAGTTATTCATTCAGATTTGTTAAACATGCAACTTTCCTGACTACAATTATTGTTTGGTTGTTGTGACAATGCACTTTTCTTTCTTATTCTTGAACTTTCAAACATTCAAGTTCTTAAGCATACAATCGTAGAACTTTTTAAAACTTAAACATAAAATAGAAGGTTCTAATATTATCTTGATTATAATTTAAAAGAAGCATGGGAAAGCCAGACTTAAGCTTTATACAGGGCAAAACACTTTAGTCCTCTTAGGGTGTAATCATAGTAATTTAGACTTCTGAAATTTCTTTGAAATAGGGGGAGGGGTGGGGTTTGTCCCTGCACCTGCACAAGTACAGTATTGTCAATGCTGATCTACATTTTGTACAACAGGTTAAAATGAGGTGCACATGCATGTTTCTCTCTACACTTGCCTCATCCTCTAGAAAGACCTGATATTGAGTGGAAATTTAATGGCTGCTTTATTATTGCATTTATCATGTTTACATATACAATGAATGCACATAATATAATTTTATTATTGTATTCTGCATTTACAATATATATTGTTTGTTGTTGGCTCTGATTCTTACCAATGTTAATATACTACATGTACCACCGTGTATCATCAGTTCACCGGATATAGGTACTAACTAAGCGGGCGTGATCGATTTTGACCTCACACGGTAACGAAAATCTTTGTTTTGTACACATAATATCAATGTGTACCTCAATCTAAACTTAATTGTTGTTTTAAGAAATGATTTGGTTGTAGGTTGATGATAAGAGATGTCTCATTATTTTCCCAAAGAACGAGAACGATTACTAAAAACATGTGCAAATACTTGTCAAAGAAGTTGGCACTCGTCTCATCCCATATAATTCTAAATTCATTGCAACTATTTTTCTGATAGAAGGCCACTGTGCGTGTGTATTAAGTATAGCTGTATCAATAATTTTCATTGAAATCTTTCAAGCATATGTTTTTTTTTATATTTTGTTCCAAAAAGAAGCGTTATGTACAGTGTTTAGCTGACCACATAAATCCTTCTGTACGGTGCATAGTTAAGTTGCTGTACACCATACAAATAAACAAAATTTTCATACTCGTTTTTTACCCAAAAAGTTTCAAGGAATGTCAGAGTAATCACAGGTAGGTTTATGATTGGTAACTATTACTTTTGTCCTGTATTAGCTTTCTTGCAGGTAAAACATGTTAATGTCTCGCCAATTGTATCGAAATTGAAAGTTGGTGTTGACATTCACAACTATTTGCGCATTGACAAGTTAATTGTTCTTATCATAATATAAAAGTTGTCTTATAAATGGGAAAAAATCGATGCAAAAATTATATTGGAGCAGGAATTT
Source organism: Mytilus galloprovincialis (assembly GCF_965363235.1). Lineage (NCBI taxonomy): Eukaryota > Metazoa > Mollusca > Bivalvia > Mytilida > Mytilidae > Mytilus > Mytilus galloprovincialis. Next base: position 24,436,009 of record NC_134842.1, read on the forward strand.
CAGATGTTGAGAAATGTACACTGAATGTTGATAAAACAAAACAAAGATTTTCGTTACTGTGTCAGTTCAAAATCGATCATGCCCGCTTGGTTAGTACATATATATATCCGCTGTACGATGATACATGGTGTGTACTATATATATACATTTACATGTACACTGTGATGTGTATTGTTGTAATTATCAATAATCACTGATGTAAATGTCAAGGAACGGTTTTAAATTAATTTTTATGAAAACATTTTGAATGTCACTGTAAGCATATCAACAAATAACATGAGTTGATCTGGACACTTTCAACTTATAAATTGGTAATTAAGGTATAAAATGTCTCAGAAAAAGAAAAAAAAATATTTTAACATTCCAACAATATTCATCATGTTCATGATATTCTTTATACTTTATTTTTAAAAATGGGAAATATTTCTGAGCTACCTTTAAGTTCAGTGGCCACACAACTGCTGGATTTCTCAATTTTTATATTACCGACTTTTGACTCCAGTTTGTTTATATTATTTTTTGACAGGCTACCTACGACATGTACGACATACTGGTACTCAGTTAATATTAACATGATTAAGAGCAACATAAAGAAGTAACATCAAACATTTAATCGGTGCGATTTGAGGGGAAATTTTACTTTTTTCCAATGAGTTTGTCGTGTAAAGAAAATATGAAGCAGTATATTTTCCCTAAGAATAGTACCGATTAAATGTTTGATGTTACTTCTTTATGTTGATTCAGAGTAGATCTAAGGTCAATCGAGCACAAATTTTACAGTTGAGTACCAAATGTGTAATTACATTTATTCAGCACCTAATGGCTGTAGAAAAAGTCAAATTGACACCTGGTCAAATCAGCACCTACAAAAGGCTACATGTATAGTCAATGTAGCACCAGGGACTTTCATTGGGTACAAGTCAAATCGGCACCTGGTCAAATCGGCACCCAAAGAAAAATTCAAATCTGAACCTGGTTAAATCAGCACCCAAAGAAAAGGTCAAATCGGCACCTGGTTAAATCGGCATCTAGTCAAATTGGCACCCATTTAAAGTCACCAATTCGGCATCCAATAAAGAAATAATTCTAAAAATGTATAAATGATCCCTCTATTTTTTAAATTGTTTTTGAGGTTGGATAGATTCATTCATTACATCGTTAAAAATGAATTCATAAATTTATTGTTGAAAGTTGTCTCAAAATATATGACCAATGTTTTGATTCGTCT